>NC_065584.1:158731207-159040582 GCF_024542745.1 Macaca thibetana thibetana | reverse complement strand
TATTTAAACAAATACTTGTGTTTGTGTTACAATTGCCCACAGTATTCAGTACAGTACATGCTGTACAGGTTTGTACTATGCCATGTAGCCCAGGTGTGTAGTAAGCTATACCATCCAGGTTTGTGTCAGTGAACTCTGGGTTGTTCACACCTCAGTGAAATAGCCTAAGGAGGCCAGACGTGGTGGCTTACACCTGTAATCCCAGCATTTTGGGAGGCCGAGGTGGGTGGATCACCTAGGTCAGGAGTTCGAGACCAGCCTGACCAATATGATGAAACCCCATCTCTATGAAAAATACAAAAATTAGCTGGGCATGGTGGCTGTTAGGCAGGAATCTAGACCCAACATGGCGGTGTTACCCGGTGTAGCAGGCCTTTTGTTAAAGACTCCCTTCACCCTTGTACACACCCGCAGACTTACATGCGTCAGAGTTCTGGCTGGGCAACCACCCTCCCCCATGACCTGCAGCTCACCTGCATTCCACAAGTTCGTAAACAGCAGTTTTGGTTGACAGTTTCCAAAGACCCCTTCCTCATGACCCTTACTCAACTCCTGCCTTAGTAGTTTCAAGACCCCCCAGGCCCTGTTTGCACAACCAGCTTCCCTACCTCTTGGGCTATTAAAAAACCCCTACCTTCGGCCGGGCACAGTGGCTCAAGCCTGTAATCCCAGCACTTTGGGAGGCCGAGACGGGCGGATCACGAGGTCAGGAGATCCAGACCATCCTGGCTACCACGGTGAAACCCCATCTCTCCTAAAAAAATACAAAAAAAAACTAGCCCGGCGAGGTGGCGGGCGCCTGTAGTCCCAGCTACTTGGGAGGCTGAGGCAGGAGAATGGCATGAACCCGGGAGGAGGAGCTTGCAGTGAGCTGAGATCCGGCCACTGCACTCCACCCTGGGTGACAGAGCGAGACTCCGTCTCAAAAAAAAAAAAAAATAAAATAAAAAAAAAAAAATAAAAAACCCCTACCCTCCTCCCTCAGCGTGACTTCCTCAGCCCGCACCTTTGGACTGAGGAACCTCGCCCGCGAGTCCTAATAAAGGGTATTCTCACTGCCATTTGCCTTGTGTCTTCATTCCCGGTTTGGCTCCAGCCTCAGTTTACCCTTACAGTGGTGTGTGCCTGTAATCCTAGCCACTCGGGAAGCTGAGACAGGAAAATCACTTGAACCCAGGAGGCAGAGGTTGCAGTGAGCTGAGATCACGCCACTGCACTCCAGCCTGGGCAACAAGAGTGAAACTCTCTCTCTCTCAAAAAACAAAATAATAACAATAATAAAAGAGCCTAAGGTTGCATTTCTCAGAACATATCCCTGTTGTTCATTGATGTGTGTCTATACAGTGGGGCCATAACTAAGACATATGTTACCCCAAGCTGGCAAGATGGCTCTGAGGCCCCTCATTTCCCCCAAACATAGGTTGTCTGCATTCTTGACCAATGGCTGCCAGGGCATGGACTCCGCTGCAGGGGCCAGCAGGAGGCCCAGCTCAGGCAAAGGCACAGGCAGATATTTCAGGAGTCTGCTAGGACTGGCACTGAGGGCAGAGACAGAGGGGTCTCCCTGTCTGTCATGCACGTCTGTGTGAAGAGACCACCAAACAGGCTTTGTGTGAGCAACGTGGCTGTTTATTTCACCTGGGTGCAGGCGGGCTGAGTCCGAAAAGAGAGTCAGCGAAGGGAGATAAGGGTGGGGCCATTTTATAGGATTTGGGTAGGTAAAGGAAAATTACAGTTAAAGTGGGGTTGTTCTCTGACGGGCAGGAGTGGGGGTCACAAGGTGCTCAGTGGGGGAAATTTTTGAGCCAGGATGAGCCAGGAAAAGGAATTTCACAAGATAATATCATTGCTTAAGGCGAGGACCGGCCATTTTCACTTCTTTTGTGGTGGAATGACATCAGTTAAGGTGAGGCAGGGCATTTGCACTTCTTTTGTGATTCTTCAGTTACTTCAGGCCATCTGGGTGTATACGTGCAAGTCACAGGGGATGCGATGGCTTGGCTTGGGCTCAGAGGCCTGACATTCTGCCTTCTTATGTTAATAAGAAAAATAAAACAAAATAGTGTGAAGTGTTGGGGTGGTGAAAATTTTTTGGGGGGTGATATGGAGAGAGAATGGGCGATGTTTCTCAGAGCTGCTTCAAGTGGGATTAGGGGCAGCGTGGGAACCTAGAGTGGGAGAGATTAAGCTGAAGGAAGATTTTGTGGTAAGGGGTGATACTGTGGGGTCGTTAGAAGAAACATTTGTAGTATTGAATGATTGGTGATGGCCTGGATGCGGTTTTGTATGAATTGAAAAACTAAATGGAAGACACAAGGTAAGAGAAGGAGGAAAAACAGGCACTGAAGGACTAAGAATTGGGAAGACCTAGGACATCTAATTAGAGAGTGCTTAAGGAGGCTCAGCATAGCCTTGCCAGCAAAGATTATTTACTTACTTTAAGAGGGAATTTAGAGTGGCGGTTTGGGATAGCACTAGGAGATATCAGCTGTGATGGCTTGGAGAAACAGTGTAAACCGGCAGTGTAAACACGAGCAGGGCATTTATGGGTAGTTGAGAATGGTGAATAGGAGTATGACTAGACAGAAGACCGTAGGGATGAAAGTTTTTTGGGGTGCAGTCCAAGTTGGTCTGGTGTCTGGAATGAGACTGGGACCTAATAAAAAGGAGTGTCCACACAGAAGCTCAAATGGCCTGGAACCTGTAGCATTCCGAGGACAGGCCTGAATTCTGAGAAGGGAAAGTGCTAAAAGTATTGTCTAGTCCTTTTTAAGCTGGTGACTGAGCTTGGTGTGTTTTTAAAAGACCATTAGTCCGTTCTACCTTTCCTGAAGATTGAGGATGGTAAAGGATATAAAAGTTTCACTGAATACCAAGAGCCTGAGAAACTGCTTGGGTGATTTGACTAGTAAAGGCTGGTCCGTTATCAGACTGTATAGAGTTAGGAAGGCCAAACCGAGGAATTATGTCTAAAATGACCGCGATGGCCTTCTCAGACCCTATGGGAAAGGCCTCTACCCATCCAGTGAAAGTGTCTACCCAGACTAAGAGATATTTTAGTTTTCTGACTCGGGGCATGTGAGTAAAGTCATTTGCCAGTCCTGGGCGGGGCAAATCCTCGAGCTTGATGTGTAGGAAAGGGAGGGGGCCTGCACAATCCCTGAGGGGTAGTAGAATAGCAGATGGAACACTGAGAAGTGATCTCCTTGAGGATAGATTTCCATGATGGAAAGGAAATGAGAGGTTCTAAGAGGTGGATTAGCAGCTTGTAACCTACATGGAAGAGGTTATGAAATGACGCCAGAATAGAATGGGCTTGTGAGGCTGGAAGGAGATATTTTCCTTGGTGTAAGAACCATTGGCCTTGTGTGGGAAGAGACTGATAGGTGGAAGTTTCAGTGGGGGAGTAGGTGGGAGTGGCCTATGTGAAGGAAGAAAACTGCCGTGAGGGATAGAAGTTGGAATGCTAGCTGCTTTTTTAGCTAACTTATCAGCATAAGCATTGTCCTGAGTGATGGTTGGGGGAAGAAAATAGATTCTGGAAGTTATGAGAACTGTAGAGAGTTGAGCATAGTTTGTGATTTTTAGGGCCTCTAACAGTATTAAAGCAGTGGCAGCCGCTGTGCGCAGACATGAGGGTTAGGATAAAACAGTAAGGTCAAGTTGTTTGGACAGAAAGGCTACAGGATGCGGTCCTGGCTCTTGTGTAAGAATTCTGTCTGTACTAACCATGCCTAGGAAGGAAAGGAGTTGTTGTTTTGTAGAAGGGATTGGGGTTTGGGAGATTAGCCAGACACCATCAGCAGGGAGAGTAAGTGTGTATTTATGAGAATTATGCTGGGATAGGTAACAGATGAGGAAGAAATTTGGGCTTGACTGAAGTAATGGGGGCTGTCCGTGAGGCCTTGCAGCAGTACAGCCTAGGTAATTTGCTGAGCCTGATGGGTGTCAGGGTCAGTCTAAGTGAAAGCGAAGAGAGGCTGGGATGAAGGGAGTAAAGGAATAGTAACGAAAGTATGTCTGAGATCCAGAACAGAATACTGGGTTGTGGAGGGAGGTATTGAGGATAGGAGAGTATATGGGTTTGGTGCTACGGGGTGGATAGGCAAGACAATTTGGTTGATAAGGTACAGATCTTGAACTAACCTGTAAGCCTTGTCTGGTTTTAGGACAGTAAAATGGGGGAATTGTAAGGGGAGTTTACAGGCTTTAAAAGGTGATGTAGCAGGTGAGTGATAACAGGCTTTAATCCTTTTAAAGCATGTTGCGGGATGGGATATTGGCGTTGAGTGGGGTAAGGGTTATTGGGTTTAATGAGATGGTAAGGGGTGACTGATCAGTCGCCAAGGAGAGGTATCCTATACTTGTGGGTTAAGGTGGGGGGACATGAGGGGAAGACACAAAGGAGGCTTTGAACTGGGGGAAAAGGCAGCAATGAGGTGTGGCTGTAGCCTAGGAATAGTCAGGGAAGCAGATAATTTAGTTAAAATGTCTTGCCCTAAGGGCCGGGCGTGGTGGCTCAAGCCTGTAATCTCAGCACTTTGGGAGGCCAAGACGGGCGGATCACAAGGTCAGGAGATCGAGACCATCCTGGCTAACTTGGTGAAACCCCGTCTCTACTAAAAAATACAAAAAATTAGCCGGGCGTGGTGGCGGGCACCTGTAGTCCCAGCTACTTGGGAGGCTGAGGCAGGAGAATGGCATAAAACAGGGAGGTGGAGCTTGCGGTGAGCTGAGATCTGGTCACTGCACTCCAGCCTGGGTGACAGAGCGAGACTCCATCTCAAAAAAAAAAAAAAAAAAAAAAAAGTCTTGGCCTAATAAGGGAACTGGGCAGGTGAGGATAACTAAAAACGAATGCATAAAAGAATGTTGTCCAAATTGGCACCAGAATTGGGGAGTTTTAAGAGGTTTGGAAGCCTGGCCATCAATACCCACAACAGTTATGGAGGCAAAGGAAACAGGCTCTTGAAAAGAAGGTAATGTGGAGCGAGTAGGCTCCGTATTGATTAAGAAGAGGACAGACTTACCCTCCACTGTAAGAGTTACCCAAAGCATCTGTAATGGTCCAGGAGGCTTCCGAGGCGATGGGGCAGCGTTGATCTTCAGCTGCTAATCCAAGAAGGATTGGAAACGAGTCAGTCAGAGAGCCTTGGGCCAGAGGTCCAGGGGCTCTGGGAGTGGCTGCCAGGCGAGTTGGACAGTCCAATTTCCAGTGGGGTCCCGCACAGATGGGACACGGCTTAGGAGGAATCCCGGGCTTCGGGCATTCCTTGGCCCAGTGGCCAGATTTCCAGCACTTGTAGCAAGCTCCTGGGGGAGGAGGTTCTGGGGGAACCTCTGGCAGCTGCAGTTCAGGCGTTTGGAGTTGCGTGCTGGAAATGTGGCTGGGTTTTGTCTCACAGTGGAGGCAAGGAATTGCAACTCAGAAATAAGTTGCTACTTGGCTGCCTCTACTCTATTATTGTACACCTTGAAGGCGAGGTTCATTAAGTCCTGTTGTGGGGTTTGAGGGCCGGAATTTAATTTTTGGAGTTTTATTTAATGTCAGGAGCAGAATGGGTAATAAAATAAAATGCATATTAAGAATAAGATGGTCTTCTGACCTTTCAGGGTCTAGGGCTGAAAAGCGTCTCAGGGTTGCTGCTAAACAGGCCATGAACTGGGCTAAGTTTTTCGTATTTGGTGAAAAAGAGCCTAAACGCTAACTGATTTGGGAGAGGTCGGATAAAGAAAAAGGAACATTAACCTTGACTATGCCTTTAGCTCTAGCCACTTTTTTAAGGGAAATTTCTGGACAGGTGGGGGAGGGCTACTCACAGAACCAAACTGTAAGCCAGACTGGGTGTGAGGAGGGGAGGTGATAAAAGGATTATAGGGTAGGGGAGCGGAGGCTGAGGAAAACTGGGACCTAGCTTGGCCTGGTGAGGAAGGAAGAGAGGTCAGATGGGTCTGTAGAAAAGGATGATTTTTAGAAAGACTCAAAGATGCTTGGGGTTGGGACTGAGGGGACAGGCGGGAGGGAAAGAAGGAAGATTTGGGACGAATTGCATTGGGAACAGAGACTAGGGAGGGACCGATGTGTAAAAGAATGCCTGGATGTCAGGCACCTCAGACCATTTGCCCATTTTATGACAATTATTTAGGTTTTGTAGGATGGAAAAATCTAAAGTGCCGTTTTCTGGCTATTTAGAGCCATTGTCAAGTTTGTATTGGGGTCAAGCGGTGTTGCAGAAGATAAGGCATTTAGGTTTTAGGTCAGGTGTGAGTTGAAGAGGTGTTAAGTTCTTGAGAACACAGGTTAAGGGAGAAGAAGGAGGAATGGAGGGTGGCATGTTGCCCACAGTGAGGGAGGCAAGCCCAGAGAAAAGAGAGAGTAGAGATACGGAGAGAAGGAGTTCGGGGGTTCTTGCCCTCCAGAAAAGTGGGAAAGGGGTCGGGGTGTGGAACTAAGGGATTGGGGTGCAAAAATAAGAGGTCAGGGCACAAAAATAAGAGGGGGTGCAAAAATAAGAGGTCGGGGTAGTTGCCCCTCCCCCAGAAAAGCAGAGAAGGGGTAGAAACAGAGAAGGGGTTGGGGTGCTTGCCCCTCCCTCAGAAAAGCAGAGAAGGGATAGAGACAAGGAGGGTAGGGGTTGGGGTGCTTGCCCCTCCCCCAGAAAAGCAGGACTTGCCGCCTAGGGTGAAGGACCAAGGCAGGCGACCCTGCAGCGTGGTCAGACACCACTGAAACGTGGGTGAGTAATCAGAGAGGCGTCCCTGCAATGATTAAACACCAAGGGAAGGCTGCCTTCCCCAGTCCGTGACCGGCGCCAGCGTTCTGGGTCCACGGATAAAATGTGTCTCCTTTGTCTCTACCAGAAAATGAAAGGAATTGAAATTAAGAGAAGGGAGAGATTGAAAGGTGGCGCCAAGATTGAAAGGAGAAAGAGGCCGAGGGATAGTGAGAGAGGTTGGAGAAGAGAGTAAAAAGAGGCCGCTTACCCGATTTAAAATTGATGAGATGTTCCTTGGGCTGGCTGGTCTGAGGTGGATCTTTCTCACAGAGCAAAGAGCAGGAGGACAGGGCATTGATCTCCCAAGGGAGGTCCCCTGATCCGAGTCATGGCACTAAAATGTCATGTGCGTCCATGTGAAGAGACCACCAAACAGGCTTTGTGTGAGCAACATGGCTGTTTATTTCACCTGGGTGCAGGCAGGCTGAGTCCGAAAAGAGTCAGCGAAGGGAGATAAGGGTGGGGCCATTTTATAAGATTTGGGTAGGTAAAGGAAAATTACAGTCAAAGGGGGGTTGTTCTCTGGCGGGCAGGAGTGGGGGTCACAAGGTGCTCAGTGGGGGAAATTTTTGAGCCAGGATGAGCCAGGAAAAGGAATTTCACAAGATAATATCATTGCTTAAGGCGAGGACCGGCCATTTTCACTTCTTTTGTGGTGGAATAACATCAGTTAAGGCAAGGCAGGGCATTTGCACTTCTTTTGTGATTCTTCAGTTACTTCAGGCCATCTGGGTGTATACGTGCAAGTCACAGGGGATGCGATGGCTTGGCTTGGGCTCAGAGGCCTGACACTGTCATTTGGAGAATCTCACGCTGCAGAAATTCCAGACTGAACCTTCATATCGAGTAGGGGAGGAGCTGTCTGTGGGTTAGAGCCTGCAGGAGGAGGAAGGACGTGAACGTTTTATCAGCTTCTGGCATGGCCTTGAGATGGTAGTTATAATCTTGGCCCTGGTGGCCCAGAGCTACAGTCATCCTGGCAGTCCCCACTGGAGTGGAGCAGGTACAGTCACAGCTGTGGGGACAGCATGCTGGCCAAGGGTCTTCCCCCACGCTCAGTCTTGGTCAAAGGCTGCCAGACTTTTCTGAGTGCCCCCAAGGAGAGGCTGGGGCATCTCAGGGTGCCCACCAGTGAGGGAGCTGGCATCTCCACTCGCAGTCCTCGCCCCTTCAATGAGATCCCCTCTCCTGGTGACAATGGCTGGCTAAACCTGTACCATTTCTGGAGGGAGACAGGCACACACAAAGTCCACCTTCACCATGTCCAGAATTTCCAGAAGTATGGCCCGATTTACAGGTAAGTCTGGCAGAGGGTGGGAGCTGAAGGAACAGGGAGGAGGAGGGGCCCGGGCAGCCCTGCTGTGCTCCCTACTCCCCAAACAGGCTGTTCTCTGGTTCCAAACTCCTGTGGGACTTTTTCTTTCTTTCTTTTTTTTTTTTTTTGGTAATACAATACAGAAATATATCGGCGATATTTGAAAATTCAACATTTGAATCTGCGAATGTCTTAAGTACTCTAAAACAGGCATCTATTTTTGAAATAATTGGTGGCAAGACTGTCAGCCATCTGTAAGGAAGCTCTTTAATGGGTCTAAACCCCAGGTCTGGCCGGGCATGGTGGCTCACACCCATAATCCCAGCACTTTGGGAGGCCAAGGTGGGCGGATCACTTGAGATCAAGAGTTTGAGACCATCCTGGCCAACATAGTGAAACCCTGTCTCTACTAAAAATACAAAAATTAGCTGGGTGTGTGGCAGGTGCCTGTAATCCCAGCTACTCGGGAGGCTGAAGCAGGAGAATGGCTTGAACCCAGGAGGCAGAGGTTGCAGTGAGCCCAGATCCCGCCATTGCAATCCAGCCTGGGCGACAGAGTGAGATTCTTTCTCAAACAAAACAAAACAACCTCCTCCGTCTGAGGAGGGGCGACTGGTGAGGCTGAGTTTTGAACTCCTGGCCCTAGCTGTCAGCCCAGCCAGCGAGTTTTAAAAATTGGGGGAGAGGCCGGGCGCGGTGGCTCAAGCCTATAATCCCAGCACTTTGGGAGGCCGAGACGGGCGGATCACGAGGTCAGGAGATCGAGACCATCCTGGCTGACACGGTGAAACCCCGTCTCTACTTTAAAAAATACAAAAAACTAGCCGGGCGAGGTGGCGGCGCCTGTAGTCCCAGCTACTCGGGAGGCTGAGGCAGGAGAATGGCGTGAACCCGGGAGGCGGAGCTTGCAGTGAGCTGAGATCCGGCCACTGCACTCCAGCCTGGGCGGCAGAGCGAGACTCCGTCTCAAAAAAAAAAAAAAAAAAATTGGGGGAGAGCCGGGTGCGGTGGCTCACGCTTGTAATCCCAGCACTTTGGGAGGCTGAGGCAGGCGGATCACTTGAGGACAGGAGTTCGAGAGCAGCCTGGCCAACATGGTGAAACCCTGTCTCTACTACAAAAATAAATAAATAAATAATAAAAATAAAAAAATTTAGCTGGGCATGGTGGCGGGGGTCTGTAATCCCAGCTACTGGGGAGGCTGAGGCAGGACAATTGCTCGAACCCAGGAGGTGGAGGTTGCAGTGAGCCGAGATCATGTCACTGTACTCCAGCCCTGGGCAACAAAAGCGAAACTCCGTCTCAAAATAAATAAATAAATAAATAAATAAATAAAAATAAATAAGGGGGAGGGAAATTTGAAGTTCAGAGCAGAATGAAAAGGTCTCAGCGTGGTCAAGTTTGGCGCTAGCGACAGCCCCAGCATTCCTCCCAGCGCACGACGCCGCCCGGGCCGCGCTATTCCGAAACTGGGTCCGCCCTCGCGTCCTCCCGGGCCCGCTCCTGCGCTCTTCGCTGGCCGCTCACCTCCGCCTCAGCCCGACGCAGCCCGAGCTCATCCACCCCCCGGGTCCGCCCCCGTTTACCTAAGGGCGAGGTCTAGGCGCTCGGCCCCGCGGCGGCCCCACCGCAGGTTCCTAGGTCCCCCTCACCCTGCCGCCAAGGTCCCCAAAACGGACTCCGCGCGCTTTGAGGTGTTACGGGGGCGCTGGAACACTGGCTCCGCTGGCCCTGCCAGGAGGCGGCGGCGAAGCAGGGAGCGACCCGGGATACGTTTCTCCGTTTCTCCGCTCGGCCTGCTCCCCGCCTCTGCTGGCCTCTGCCCTCGCTGGCTGCGTTCACGCGAGCCCACCCGAGCCCACCCGAGCCGACAGTGGCGAGCTACGGTGACGTCCGCGCGGCCGGACCTCTCGTCCAACTTCTGATCTTACTTCTTCCAGGCCTGGGATGGTGGTGGGTATAAGGGAAAGTGCTCCTACTTCCCAGGCCTGAGGCCTCAAGCTTCCCCAGATCCCACTCCCTTTGAAACTTTCGGAGAGAGGTGGTTAGAGAACAAGCCCTACTAAATGCCTTCCTACATCCTTACCTTCCGCACACCTTGCAAGCGAAGTTTGTTGTCCCCATGGTCAGAGGAGGAGACTGAGGCTCAGAGAGGTCACCCAGCTAGATTCCTGTCCTGCTGGAGTGCTGATCTCACCCTGGGCCCTGAGGCTCTGAGTTTGTTCCTTCCCTTTCCCAAGAATCGGCGGGCTTCCTGCTAGGAGGAAAGGCCTTTTTTTGTCCATGGGCCTCTGAGCCCCCAAGGCTTGTGACTTTTTCCTGGGAAAACTGCTACAGCTGTTTCCACCGTGGGCAGCCTTTCAGCCACACCTGGGTTCTTTGCTAAGAGTCCCGTTGAGAGGGAAGGGAGGTGGCGTAGGGGTGGTTGGGGGCTGGGAGGGGAGACTGGAGGGACAGTACGTTTTCCTCTAAGTGGAAGGCCTTTACAACTCAGAGCATTCTAATGGGTCAGTCACGAAGGGGAAGCGTATAATGTGTTGGCTGGCTTGATGACTGGGCTGGGGGTGGGTGGGAGGGCAGGCTAGTTTGTGTTGGGGCTTCAGCTGCTCCCTCCCTCCCTCTCTCACAACTCCTTTAAAGTCCAGACTGCCCCTTTTGATAGCTGGTTGGTGGCGGGGAGCTCCTTCTACCCCGCACCCCACCCTATTCAAGGTTGAGTGCTGGGCTTGGGAGGTTGCTCCCCAACCACCTTCCTCCCCATCTCTCCTAGGCCTATTGGTGCTTCTGTCCCGTGCTCAGGTCACATAGATCTCTAGTTATCCTTGCTTCCTCCTCTCTTCCCTTTTCACCACTTCCTAGACCCTCAGTAGCAACTCCTTATTTTATTAAACTCTTTTGTTACCGGTGGAGGGCGTGCAGGTTCTTGGTGTCTTGACAAAATGCACAACGTAAGGAAGGAAGGAAGGGATTTACTGAAAATGAACTTATATGCCACAGTGTGGGAGCAGGCGGAGCGTAGGGGCTCAAAGGCCCTGTTACAGAATTGTGGGGTGTTTACCCCCTAGAGGATTCCATTGGCTACTTCAGATACACCTTATGTAAATGGAGAGGATGAAGTATTCAAGTTACATGGTCACACACCCTATGGAGAGGATATTTCCTGTTATAGCTGAAGTGTGAATCGATCTTAGGTTCCCTGTCTCCCGACCCTATTTTCCTGCCTCATCTGCCCCTTCAAGAGATGTGATCCCCATAAATCTTTATGGGAGGCAGAGGGACCGATGGTCTTTTTTCTGTAACTGCTTCATGCCGGCTTGGGGCATAGTCCCTACCTATTGGGGATCACGGTAAATCTCCTACCACTGAATTTCTATAATCTTCATTTGATGTATTTCTCTATAGACCACAAGTGCCAGCAGCTGCACAGATACTTCTCTGTTTAGCCAGTTCTATTATAACTTTCACAAGAGAATTTAGGGTCTGTAGCCTTTAGAGTAGAATTTGCTATAGAACCTATCATGAAGGATGCATTTCTAATCATTGCTTCTTTTACTTTAAACCGTGGAAAAAGGACCTAACAAATGATGCCCTTTTGGAAGAGTGAAGGACTTCTGGCGATGTGCTCTTTAACCCACGATGTGGGTTATGTGGAGTGAATCAATTTTTTGTTTTTGACTGATTATGAGCTAATGCATGTACCATTAAAGTTTCTTACCCACATTGGGCCTTTATCCTTTATCCATGTATAAGGCTGGCTGCAAACTCCTTCACAAATAAAAGTGTACCCCATAAGTGCACATAACAGACCCCTTTTCCACTTCTATTGTTTGTAGAAGGCATAAGCAAGAAAAAATACTCAAAGATAAGAGTTTCATGACAGTAGAAGTCTTAATCTGTGAATTTGGGAAAAGCTGTTCACATCAATGATGCCATCTTCTTCTTGGGAGAAATTTCCCTGGTTAGTTTAACCTTAAGAGTCCCAATGGGTGCACAACTCCAAGAGCATGGAGGAACCCTTCTCAGTTGTGAGGTTATGAACCGAAAGTTCAAGGTCCTGAAGTTTTGCTATAGTATAGATGGCAAGGACAGTCTTTCTCTGATGTTTCCAGAAGATTCAAACCATAAGAAGCTTTTTTTAATCTGGTGAAAATACACTGTAGCATAATAATCTACTGTTATAACATCAGCCCTCTTGCATGGGAAAGCTTTTCTACAACCAGAAAACATGCATGGAAAATAACAATGGAATGAAATCCCTTTATAAAACGTTTAAATGGCTGACCAGATGACCAAATGTACCTGAAGCTTTGTTTTCCCAGGAATATGGGATCAAGCATTGGTTATAAAAAATTTTCTGTTGTTGTTATTTAGTTTTTATTTCATAGTCATAAACTTTAACTCCACTCTGCAGTCCAGCTAGGCATGGAAGGGAACTGCAGTAGAGCACAAAGATACAGGATACTGCGAGCAAATGGGGTGGAGGATGCTGTCCTGAGCTACAGAAGGAATGGTCTGGTGGTTAAGACAAAATGTGAGTCAAACTTATTAGAGTTGTCTACAGTCAACAATGCTGATCTTCTTCCTGGTCTTGCCATTCCTGGATCCAAAGTGCTCCATGGCCTCCACAATATTCATACTTCTTTCACCTTGCCAAAGACCACATGCTTGCCATCCAACCACTCAGTCTTGGCAGTGCAGATGAAAAACTGGGAACCATTTGTGTTGGATCCAGCACTTGCCATGGACAAGATGCCAGGACCTGTAAGCTTTAGGATAAAGTTCTCATCATCAAATTTCTCCCTGCAGAGGGACTTGCTGTAGCAGGACAAGCCGCAGACAACACCTCTCAGACACTGAGTTGTAAAGGAAGGGCTTTATTCAGCTGAGAGCATCGGCAGGCTACTGCCCTAAAATCTGAGCTCCCCGAATGCACAATTTCTGTCCCTTTTAAGGGCTCACAACACTAAAGATTTCATATGAAAGGGTCGTGATTGAGCAATCTAGGGGATATGTGACAGGGGTTTCATGCACTGATAGTCAGAGAGAAACAGAACAGGGCAGGGAGTTTCACAATGTTCTTCTATACAATGCCTGGAATCTATGAATAACATCGGTTTCTAAGTTATGAGTTGATTTTTAACTACTAGGTTTAGGCCAGGCAGGCTCAGGCCTGGTTTTGGGCCTGATGCTGGGCTGCCTGTCTTTGGTTTCACTTCGTTGTTTTTTCTTAAAACAGGTACTAAGTATAAAACAATATAAAACAATATGAGAGGGCCTCTCTCTTTCCTCATTGCCACCAGTGCCATTATGGCATGTGAAGTCACCACCCTGACACATAAACCCTGGAATAATTCTGTGAAAGTAGGAATCATTATAACCAGATCCTTTCTCTCCAGTGCTCAGAGCGCAAAAGTTTTCTGCTGTTGTTGGAACATTGTCTGCAAACAGCTCGAAGAAGACACGGCCCAAGGGCTTGCCATGACAGCGATATTGAAGAACACGGTGGGGTTGACCGTGGCTGATAGTACAGGGTTCCTGGTGGCAGTGATGGCGTCTGCAAAGCCACAGGTTATAAACTAAACTACTTTAAACAGTTTCAGTATTAGCTGGTTTAACACGAAAGTCTGTTCTTGATAAGTAGTTAATTTTTTTGTTTGTTTGTTTTACGTGGGTTAGTAGCTTTATACAAGGAAATTTGGTCATTTCTGTGTTTACAATAACTTAACATAATAGCTATAATTGTGATTGGTAACATATACTTAGATATTAGAATTTTAGAAATCCCATACAATTTTGGAATATATATTAGTATTATTCACAAAAATCTAAAGAAGATTAAACATCATTTTGGCAATTCCCTGTGACTAAACATGGCAAATAATCCTGTTTACCTCTTTTCTGGGTGTTTTCAGGGGCCCTCTGATTCATCCAGAAAGCCAGGCATTAGGAAAGACAATCTTGAAACTGAAGTTTGATTTTGGAATTCCAGATTACCATAAATTATTTATTTTGCCAAAATGATGACTTGGAAATTTTAAAGAAGCAAAAACTTCTTATAACCTTCTACAAGACAAACAAAAAAAGCAAAACAAAACAAAAACCCAACCCAACACGTTCTACTGTTCTTATACATCTTGCATGTAAAACTGTTTCCAGTAGTCTTAATTCCATGTTATAATGGCGAATTTGTTTTTTTTGAGGCAAAGTTTCACTCTGATTGCCCAGGTTTGAGTGCAATGGCATGATCTCAGCTCACTGCAACCTCTGCCTCCTGAGTTCAAATGATTCTTCTGCCTCAGCCTCCCCAGTAGCTGGGATTACAGGCATGCGCCACCATGCCCAACTAATTTTGTATTTTTACTAGAGATAGGGTTTCACCATGTTGGTCAGGCTAGTCTTGAACTCCTGACCTTAGGTGATCCACCCACCTCAGCCTCCCCAAATGCTGGGATTACAGGTGTGAGCCACCACGACTGGCCTAAAATGGCGAATTTTAACGTAAAACCTGGTAAGTTAGGCCAGGTAAGGTGGCTCACGCCTGTAATCCCAGCACTTTGGGAGGCCAAGGCAGGTGGATCATGAGGTCAGGAGTTCAAGACCAGCCTAGGCAAGATGGTGAAACCCTGTCTCTACTAAAAATACAAAAAAAAAAAAAAAAAAGTTAGCCAGTTGTGGTGGCAGGTGTCTGTAATTCCAGCTACTCGGGAGGCTGGGGCAGAGAATTGCTTGAAACTGGGAGATGGAGACTGTGGGTGAGCTGAGATTGCACCACTGCACTCCAGCCTGGGGGACAGAGCGAGACTCTGTCTAAAAAAAAAAAAAAGGCCGGGCGCGGTGGCTCAAGCCTGTAATCCCAGCACTTTGGGAGGCCGAGATGGGCGGATCACAAGGTCAGGAGATCAAGACCATCCTGGCTAACACGGTGAAACCCCGTCTCTACTAAAAAATACAAAAATCTAGCCGGGCGAGGTGGCGGGCGCCTGTAGTCCCAGCTACTCGGGAGGCTGAGGCAGGAGAATGTCGTAAACCTGGGAGGCGGAGCTTGCAGTGAGCTGAGATCCGGCCACTGCACTCCAGCCTGGGCGACAGAGGGAGACTCCGCCTAAAAAAAAAAAAACAAAAAAACAAAAAAACAAAAAACTGGTAAGTTAAGTTCTGATAAGGTTTGACCACTTCCAGCACAGCTAGGGGCATGGCCAACTCCACATGTCCCCAGGCCTTACCTAGCTGGAAAGCAGTCAAGTTCAACAATTTTCAAAAGCCAAAGAAGCAGTTTATCACGTTAGAGGATTTAGCAAACCTAGTATTTGAACATAATGTACACCACATGTTTACATTTTGAAGACAATTGTATTTTTCCAATAATCTTGAAAACTGTCTTTATTTCACAAATATTGCTAAAGTCACGGGAACTAAAAGGCATTACACTTTCTATTTTTCTGACAAAATATTTGACCTAAGCTCTTATTAAACCAATTAATTTAAAATTTTACAGAGGAAATATACAGTGACTTTTACTTTATATTTAACCAGTTTGCAGAGAGAGAGAAAGAGCCCAGAGACTGACTCATAAGAAATTCTTATCCTTTTGCCGGCATGCCAGATTTCTGGGTTTTCTCTTTCACACACATCCGTGTGAAGAGACCACCAAACAGGCTTTGTGTGAGCAACAAAGCTTTTTAATCACCTGGGTGCAGGCGGGCTGAGTCCGAAAAGAGTCAGTGAAGGGAGATGGGGATGGGGCTGTTTTATAGGATTTGGGTAGGTAATGGAAAATTACAGTCAAAGGAGTTGTTATCTGGCTGGCAGGGGCAGGGGACACAAGGTGCTCAGTGGGGGAGCTTTTGAGCCAGGATGAGCAGGAGAAGGAATTTCACAAGGTAATGTCATCAGTAAAGGCAGGAATAGGCCATTTTCACTTCTTTTGTGATTATTCAATTACTTCAGGCCATCTGGATGTAGGTCACAGGGAATATGATGGCTTAGCTTGGACTCAGAGGCCTGACATTCCTGTCTTCTTATATTAATAAGAAAAATAACATAAAATAGTGTTGAAGTGTTGAGGCAGCAAAAATTTTGGGGGTGGTATGGAGAGATAATGGGCGATGTTTCTCATGACTGCTTTGAGCAGGATTAGGGGCAGCGTGGGAACCTAGAGTGGGAGAGATTAATCTGAAGGAAGATTTTGTGATAAGGGGTGATATTGCGGAGTTGTTAAAAGGAGCATTTGTCATATAGAATGATTGGTGATGGTCTGGATGCAGTTTTGTATAAATTGAAAACCTACACAGAAGACACAAGGTCCGAATAAGAAAAGGAGAAAAACAGGTATTAAAGAACTAAGAACTGGGAGGACCCATGACATCCAATCAGAGAGTGCCCAAGGGGGTTCAGTGTAATTACTTGTTTGGTTGGTGAGTTTTTGGGCTCTATTTTTGACAAAAGTCTTTTTTTTTTTTTTTTTTTTTTTTTTTTTTTTTTTAAAGTTGGAGCCTGAGCTTGGTGAGCTGTGTTTTTAAAAGACCATTAGTCCGTTTTACCTTTCCTGAAGATTGAGGATGGTAAGGGATATGAAGGTTTCACTGAATACCAAGAGCCTGAGAAACTGCTTGGGTGATTTGACTAATAAAGGCCGGCCTGTTATCAGACTCTATAGAGGTAGGAAGGCCAAACCAAGGAATTATGTCTGACAGAAGGGAAGAAATGACCATGGTGGCCTTTTCAGATCCTGTGGGAAAGGCCTCTACCCATCCAGTGAAAGTGTCTACGCAGACCAAGAGGTATTTTAGTTTCCTGACTCAGGGCACGTGAGTAAAGTCAATTTGCCAGTCCTGGGCAGGGGCAAATCCCCAAGCTTGATGTGTAGGTAAGGGAGGGGGCCTGAACAATCCCTGAGGAGTAGTAGAATAGCAGATGGAACACTGAGAAGTGATTTCCTTGAGGATAGATTTCCATGATGGAAAGAAAATGAGAGATTCTAAGAGGCAAGCTAGTGGTTTGTAACCTACACGGAAGAGGTTATGAAATGACGACAGAATAGGATGGGCCTGTGAGGTTGGAAGGAGATATTTTCCTTGGTGTAAGAACCATTTGCCTTGTGTGGGAATAGATTGATAGGTGGAAGTTTCAGTGGGGCAGTAGGTGGGAGGGACTGATGAGAAGGAGAAAAACTGGCCATGAGGGACAGAAGTTGGAAGCTAGCTGCTTCTTTAGCTACCTTATCAGCATAAGCATTGCCTTGAGCAATGCGATCTGATGCCTTTTGATGGCACTTGCAGCGAATGACTTCATCTTCCTTCAGAAGTAAAGCGACCTTGAGAAGAATTTTTATTAAAGAGGCATTAATGATGGAGGACCCTTGTGTAGTGAGGATACCTCTTTCAGCACATATAAGTATGGTGGTGCAGGATATGGAAAGCATATTTAGAGTCAGTATAAATATTGACATGTAATTCCTTTGCAAGAGTGAGGGCTGGAGTTAAGACAATGAGTTCGGCTTGCTGAGAGGTAGTGCAGGGGGGCAGAAAGTATATGCATCAAGTGTGGGGAAGAAAATAGATTTTGGAAGTTACGAGAACTGTAGAGAGTGAGTTGAGCACAGTTTGTGATTTTGAGGGCCTCTAAAAGTATTAAAGCAGCGGTAGCCACCACACGCAGACATGAGGGCTAGGCTAAAACAGTAAGGTCAAGTTGTTTGGACAGAAAGGCTACAGGGTGTGGTCCCGCTCTTGTGTAAGAATTCCACCCACACAGCCCTGCACTTCAGCCGTGTGTAATGAAAAAAGGTTGGGATGAGTTAGGGAGAGCTAGTGTGGGAGCAGCTTCTAGGGCTGTTTTTAAGGAACAGAAAGAGGAGCAGCAAAAGTTTTAGGATCTATGGGGTCAGCTAGGGTTGCTTTTGTGAGTTTATATAATGGTTTAGTGAGGATGGTAAAACTAGGTATCCAAAGTTAGAGTATCTAACCATGCCTAGGAAGGAAAGGAGTTGTTTTGTAGAAGGGGTTGGGGTTTGGGAGATTAGCTGGACACGATCAGCAGGGAGAGCACGTGTGTTTTTATGAAGAATTATGTCAAGATAGGTAACAGATGAGGAAGAAATTTGGGCTTGACTGAAGTAATGGGGGCTGTCTGTGAAGCCTTGTGGCAGTACAGCCCAGGTAATTTGCTGAGCCTGATGGGTGTCAGGGTCAGTCCAAGTGAAAGCAAAGAGAGGCTGGGATGAAGGGTGCAAAGGAATAGCAAAGAAAGCATGTTTGAGATCCAGAGCAGAATAATGGGTTGTGGAGGGAGGTATTGAGGACAGGAAAGTATATGGGTTTGGCACCACGGGGTGAATAGGCAAAACAATTTGGTTGATAAGGTGCAGATCCTGAACTAACCTATAAGGCTTGTCTGGTTTTTGGACAGGTAAAAGGGGGGAATTGTAAGGAGAGTTTATAGACTTTAAAAGGCCATGCTGTAACAGGCAAGTGATAACAGGCTTTAATCCTTTTAAAACATGCTGTGGGATGGGATATTGGTGTTGAGCCGGGTAGGGGTGATTAGGTTTTAATGGGATGGTAAGGGGTGCATGATCAGTCACCAAGGAGGGAGTAGAGGTGTCCCATACCTGTGGATTAAGGTGGGGAGATACAAGGGGAGGATGTGAAGGAGGCTTTGAACTGGGGAAAAGGGCGGCAACAAGGTGTGGCTGTAGCCTAAGAATAGTCAGGGATGCAGATAATTTAGTTAAAATGCCTAGACCTAATAAGGCAACTGGGCAGGTGGGGAGTCCCAAAAGGACTAAAAAGGAGTGCATAAAAGAATATTGTCCAAGTTGGCACCAGAGTTGGAAGCCTGGCCATCAATACCCACAATAGTTATGGAGGCAAAGGAAACAGGCCCTTGAAAAGAAGGTAATGTGGAGTTGGTGGCCTCCGTATTGATTAAGAAGGGGATGGACTTACCCTCCACTGTAAGAGTTACCTAAAGCATCTGTGATTGTCCAGGAGGCTTCCGAGGTGATGGGGCAGCATCAGTCTTCAGCCGCTAAGCCGAGAAGATCTGGGAAGAAGTCAGTCAGAGAGCCTTGGGCCAGAGTTCCAGGGGCTCTGGGAGTGGCTGCTGGGCAAGTTGGACAGTCTGATTTCCAGTGGGGTCCTGCACAGATGGGACATGGCTTAGGAGGATTCCCAGGCTGTGGGCAATACTTGGCCCAGTGGCCAGATTTCTGGCACTTGAAGCAAGATCCTGGGGTGGGCGGTCCTGGAAGAACGCCTGGCCACTGTGGTTCAGGCGTTTTGAAGTTCTTGTGTGCTGGAGATGCAGCTGGGTTTTATCTCACAGCAGAGGCAAGTAATTTTAACTCAGAAATGCACTGCCTTCTGGCTGCCTCCTCTCTATTATTGTACACTTTGAAGGCAAGGTTGATTAATTCCTGTTGTGAGGTTTGAGGGCCGGATTCTAATTTTTGAAGCTTTTTTCTAATGTCAGGGGCTGACTGGGTGATAAAATGCATATTGAGAATAAGATGGCCTTCTGATCATTTAGGGTCTAGGGTTGTAAAGCGTCTCAGGGTTGCTGCCAAATGAGCCATAAACTGGGGTGGGTTTTTATATTTGATGAAAAAGAGCCTAAATGCCAACTGATTTTGGAGAGGTCGGATAAAGAAAAAGGGCATTAACCTTGACTATGCCTTTAGCTCCAGCCACCTTTTTAAGAGGAAATTGTTGGGCAGGTTGGGGAGGGCCAGTCATGGAATGAAACTGTAAGCTGGACTGGGTGTGGGGAGAGGAGGTGATAGAAGGATTACAGGGTGGAGGAGCAGAAGCTGAGGACGAATTGGAGCCTGATTCAGCCTGGCTGGGGAGCGACCTGAGGAGCAGTCTGGGGATAAGGGGAGAGGTCAGATGGGTTGGTAGAAAAGGAAGATCGGAAAGACTCAGCAACACTTGGGGTTGGGACTGAGGGGACAGGCAGGAGGGAAAGAAGGAAAATTTGGGATGAGATGCATTGGAAACAGAGACTAGGGAGGGACCAATGTGTAAAAGAATGGCTGGACGTCAGGCACCTCAGACCATTTGCCCATTTTACAACAAGAATTATCTAGATCTTGTAGGATGGAGAAATGGAAAGTGCCATTTTCTGGCTATTTGGAACCATTGTCTAGTTTGTATTGGGATTAAGTGGCATTACAGAAGAAAATAAGGTGTTTAGGTTTTAGGTCATGTGTGAATTGAAGAGGTTTTAAGTTCTTGAGAACACAGGCTAAGCAAGAAGAGGGAGGAATGAAAGGTGGAAGGTTGCCCATAGTGAAGGAGGCAAGCCCAGAGAAAAGAGAGGGTAGAGACAGGGAGAGAAGGGATGGGGGGTGCTTGCCCCCCAGGAAAGTGGAGAGAAAAGAGAGGGTAGAGACATGGAGAGAAGGGATGAGGGGTGCTTGCCCCCCCCAGGAAAGTGGAGAGAAAAGAGAGGGTAGAGACATGGAGAGAAGGGGTGGGGGTTGCTTGCCCCCAAAATAGTAGTGCTTGCCACTAAGGGTGAAGGATCAAGGCAGGTGTCCCCACGGTGATCAGACACCTCTGAAACATGGGGGTATAATCAAGCATTTGTCCCCACAGTGATTAAACACTAAGGGAAGACTGTCTTCACGAGTCTGTGACTGGCGCCAGAGTTTTGGTTTCACGGATAAAATGTGTCTCCTCTGTCTCTACCAGAAAAGGAAAGGAACTGAAATTAAGAGAAGGGAGAGATTGAAAGATGGCACCAAGATTGAAAGGAGAAAGAGGTTGAGGGATAGTGAGAGAGGCTAGAGAAGAGAGTAAAAAGAGGCCACTTACTGGATTTAAAATTGGTGAGATGTTCCCTGGGCTGGTTGGTCTGAGGACCTGAGGTCTTAGGTGGATCTTTCTCATGGAGCAAAGAACAGGAGGACAGGGGATTGATCTCCCAAGGGAGGTCCCCCCATCCGAGTCACAGCACCAAATTTCACGTGCATCCATGTGAAGAGACCACCAGACAGGCTTTGTGTGAGCAATAAAGTTTTTTAATCACCTGGGTGCAGGTGAGCTGAGTCTGAAAAGAGAGTCAGCAAAGGGAGATAAGGGTGGGGCTGTTTTATAGGATTTGGGTATGTAATGGAAAATTACTGTCAAAGGGGGTTGCTCTTTGGCTGGCAGGGGTGGGGGGTCACAAGGTGCTCAGTGGGGGAACTTTTGAGCCAGGATGAGCCAGGAGAAGGAATTTCACAAGGTAAAGTCATCAGTTAAGGCAGGAATAGGCCATTTTCACTTATTTTGTGATTCTTCAGTTACTTCAGGCCATCTGGATGTATACGTGCAGGTCACAGGGGATATGATGGCTTAGCTTAGGCTCAGAGGCCTGACACTCTCCCTGAGTGGCCCTAGGGACCCTGCTTGACAGTATGCAAACAAACACATTGCAATGAATTAAGAATATTCATAAATAGTTTACAAATTTTGGAGAAACTAGGCAGAGAGAGAGAAATACGACTAAAATTCTATTTGTGACGGTAAACTCAACACACTTAAAGTATCAGGGAGCCTAAAATCCAAAAGGTTAGTTTAAGGATAAAAAAGCTAGTATGCCCCATTAATTCCTGCAGGCCCAACAAAGGTAGCTTAGGAATTCCAGATAAATGAATGAATGATTACTTGCTAGAAATGCATAGGACCACAGAACTAAATGAAAACCTTCCACTAGGAACTAAGAAAAATCATGGTTTTATGTACATGCATACACAAGCAAAGTCAGAGGAGAATAAACAGCAAACAAATGAAAACTAGAAGCAAAAACAAATAAGCAGGAAACCAACCCTAACTTTTCCTATTCAATTTACCCTGGAGGCTGCAGTGTTACCTAGGGCCCTCAAAAACCAACATAATGAATATTTTATTCCTGATACACAATTCAGTATCCTTAAGTTCACTAATATTTTCATACATCATATGCAATTAACAAATTCACTTGGCTGGGCGCGGTGGCTCAAGCCTGTAATCCCAGCACTTTGGGAGGCCGAGACGGGTGGATCACGAGGTCAGGAGATCGAGACCATCCTGGCTAACATGGTGAAACCCCGTCTCCACTAAAAAATACAGAAAACTAGCCAGGCGAGGTAGCGGCCGCCTGTAGTCCCAGCTACTCGGGAGGCCGAGGCAGAAGAATGGCGTGAACCTGGGAGGCGGAGCTTGCAGTGAGCTGAGATCCGGCCACTGCACTCCAGCCTGGGTGACAGAGCGAGACTCCGTCTCAAAAAAAAACCAAAAAAACCCAAAAAAACCAAATTCGCTTTAGGCATATGACCAATAAGTACTACAGCACTATCCACGCAAAACAGTAAACACAGTATGAAGCAATGCAAGCATGTATGTGGAATTTGGCTCCACACTAAATCCAGCTTCATGCTTAACTATATTAAAAAAAGAGTTGCCAAACTGCTGATGCATTTTTACAATACTTCTTGCTTTAATCAAGACTAAGAGCTTTAACTATAAAAATGTTAGTTAGCCAAATGTTTCCAATTCTTTATCATGTTTTAAAGGATATTTTATTATTTAAACTTTTCCACATCTTTCTCCCCTTTTTAATGGTACCTTACTACATTGTTTCATAAATAACCTTTTCAAAACTGTAACTTGAACTAACTTTTAGATAACTTCTGAATTAGACAAAATTATTCTTTTCTTTTTTTACTAATAACCCTTTTGGACACATTTTGTATACAGAATTACGTATTAACTGGAAACCTTATCCTTAGTAATGTAAAACTTCAGTGAAACCCTAAAAAACAAGAAATCCTGAACTCTCAGATATGGGCATTTATAGATAAGAATGATTCCACAATTTTAGAAACATATTTCCCCATATCACAACCCTTTCTTACTTGGAAATGACCCAGATATTAAATGAGCACCAAAAATAACTTTAAGATTTTAATTTACACAAAAAGTTTACCTACAGCATTTATCCCATTCAGTGTACTCAATTTTTACTTTTAACAAGGGAGACATGAAACACTAATTAACATATGTAAAAGGAACATCGGTTT
Organism: Macaca thibetana thibetana; assembly: GCF_024542745.1. Lineage (NCBI taxonomy): Eukaryota > Metazoa > Chordata > Mammalia > Primates > Cercopithecidae > Macaca > Macaca thibetana. Next base: position 159,017,445 of record NC_065584.1, on the reverse strand, counting down.
GGTCCTGAAAGGTGGGACAACTCAAGGCAAGGAGTGGGCTTGGGGGCTTTCAGATCACAGGTGGGAGACAAACGTTTGTGTTCTTTTGAGTTTCTGATTAGCCTTTCCAAAGGAACCAATCAGATATGCGTTTATCTCAATGAGACTTTGAATGGAATGGGAGACAGGCTCGCCCCAAGCAGCTCCCAGGTCGAATTAGCACTGACATTTAAAAATATCTAGTGGTGGCTCATGCCTGTAATCCCAGCACTTTGGGAGGCCGAGATGGGCGGATCACGAGGTCAGGAGATCGAGACCATCCTGGTTAACATGGTGAAACCCCATCTCTACTAAAACAGAAAAAATTAGCTGGGTGTGGTGGTGGGTGCCTGTGGTCCCAGCTACTGGGGAGACTGAGGCAGGAGAACGGCGAGAACCCAGGAGGCAGAGCTTGCAGTGAGCCAAGATCGTGCCACTGCACTCCAGCCTGGGTGACGAAGTGAGATTCTGTCTCAAAAAAAAAAAAAACCAAAAAACAAAAAAAAACTAGTGGTGGCTCACGCCTGTAATCCCAGTGCTTTGGAAGGCTGAGGCAGGCAGATCACAAGGTCAGGAGTTCGAGACCAGCCTGGCCAACATTGTGAAACCTCATCTCTATTAAAAAATTTAAAAATTAGCTGGGCGTGGTAACACGTGCCTGTAGTCCCAGCTACTCAGGAGGCTGAGGCAGGAGAATTGCTTGAATCTGGGAGGTGGAGGTTGCAGTGAGCCGAGACTGCATCACTGCACTCCAGCCTGGGTGACAGAATGAGACTGTCTCAAAAAACAAAACAAAACAAAACAAAAAAACTAGCAAAGACAAACATAAAATTCGGACAAAATGTATACTGATAATACTGAAGGCATTTCTATTTTTATTCTACCAATATTTTTAAAGCTAGCTTGTTTAGTAAAGTTATACTTTAAGTCACATGATCTTGAAAATTGGTTAGACTTATTTACTTAATTTATGAGTGCTCTTTTACGTATAAGGCAATTTGGTAGACACAACATATAACAATAAGTGTACATACAAATAAACACATCTAGACATGTATACACACACATAAACAAAGATTCAATAGCTTGGAACCTTAGCCATGAGATAGCAATACAAGCTTGCCGGGTTTTGCCCCAATAGATAATCCAATGAAGGCTGTGAACCGAAATTGTGGGTAAAGCAGTCTGCATGGCAGTTTGATTTTTAAAGGCCAAACCTCCCAAGACTTCAAAGGAGGGTGTCACGTGTTAACCAGGCTCCCTGCTTAGAGCTGCAGCACAAAAGCCTGGATACATGCAATGCTATTCCACTTTCCAATTCAGCAGTATACTTCAGATTCCAAAAAGCATTGCAACTGTGAGAGAAAATTCTAAGGAGGGCTAGACCTCAGAACCTCTGCCAACAGCATCCTCTTTGGAGTGGTTGGGGTCCAATCTTAGAATCCCAGATATCTCTGGCTTTAGGTGGGCATCACACGCAGGTTTTCCCCTCCAGAGCGTACTATGAGCTTTATAAGAATAGCCATGAACTGTAATGTGAACTGGATGCCGCGTGGGCTTTTTTTGTCCTTAGCTAGCTGAGTACTATGAGGGAAGAATTTAGCATAAGAAAAGAAGGTTTAAGCCTCCAGAAACGTGTACGAGTTTGCTCCCAGCAGCACCTCATGTAGGGATCAGGAACCACAGGCAAAAAGATTTAAAAAAAAAAGAAGTCCTTCCCGCTTTGGGACAGGGCAATTATCCCCTTTCATTCCTAGGCCTTCAGGCAGTACTGGGGAGTGACCCCAGCCTCAATTTCCAAGGAGCTACTAGGAAACAGCCGCTGAAAGACTGAAAAAGAAAGAGAGGAAAAAAAAGAAAAAATAAAAATAAAAAAGACCCAGGTCCCTTAAGCGAACCGGGCAGTGGCAGTCAGGCTGCTTCTCCACATGGAAACCCCTTAGTTTCACCGGCCGTGGCCAGAAATCTGCCCTGTTTAGGCACTGCCCAGCCAGAGTCCCAAGTTGGAACGGAAAAGAGAAAGAGAGGAGAGAGGTCCTGTATGGAGCAGAAAGGAAAGGGAGAAAAACGAATCCCAGACTTTACCTCTTCCTCCTGGCTGGCTGGCCAAAATATATGTTACCAGTGGAGAGTGTCCAGGTTCTTGGTGTCTTGAACAAAGAATTCAACAAAATGCACAAACAAAGCAAGGAAGGGATGAAGGGATTTATTGAACATGAAAGTGCACTCCACAGTGTGGGAGGGGCCTGAGCATAGGAGCTCAAGTGCCCCTTTACAGAATTTTTGGGAGTTTAAATACCACTTAGAGCATTCCATTGATTAATTCGGTATGCCTTATGTAAATGGAGAGGATGAAGTAAAGTTACAGTAAAGTTGTGATCATACCACTGCACTCCAGCCTGGTTAACTGCATAGCCCTATTATTTCCCGTCACAGCTCAGGTATGAATTGGCCTTATGTCCCTGCCCCCAGACCCTATGTTCCTGCATCACTTTGTGTTTTCTGAGTCACTTCCATCTGAATCTTGCAACATGTCCCTGTAGTCTGTAGTTGATGTTATTTCCCCATTTTACAGATGGGGAAACCGAGGCCCAGTGAGAAGAAGGGTCTTGTCAATGTCACACAACTCATGAGAGCAAAGCCATGGCGGGAACTGGAATTGTCTGACTTCCAGCTCTGTGTGTCATTATACTTGAACTTATAGCTAATAAACAATAAACTTCTGAATAAATGTGAGGAATTTAAAATACAATGTTTGTGGGTTTTTTTCCTAACACAAAGGCTGTTCTTGTTTTATAGAGACCAATTTAGAAAATACAGAGAAACAACAGATACAATAAATTCCAATTGATTTAACATTTAAGTATCATTAAGTATGTGAATATACTATATATGCTGCTTGTGTTGTCTCACAACAATATATCAAGGAATTCTTTCCTTTTTTCTCTCTGTAATATAGAATTATTTTATTTTTTAATTTAAGAGAAAGTGCTGTTCAGTGGTCCTCAGACTTTTCTGGGGAAAGATCCCATTTCGTTTATTTGTATCTTCTTCCTTTTTCTTGATCTATCGTATTAATATTTATTTTTTTTGAAACAGGGTCTTGCTCTGTCTCACAGGGTGGAGTACGGTGGTGCCATCATAGCTCACTGTAGTCTTGAATTCCTGGGCTCAAGTGATCGTCCCTCTCCCTCCTCGGCCTCCCAGAGTCCTGGGATGACAGCCACTGTGCCTGGCCTCTAATATAATTTTAAAAGGCAGCATAGTAGTCCACAGTATGGACTTTTTTTTTTTCAGCTGGTTCTTAAAGTGAACATACAACCTACTCTTGACTTTGTTGCTGTTAGACATGAGGCTGCAATGGACATCCTCATCCATCAAGCATCGTTGCTGATATCAGATCATTGCCTTGGGCTAGATTCCCAGAAGTGGAATTGATCATGATAACAGTAGTTCAAAGGCTTGGCTGAACTGGGTTAGGGGTATGGAGCTAGTTAGTGCAAAGACATGTGGTAGCTGGAAAAACACTGAGGGGATTTTCTGGGAGGCCACAGAACAGGTGAAGGCCTGAGACTCATCAAGGTAGGCCCAGGCTTTCTGGCTCAGTGGTTAAAGCAGTACTATGAGGGGGAGAGAGAGAGACAGAGAGAATGCGTACACATGTGAGCACACTTGGCTTGTATCTGTATGTTTTTATGATATTTTGCCTAAAAGTATATCTTAAATTTTCTTTTTTTTTTTTTTTGAGACGGAGTCTCGCTCTGCCGCCCAGGCTGGAGTGCAGTGGCCGGATCTCAGCTCACTGCAAGCTCCGCCTCCCGGGTTCACGCCATTCTCCTGCCTCAGCCTCCCGAGTAGCTGGAACTACAGGCGCCCGCCACCGCGCCCGGCTAGTTTTTTTGTATTTTTTTAGTAGAGACGGGGTTTCACCGTGTTAGCCAGGATGGTCTCGATCTCCTGACCTCGTGATCCGCCCGTCTCGGCCTCCCAAAGTGCTGGGATTACAGGCTTGAGCCACCGCGCCCGGCCTATCTTAAATTTTCTTAGACAAAAGGCAGAGGCAAGCAAGAAGTGGAATTTTCTGTTGTTCTTTAGTAGTTGTATTTTTATTTCTTATTTTTTGCTTAAACAACAGAATTTTCTGGCAGTTCTGGAAACTAGAAGTCAGAGATCAAGGTTTTGGCTGAATTGCTTGCTTTCTTCTGAGGCCTTTCTCCTTGGACTTAGATGCCATCTTCTCCCCGTGTGTTGACATGGTCTTTCCTCTGTGTGTATCTGTGTCCTCATCTCTTCATGTAAGAACACCAGTCATATGTCACAGTTGCATTTGGCTAGGCACAGTGGCTCACACCTGCCATCCCAGCACTTTGGGAGGCTGAGGTGGGAGGATCTCTTGAGCCCAGGAGTTTGAGACCAGCCTGGGCAACATGACAAAACCTCATCTCTACAGAAAACACAAAAATTAGCAAGGCCTGGTGGTGCCTGTAGTCCCAGTTACTTGGCTGGGCTGAGGTGAGAGGATCGCTTGAGCCTGGGAGGTCAGGGCTGCAGTGAGTCATGATCACACCACTGCACTCCAGCCTGGTTAACAGAGACCCTGTCTCAAAACAACAATAACAACAAAAACCCAGTTGTATTTAATAGAGACTGTCTGCAAAGCGATTTGCAAGCCCTTCTCCCCTGCCTGTATGTTGGGGCCTGATGTTTTACTGAAGTTTTATTTTAATAGAGACAAAGTATGTTGTTGGGTGACCGCTGACTCTTAGGGGCAGGGTGGCCACTCCCTGAATTTCAGTTGTAGAGTCTGACAGGGATTTGGCCTGGAATATGGCCTACCTTGCAAGCTATAGTGAGTCACTCCAGCAGTGACATGAAAGTGTGCCATGGTTCTGAGCTCTGTGGATGGGTGAGAAGCTGGGGCTGCTGTGGGTGTGGACAAAGGAAGAATGTGTGAGGAGCGGAGGACTTGCTGGTCCGCGGAAGTCTCTGGGGTGGGCTTTGGGCTGGCCCTGGGGATGTGCTGTGGGACAGCAGAAACAGTGATCATAAAGCTGTCACTTGTAGAATGTTTAACAAAGGTCACATCCATATACTTTCTATCATCTTGTCCTTCAGCAACGCTCTGAGACAGGTACTGTATTTGTCTCCATTTTACAGAAGAGGAAACTGAGACTCAGAGGGGTTAAGGGCCTTGGCTCAGGTCCCACAGTCAGCAAGTTGTGGAACTGTGAGGCAGCTGTGCTGAGCCTGTATCCATAGCTCTCCTTGGATCCTTCCATCAGCACCTCTCCTCCACCCCTCCAGGGAGAAGCTCGGCAACGTGGAGTCGGTTTATGTCATCGACCCTGAAGATGTGGCCCTTCTCTTTAAGTCCGAGGGCCCCAACCCAGAACGATTCCTCATCCCGCCCTGGGTCGCCTATCACCAATATTACCAGAGACCCATAGGAGTCCTGTTGAAGTGAGTCCTGGGCCATCTCCCGGGGACTGGAGGGAGGTGGTGGGAAGCTGTGGAGAGAGCAGAGGCTGGGGGTGAGAGGCTGAGGCCAGGCTTGCCCTGTGCCTCCTAGCAGGGCCTCTAGGTGAATTCCTGTCATTTTCCTACCTCCCTAAAACAAATGATGGTGATGATGATGATAATGATGAATTGCTCTGCCAGCCTTCAGGGAAATGGTCATGCTGAAGATCCTAATGAATAATTAAAGATGTGGCAAAGTTCTCACTATTGGTTTGCTCACTGAGTCCCACCTTACTGAGCATCCTCGATGAGTCAGGACTTGTGCCAGGAACTGGAGATACAGTGACAAATAAAGCAGGGACCTGCCACCGTGAGTCCCATACAGGCTAAAGGGGCAGTGAGACATTTGTCCTACATAGGGACAGATCGGTGTATTTAAGTGTAGTGGATACCGTTTTCTACCAAATTGTTCATAATTTTTTTTTTTTTGAGATGGGGTCTCATTGTGTCACCCAGGCTGGAGTGCAGTGGTTTGATCATGGCTCACTGCAGCCTCTGCCTCCCTGGCACAGGTGATCCTCCCACCTCAGCCTCCCGAGTAGCTGGGATTACAGGTGCGTGACCACACCCAGTCAATTTTTACATTTTTAGTACAGATGGGATTTTGCCATGTTGCCCGGGCTGGTCTCGAACTTCTGGGCTCAAGCAATCCTCCCGCTTCAGCCTCCCAAAGTGCTAGGATTATAGGCATGAGCCACCACACTCACACCATCAAAAATGGAAAATGCAGGGCAGGGCGCAGTGGCTCATGCCTGTAATCCCAGAACTTTGGGAGGCCAAAGCGGACAGATTTCTTGAGCTCAGGAGTTCAAGACCACCCTAGGCAACACAGTGAGACCCTGTCTCTACAAAAAATAAAAAATAAAAAATTAGCCGATGTGGTGGCACATGCCTGTGTTCCCAGCTACTTGGGAGGCGGAGGTCAGAGAACTACTTGAGCCCAGGAAGCAGAGGTTGCTATGAGGAGAGATTGCACCACTGCACTCCAGGCTGGGTGACAGAGCCGGATCCTGTCTCAAAAAAAAAAAAAGAAAAGGTAAAATGTAACCATATCAAGTGTGAGTGAGGCTACAGAGCAACTTGGGCTCTCATCTATTGCTGGTGGGAGTGTAGACTGGAGCCACTACTTTGGAAAATAGTTGGACATTTTCTCCTGAAATGGAATATTTGCATACCTGTGACATAGCAGTTTGATTTCAGGGATATACTCCAAAGAGTATCCCTGCTTTGGGGAATGTGTAGTAGAATGTTTGCCGTAGTACTGTTCATGATATTAAAAACCAGAAAGCTACTGAAATGCCCAATAGGATTGTAAGTGAGTGAATTGTGGTACACACCAGTCAAAATGAAGGGACCCAGTCTCCCACAGCAATACAGATGGTATTTAGAACAGTACAGCTAAGCGAAAAAAGCAAGTCTGACAAAGCATGACAGCTTTTCTTTTCTTTTCTTTTCTTTTTGATGTGGAGTCTTGCTCTGTCACCCAGGCTGGAGTGCAATGGTGCGATCTTGGCTCACTCCAACCTCCGTCTCCCGGGTTCAAGTGATTCTCTTGCCTCAGCCTCCTGAGTAGCTGGAATCATAGACACCCACCACCATGCCCAGCTAATTTTTGTATTTTCAGTAGAGACGGGGTTTCACCATGTTTGCCAGGCTGGTCTCGAACTCCTGACCTCAGGTGATCCACCTGCCTCAGCCTCCCAAAGTGCTGGGATTACAGGCGTGAGCCACCGCGCCAGACCGACAGTGTTTTAAAAGAAGTTAAACACAAGTATATATTTTGTAATAGTACCTTTTGGGAATAAATGGAGAACAGATAAAATTAGACACAAACGACAGCAAGGGATTCTGGTGGGTGGTCTCCTTAGAAGGGAATGAAGGGTGTGGAAGAACCAGGAGGGCAAGTGTAAGTTACTGTCAAGTTCCTAGCTTCTGTGGTGGGTAGTAAGTTTATTATAACATTCTTATCAACAAAACACCCCTAAGTCATGAAGAGGACTTTGCATGGATTGATGAATTTCAAAAGTGTGTCATGAATTAAGGTTTATTATGACCAAACCAGTTCTGGGCACCTGAAGTCCCCCGGCAGAAGTGAGTAATGGGATGTGTTGGGGGTGCAGAGGAGGAGAGGCTGGTCACTTTTGTTTGTGCGAGAGTCAGAAAATGTTATATAGAGGGGCCCTGGAGTGTCATAGGTGAGCACTGGCCAGGAGGAAGTGGGGGTGGCATGGAAGGCATGCCTGCAGCTGAGGCAAAGACTGGAGAGGCTGAAAGTTATGCAAAGGGTTCTAAGAATAACAGTTCCTGGTTCTCAGCAGAGGGAGTGCAGGGGAGTTGGAGTTTTGCTCCCCTTCACTCTCTTTTTTCCTTTCTCTTCTCTCAGCCAGGCAGAGGAGGGAGGAGGTGAGAGGCAGAGGGTGCTGGGAGAGGTGAGGGTAGAGGCCCTGGTGAGAGTGCTGGATGCTGTGAGCTGTGACTCAACTTCCTGGGAAAACTGAGTCAGCCCCCTCTGTGTTCACCTGGCCTGGGGTCTGTGACCATGAGGGCATGTGGGCCCATGTTTTCTCAGGAAGTCAGCAGCCTGGAAGAAAGACCGGGTGGCCCTGAACCAGGAGGTGATGGCTCCAGAGACCACCAAGAACTTTTTGCCCCTGTTGGATGCAGTGTCTCGGGACTTCGTCAGTGTCCTGCACAGGCGAATCAAGAAAGCAGGCTCCGGAAATTTCTCAGGGGACATCAGCGATGACCTGTTCCGCTTTGCCTTTGAGTGTAAGGGGCTTGCACCTGGCTGGCACTGGGCATGGGGGTGGGAGAACTCAGTGTTTACTCTCTTACCTTGAGGTTCAGCACAGACCCTGCAGAGGCATCGAGACAGGCTTCTGGGATGAGCCACTGATCATATCCTCCACTGCCTGCTACTCAGAGGCAATTTAAGACCACCCTGGGCAACAGAGTGAGACCCCTTGCTCTGGGGTTCTCTCATCTGGCATTCTCTCTCATCTGGCATTTGTGCTGTAGGAGCAGGGGTCCCCAAAATACAGGTCCCTATTGCCACCATCCTCCAAAGCCAGAGCTTGGCTTGGACCTTCATTCTGCAAGTCTCCACCTCCTGGGCTGTAGACCTTTGGAGTCTGGTAGGGTAGAGGAGAGTTCAGTGGTTAATCTGAGGTAGGCATTGAAGAATCTGTAGGAATTACCTACGTGGGGTAAGGAAGTCAGGCAGTATAGGCAGAGGGAACCGCACATAAAAAGACCCTGTGGCTTGATGAAGATCGTGTGGTCGTAGCAAAAGATTTGGGGTACCCAGAGCTTTGTATGAAATCAGTATTCAAATTCCTCACCTGGTAGGTGGGGAAAACTTGAGGCTGTTGTAACTTCTTAGGTCCAGCAAGACTAGGTCCTGGATGGTTAATTATCCAGGGATTTATGACCCTCAGTTTCAGGAAGTATTTAGCCAATTTAGCCAATTACAGATGGGGAATCTCTCTTGGTGGAAGTGTGGGCAGAGCAGTTGCACTCTGGGCTGGGCCCCCTCTCAGCTCTGCCGGAGACCCTGCTTCCCACCTTTCAGGTCCTCCACATGCCCCTCTGCAGGACCTGTGTGGCTGCCAGAGGTCAGCTTTCTCAGCCTTGCATCTTAGCCCATTAGGACTCAGGCCTCAATTTATTTACTGAAGGAGGCTGAGGGTAGGGGCAAGAGATCCTTTGTGCTGAGAGAGGTGAGGGTGGAGGAGTCCCTGGGAGTTGTGGCTCTCAGATGGCCCCGTTGGAAATGGCTCCTCAGCCTCTGCCTCTCCCTGCAGCCATCACTAATGTCATTTTTGGGGAGCGCCAGGGGATGCTGGAGGAAGTAGTGAACCCCGAGGCCCAGCGGTTCATTGATGCCATCTACCAGATGTTCCACACCAGCGTCCCCATGCTCAACCTTCCCCCAGACCTATTCCGTCTGTTCAGGACCAAGACCTGGAAGGACCATGTGGCCGCATGGGACGTGATTTTCAGCAAAGGTGAGGGCTCCTCTGGCTGTGCTCTCCTCCTTGGAGTCCCAGGCCTCAGCCGGCTCCTTGGTCTCAAGCTATCTCAATGGGCGCTGACTTGACCTGTAGGAAACCCACACTGTGGTGGGCAGCCACGGGTGTCAGGAAGACCCTGGGACCCCGGGAATGGCGGATGGAAGGCTGACTGTTGGGGATTATTAGATTTTTTCTGGAAAAAGAGGAGCAAAGATGTCTGTGATTTTCTTCAAAGGAGCTCATGCTCCTTTGGGTGAAGGGCTAGTGTCTGAGCCACTGCTGTGCTAGATGACAGGGACTTGGGTGGGAGTGATGGGGAAGGTTGGGTGGAGAAGGCTGGTCAGGGTATGGCAGAGTCAAATCCCACCTCTGCCCCTTACACCCACGTGACCTTGGGCAAGTGACTATCTCTCTGCACCTCTGTTATCTGTAAAATGGGAATGATGTCACATACCCCAAGAATTCGATGAAAAAACAGATATGAAGGGCTTAGTACACAGAGTAAGTGCTCAGTAAATGGCAGCCTAAGAAGCACAGGGCTCTGGAATTGCCAGGCCCTTGGTGCCGCCTTTCACCACAGACTGCCCGCCTTCTCGGCCGCCTGCAGGGAACCTCACTCTTTTTTCTTTCCTCCTGCCCCACAGCTGACATGTACACCGAGAACTTCCACTGGGAATTGAGACAGAAAGGAAATGTTCACCATGATTACCGTGGCATCCTCTACAGACTCCTGGGAGACAGCAAGATGTCCTTCGAGGACATCAAGGCCAACGTCACAGAGATGCTGGCAGGAGGGGTGGACACGGTAAGGTGGCTGTAGGGACAGCACCTTGTTCCCCTCTGTGCCCACGTGCCCCTTCCCCACCAGGCTCCTCGTTGTCTGAAACCCTGTTGTTCAAGGTGTTCCTACTCATGTAGGATATGTCTTCCTCCTTGCCTCCATTTCCAAAGCGCTAATCTCCTAGGGTGGTGAGGTCACAGTCAAGTCACCCTGGGTATGATTTGAGACTGATCAGCCATTTTTCTTTGCCTGTGAGAGAGGAGTGGCCGGGCATGGTGGCGAGGTCCAGGCTCCACGTGGAGTCTCCATAGGAGGAGGTCCCCTCTGGAGGCTAGCTCTGTCAGAGCCCTGCTGATGGAGGACAATGTCCCCAGCTCCTGGTGGAGAACACACTTGCTCAAATCCGGGGAAGCAGGCAGGAGCCCGGAAACATTGGGAGGCCGGGGCATTTGCTGTGGGCTCTGCTGTCCAGGGTCTTTTTGTCATCCTTCCTCCTTCCCGGCCCAGCCCTCAGTACCCTACGGTACCCCCAACACCCAGAGGCATCCCCTGTGCTCTTTCCATAGCAGCATGGCACCCTAGAAACTTCTTTTTCCGGATATTAAGAATGATCAGTCCTGGCCAGGTGCAGTGGCTCACGCCTGTAATCCCAGCACTTTGGGAGGCCGAGTTGGGCGGATCATGAGGTCAGAAGTTCGAGACCAGCCTGGCCAACATAGTGAAACCCCATCTCTACTAAAAATACAAAAAATTAGCTGCGCCTGGTGGTGGGCACCTGTAATCCCAGCTACTCGGAAGGCTGAGGCAGGAGAATCGCTTGAACCCAGGAGGCAGAAATTGTGGTGAGCTGAGATCATGTCACTGCACTCCAGCCCAGGCGATAGTGCAAGACTCCATCTCAAAAAGAATACAGTAGACCTCAGATGTCCTCGCGTGGCTCAGAGGGGAGGGGTGTACTGGTTTGCTAGGGTCGCCGTAACAAAATCCCATTGACTGGGGGATTGAAACAACAGCCATTCATTTTCTCACAGTTCTGGAGGCTGGAAGTTCAAGGCCAAGGTGTTGGCAGGCTTGGTGCATTCTAAGGCCTCTCTCCTTGGCTTGTAGATGGCCGTCTTCTCCCTCTGTCTCACATGGGCTTCCCTCTGTGTCTGTGTCAGAATTGTCTCTCCTCATGAGGACACTAATCAGAACTGGATTAGGATCCTCCTCAAGGACTTCATTTTACTTTAAAATCTTTAAAGGTTCTATCTCCAAATATAGTCACATTCTGAAGTTCTGAGGGTTAGGTCTTCAGCAGATGAATTTTGGGATGGGGTATACAGCTCAGCCTATAACAAGGAGGCAGCAATGTGAATGGAAGAATAGCATACTGCAGTGACGGAGGCAAGCACCTGCCACTGACAAAGCTGAGAGGCAGGGATTGGCTAACGTGGCCGTGAAGGACACGGAGAAGGCTCCACAGAGGAGCTAAAATTCAACGGGCGTGTCTTGCAGGCTGTTGCCAGGAGGAGAGAGAAGGAATAGCATTTCAGGACTAGGGAGAGGCACGTGTCAAGCCCCTGGGGTGAATCACTTTTGTTCCTAGGTATTATATCTGTGTTACACTCTGATGAAGGAGTTTCAGTTCCTGAGACAGGCTGCAGACGGGGCCTTTGAGCATACCTTAAACATAGTTCATTGTCTATTATGTAGAAGAGATCTTCAAAAATCACTCACCGGCACCAAAGAAACAATTACTGTGAGGTAACATTTATTAAGCACAAACTATATGGCAGGCAGGGTCCTAAGCTGTTTACATATGTTACCTCGTTTAATACTCACAGACAACACTCTAAGGTATGTTACCATCATCCCCCTTTTTCAGATGCGGAAACTGGAGCACAGAGAGGTTAAATAACTTGGTCAAGGTCACACAGCTAGTAACATAGTTAACTAACTTATTAAATCCCAAGTACCTCCCTATGGCAGGCCTTGGCAGTACTGAGATGAATACACACATTGGATTAGAGTCTTGCAGAGGGAGCACATCTGTGCTTCTTAGGTGGGGAAGGGAATTCCAGGAAGAGAATCTAGCATGGGGAAGACTTCTGGGCTTCAGGGGCTGTGTGCCACTCCATGTAGCTGGAGCATTAGGTGGATGTTGGAGAGAGAGGTGGGGAGTAGGGGATGGGGGAGCAGCAGGCAGGTGTTGAGGGGCCCTGTGGCTCAGACCTGAGCCTCTGCGTTTCAACTGGGAACCAGTCAAGGATTTTAAGCTGAGAAGGAGCTGTGTATTGTTTCAGTTTCCTCATCTGAAAAAGGGGATGATGGTAACATACCTTAGAGTGTTGTTTGTGAGTATTAAATGGGGTAACATATGTAAACAGCTTAGGACCCTGCCTGCCATATAATATGTGCTTAAGAAATGTTACCTCACAGCTTGTCCTTGTTGCCCCTGCCAGGAGAAGCGGGGAGGGTGTCTAAGTCTGTCAGACAAAAATATGATCCTTGGTAAGATAATGTGTCAGCAACCCATGTCCTAGTCCCCAGCAGGGAGGGCTGCTCCAGGCTGGAGTCCCAAATGGGCCTGGTTTGTCATCACTGAGGATCTGGGACTGTGGGGTTTGACGAGGGTCATCCAGATGTCTGGTGAAGGGCTAGTGGTCACAGCCTGTGGCTTATGTTGAGATTAGCTAATTAATTTCAACACACAGCACACACTAATTGCAACACTGATAGGAAACATCTGGCTGGTCCGGTTTCAGCCTCTTTGAGACTTACTTGAAGCCATGCTGCTATAGGTGAATGCTAAGGTTTTAGGAAGTTCTATTGGAAAGAGGGGTGGTTGTTTAACAAGGCATTTCAAAAGGAATGGCAGTCAGTCTGTAGTGCAATCATTACAGAAGGATTTGGCGTCTAAGGGCCTCTGGAATTCTTTGGAAGAAGGCATTGGCTGTGTAGTTGACACTCTACTTGCTGGGGCTCATGGTGACATGAGGGACGAGGGCCGGGACAAGTGCTGCCCTGAACATTCCTGCCTGGCCAGCAAGAAAGGCTTCTTGGACATTTGCCTTTTAGACAATGGAATGTGTTTTGCTTTTGCAGAGGATTTTCTTGGAGACAGGGATGGGGGTTGGGGGAGAAAGAGGTTCTTGGAAATGAAAATTTAGCATGGGGTCAAGGACCTCAAGGGGCCCTGGAGTGACAGGCCCTCCTGGTCTTCTGTATGCCCTACTCCCCACCAGACGTCCATGACCCTGCAGTGGCACTTGTATGAGATGGCACGCAACCTGAAGGTGCAGGATATGCTGCGGGCAGAGGTCTTGGCTGCGCGGCGCCAGGCCCAGGGAGACATGGCCACGATGCTGCAGCTGGTCCCCCTCCTCAAAGCCAGCATCAAGGAGACACTGAGGCAAGCCCACATCCACCCATGCCGCCCCAACTCCAATCCCTGGCTAGGGGGAAAGGGTTACGAGGATGGGCTGGTGGAGGAGGTTGGAAGCAAGGAGTGAAAAGTCTGGAGGAGAAAGAAATAGAGCCAGAGCCCCACCCCCAGATCCTCCCAGGCTGCTGCAGCTGGGGCTGAGATGCCACACATCTCAGGGTGTGGGGCTCTGGGGGCTGTGTCTAGCCTTTGGGTCCATTAGCTTCTGAGTGCCCTCCTCCCGCAGACTTCACCCCATCTCCGTGACCCTGCAGAGATATCTCGTAAATGACTTGGTTCTTCGAGGTTACATGATTCCTGCCAAGGTAGGTGCAGCCAGCAGGCTGCAGGCTCTGCCAGTCAGAGAGGGCTGGGACAGGCTGGAATTATAGACAGAGGGTGGTGCTGGGGCCCTGGTGGGGCCCTTGATGGCAGCAGTCCAAGTCTGAGTGAAGGGCAGAGGTGGTGGGCATGGTGGGTGGTGACCTCTAGGATGTTATTGGAACCCATGGTTAGGAGGGAGACTTCATGGTTTGCCTGGGTCTGAGGAAAGGGTGGGACAATCACCCTAGCCTTGTGTCTTCAGCCATCCCCGTTTCGTGGGTAAGGATCACGGAGGGCCGGGGCCTTGTTCAAGGCTGCACAGTGGGCAGAATGTACTGCGCTGGAGAGCCAGGCAGCTATGCTGGGGAGTAGGAGTGGTGGTGAGAGGGCAGGGGACTGGGGAAGGGGGTTTTTTGCTCAGGGCTGTGGGGAGGTGGGGCTTACTCAGGCCTCTGATCACCTTGCCCCAGACACTGGTGCAGGTGGCCATCTATGCTCTGGGCCGAGAGCCCACTTTCTTCTTCGACCCGGAAAATTTTGACCCAACCCGATGGCTGAGCAAAGACAAGAACATTACCTACTTCCGGAACTTGGGCTTTGGCTGGGGTGTGCGGCAGTGTCTGGGACGGCGGATCGCCGAGCTAGAGATGACCATCTTCCTCATCAATGTGAGTCAAGCTGGGGACATCTAGGCATCCTGGGCTGGCCCTGGCCCTAATGAGGGCACCAACCTTCCTCCTCCCATCTCTGTCCAGAGCTCAAGGAGGTCAGGGCTGGGGAACGTCTACCTCCAGTTACTTGCTTTCGCTGTCTCCCACAATTCCCTGCTGCCCCCGCTTTCAGGTTCAGTCACTCATCACCCACTGATGCCCTGGCCATCCATTCTCCATGGTGGTGATGGGATGGGATAGGGCAGAGGTTTGTAGACGAGTTAAGGTCTAGGCCTAATCAAGGAAATGCAGCACTAAGGGTGCATTATCAGGCACTGTCCAGGGTTACACCAGGAGCTGGTGGTTAACTCCTTGGAACTCCTCAAATCACACTCCCCAGGCACTGCCTATAGGTGAATGGGCCTCGCTAGGGAGACAGATCCTCCACTGCCCTCCCCTAAACCTACCATCTGCCTTTCTCAGATGCTGGAGAACTTCAGAGTTGAAATCCAACATCTCAGCGATGTGGGCACCACATTCAACCTCATCCTGATGCCTGAAAAGCCCATCTCCTTCACCTTCTGGCCCTTTAACCAGGAAGCAACCCAGGAGTGATCGGAGACGATGGCCTGCAGCCACATGGGAGGAAGGCCCAGGGGGTGGGGTCCATGGGGGCTCTACAGCTTCAGTCCTCTGTCCCCAGCCCTGCCCCTTTCTGCCCAGCCTGCTGAGCAGGTAGAATGGGTTCTCAGTGGTCACCTTCCTCAGCTCAGCTGGGCCACTCCTCTTCACCCACTCCATGGAGACAATAAACAGCTGAACCATGTGGTGTCTTGCATTCCACCAGACTCATTAGGTGTTCATCACTCCCGTGGAGATGCTCCCTGGGTTAAAGCAGGATCTGGGGCATGCTCGGGAGACCCCAGGCAGCCACACTTGAAGCCACCTCTGCTGGGACCCCCTCACCCATGGCAGCTCAGGAGCCAGCAGAATCAACTCCAGGCTCCCTGGGGCAAGGGGTGAGGCAGAGTGGGGCAGAGGAGGGGAGGCAACTGTCACTGTGCCAGGAGCTACAGAAGCGTCAGGCAGAGGGACAAAGGAGAACTGGGGAGTTCTGTGGAGAGAATGGGGTGGCCCCAAGTACTGTGGACCAGTACTGCCTTTCTGAGTGGACCTGTCCCGCAGGGGTAAGGCTTGCACAGGGCTCTGCTTGGGTGAACCCTGGGTGGGAGTTCCCTGTGGGGCATGAGGACATCCTGCCAAGGCCCAGCCAGAGTCCTGGGCATGGCTAAGGCCAAGACCTGTGGGTGAGAACCCCTGCTACTGAAGGGCTGGTGTGAGGTGGCTGACAGGGGACGAGAGGCCAGCCTGCTTCCTCTACCCTTCCTGGGCCTCCTCTGGGCTTGCTCCAGGCCTCATGTTCTTGCTCTGGGGGCTTGTGCCCCCTCGTCCAAGGGCGGGAGGTGGGGAGACTATTCTGCAGCAGAGCCGCTGGTTTGTTATTTGGACTGAATGACACTGGTCTTGATTTCCGCCCCCTAATCCTTGGGGTCTCACAACTCCTGACCTGATTCCTCTTGGACCTTGGCTATCCAAGTCTAAGTCCTGCAGGCAGGTGCGGGAGCTAGTCCCGCTGAGGCCAGTGGTCCAGCTAGCCTGGCCTCTCCTACCCGAAGCTGCGGGATCTGGATCCACTCTTGGAGCCCTTCTGCTTTCCCCACCACACAATCCTCTTCCCTGTTGTCTTTGTGTCTCTTTTCTGTGTCCTTTTTCTTCTCTGGTCCTGAGTCAGCTTTGACTCAGAAATGTCATAGCTGGAAAGAGTCTTACAGCCAAAGAGGTCAAGCTGTGCATGGAATAGATGGGGAAACTGAAGCCCAGAGAAGTTGCTTGGGTCCCTTGAAGTCACACAGCATGCTTGCCCCCAGAGCCCGGGTCTCCTGACTCCCAGTGGGTGCCTCCTTCCCCTGGCTTAATCTGCTCTCCTGCCCCTGGCTACATTTGGACACATCCTTGCCAGCTCAGCCTAGTGGCTTAATGGAGTTTTTCACAACGATACATGACTGCCACAGGAAGGCTTCAAGTCTTCAAGTCTTTCCCTTTCCAAGAGACAGACAAAGCAAACTTGAAAGAAGGAACGTCAGACACGATAGATGTTTTGGGGCAGATGAAAACGACAAACCTCCCTCATATCTCCCAACAGAACTGGTCTCTGGTGGCCTTGCTTCTTCTTGGGGTCTGGAAAGGGCCCGTCTCCCTGGCCTCTGCTTTGGAAGGCCTCTTCTCTCCACCCTCCTGGGTCCACTGTGGCCCTTGGCTTTCCAAAGATGCTGGCTCCTGGGGCAGGCGAGAGGCTGTAAGGCTGCAGCAGAAGGCCCAGGCCCAGGCCCAGAGTGGGGTCTAGGAGGAGGAAGCAGGGCCCCCAGGCTGCCCTGCTCCAGGAAAGAGGCAAATGCTCACAGAGCTACAACATTTAATAAAGTCGTTTTCAGGTGGCGGGGATGAGACTCCTTCCCAGCACACAGGGAAGGAGGCCTGCGCTGGGGCTCAGGTCTGCTGAGAGTTAGCGGTCTCCTTCTGGGGGTTCGAGGGCTTGTTGAGCTTAGTGTCTGAGCTGGGCAGCGGGGGCTCCAGATTTGAGGGCTGCTTGAGGTCCGTGGAGTGGGTGAGGGCACTCTACGGTGTGCAAAGTGGGGCACATGAGTATCCCCCATTCCCAGGGGGCGACCTGCTCAAGGGCATATTGCCTGATAAACCAGGCCTCAGAGTATCCAGAACCCAGTGGGCCATGACCTCTCAAAGATTTCTAAACTCATTTTGCCACAGCAAGTGACACCTAATTTCTCCAGGAGTCCCCAGGGCTCAGGTGAGTGTGCAAAGGTTGCCTTTGTTCCTTGGCTGTTCCCCCATCCTTTCCAGGCCTCTCCCAGGAGCCGCTGCTGAGCCTCTGGCCATGGACAAAGCATAGCTGGCTCAGGAGCAGGAGAAGTCAGGGTCTTTGCTTTGCGGGGCTGGGCGGTCCCGGGGTTGAACTTGAGGGGCAGTTGTGAGCGGGCCCGTTTGTTCTTGGGAAGTTGGCAAAATGGAGCCTACGTTGTGGCTATCTAAGAAGGGTGTGCGAATTTGAGAATCTTACGCTCTATGGAGTCAGGGGTGTGGGGCCACAAGCTACTCTGCCCATGAGCGCAGCCAGTCCTAAAGCACACTCAGTGTCAGGGCATCCCGGAGATGCCTGCATGGCATGAGCGCAGCCAGTCCTAAAGCACACTCAGTGTAAGGGCATCCCGGAGATGCCTGCATGGCCCCTCATCCACCGTCATCTCCTTGAGTTTCACAGCACCCCATGGGGGAAGGAGTAGTCTTGGCAGGGGTTTTCTGTTCCCCTCAGACAGGTGGGGGAATTAAGACCGAGCTTTCGGTTGGTAATGGAGCAGGAATGGGAGCCTAGGACTCCTGACTCCCAGCCTTGGAGTTGGCCCCACGATGGCTTTTCTCAGGGCCCAGTGACTTTGGGGGTGAGGTGGCTTCCTGCTCCACCACCTGAACCCCCAGAAGCTATTCCAGGGGGGTCACTCACGGGCTGTTCTACGATGATGGAGTTCGAGGGGTGCCTGAAACCTTTTTCTTGCTCCTGCAGCCGCGTGGCCAGATCCTGCTTCTCTCGTCCCCAGCGTCGAGCTGAGTCCTCTAACTGCAAACACAGAGGGGGACAATTGGAGGACCATAGGCAGCAGGGCTAATCCCTGATGGCCAGGACAACCAGGGCCTGAGCCTGCTGTCCAGGCAGAAAGCAAAGCTCTGGGCCATGTGGGCTTGACACCTTCCCGAGACCTCAGGGGTGACAGGGTGAGGGTGAGGGGGCCAAACAGTCAGGCAGCCTGACCAAGACACAGATGAACATTTCAACAATATACTGAGCCCTGATCCTGAGTCCACACTGATCCCTGATTCTGGTCATAGACAGAGCCTGACCTTGGTCACACACTGAGCGCTGACTCTGGTCACAGACTGAACCCTAACCCTGGTTGTACACTGAACCCTAACCCTGGTTGCACACTGAACCCTGACCCTGGTTGTACACTGAGCCCTGACCCTGGCTGCACACTGAGCCCTGACCCTGGTTGTACACTGAGCCCTGACCCTGGTTGTACACTGAGCCCTGACCCTGGTTGTATACTGAGCCCTGACCTTGGTTGCACACTGAACCCTGACCCTAGCTGCACACTAAGCCTTGATCCTGGTCATAGATTGAGCCTAGACCCTGCTCACATGCTGAGCCCTGGTTACAGGCCGTGTGGTGAGCCCGGTCCAGCCTCATCAACTCCTGCATCTCACCTACCTGGCTTTCCAGGGACAGGATCCGGCTCTGAGCGCGTTCCAGCTTGGCCAGGAGGTTGAACTTGTCTGAAGTACCAGAGAGGAGATCCTGTGGGCAAAGCACAAACTCACATTTGGCCCATGCTGGGGGCTGTGGCAGTGTGAACTCGGGAAACCGTACAGTATTGAGGAAGAAACCAGTCAGGCCTGAGCTCAGACTGAGCTCTCGAGGCAGAGCGTCAGACCTGGGCCGAACTCTCTTCTGGAAGTTCACAACAGGGTCTGGCATGTGCTTTTTTCACAGCTGTTTCCCACACAGATTTTGGGAATATGAAGTTTTGACACAACTTTTTTTTTAATGTAAAATGCATTAGGGAGCCCACTATAATTAATGCACTGGGAGTCTTTGAGTGAAGTGAAGAAGCTGCGAAGCGGTGGACCTCATCACTCACACTTTTCCTGGATGTCCACGTGTCAGGTGTGCTTTCAACAGAACTCATCTCCGGTGAGTCCTGGGACGGAGAGAAAACTCTCCTGTGCGCCCGCCCTGCCCAATCTTCTGTGATTCCAAGTGTTCTGCTTTGGGGTTTATGTAAAGCAAGGGTGCCCTGAAGCAGCCTCAGAGGTGGAGCAGGGCCTGGGCATTTCTGGGCCCTGGGGCCACCCACCTGTGCGGGCAGGGTCTCTGTGCACTCTGAGTGGCCTGGGCCATGCGTCTCTCGCAGCCTCTCTGCCAAGTCTCCTCCTGCTCCCAACTCCCCGGGGTCCACCTGGGATGGAAAAGGGCTCTCCAAGGCTGCACCAAGACCAGGGAATGCTCCAGAAGGGAGTTTTGAGAGGCCTGTGTAGGGTCCAGGTGGAGGCCAGCCAGGTGACAGAGGGATCAGGGTTCAGGGGCCGAGGGTCAACAAGGGGCTTGCTTTCTCCTGGGATGCTAGATGAGGTTAAAGGTGAGGTGTTCGGGTACACACATTCCCCAGGAGAAAAAGACCAAGGCCTG
The DNA here is from genome assembly GCF_024542745.1 of Macaca thibetana thibetana. Taxonomy (NCBI): domain Eukaryota; kingdom Metazoa; phylum Chordata; class Mammalia; order Primates; family Cercopithecidae; genus Macaca; species Macaca thibetana. Next base: position 158,997,419 of record NC_065584.1, on the reverse strand, counting down.
AGAGCTAATTCCAGGAGCCTCCAGGCAGACTGGAGACCCTGGGAAGCCTAACTCTTGGTCTTGATCTTCAACTTGGGTTGTACCATGGGTGGTTTCCAGGCACCCAGTGACCGGCACAGGCAGGGCCAGGTCAAGGGCCTCTTACCGGCAGGGCCTGTTGCTGCAGAATGATGGGGGCTGGTTGGTGGCGGTTCTTATCCAGCTCCACCCGCAGCTTCATGTTTTCTGCTAGCAGCACCGAGTAAAGTTCAACTGGCAGGTTCTCTCCCGTAGAACCCAAGGGAAGGCCAGAGGCTGAGAACACAGGGAAGTCTAGAGACATGGCCACAGATGTTGGTGAGATGGGCTCTCCTGCCTCCCATATCCCTGTCCTGATCTGCCCCAGCCTTTTGCTTCACTCCTCCCCTCTGCTCCCAACCCTTCAATGGTTCCCTACTGCCAGTGGGATCAGGTGCACACAGGCTGTCCTTCTAGGCTCTCTCAAACCTGACCCCAACGTTCTCTCTAACTCATTTGTCTTCGGTGTATTTCAGCTCCTCAGCTCTCTCTCTTCCTTCTCCATTCCTGGAATTCTTCTCACTCCCTGGGCCTTTGATCTGGCTGTTTTCCCTCCCTAGGTTGCCTTCTCAGTCTCATCCAGACTCCTGGATAAACTCAGGCTTCCTGAAAGGCCAGCCCAGCTTTCATTGCTTTCTAAAGGCCCCTAGAAACCACCCTCCTGCCCCTGAAACCCTCAGCAGTGAAGACTAAGCACAGGGCTTGGCACACAGGGGCCCTGGGTGAGGTTGCACAGGAAGGCTCAGGGAAATCCCTTGCTTTGGGCTGGCCTGATATGGTGTTACCTGGTCCTTTCCGCTTATCAGAGGCTGATTGGCAGTTTTAGGTGGCTTTTTGTTAATATCAATGGGGAAGAAAACCTCCAAATCATTTATTTATTTATTTATTTATTTTGAGACAGAGTCTCCCTCTGTCACCCAGGCTAGAGTACAGTGGCACAATCTTGGCTCGCTGCAACCTCTGCCTCCCGGGCTCAAGTGATTCTCCTGCCTCAGCTTCCCAAGTAGCTGGGATTATAGGTGCCCATCACCATGCCTGGCTAATTTTTGTATTTTTAGTAGAGGTGGGGTTTCACCATGTTGGCCAGGCTGGTCTCGAACTCCTGACCTCAAGTGATCTGCCCACCTTGGCCTCCCAAAGTGCTGGGATTATAGGCATGAACCATCACGGCTGGTCTCAAATCATTGATTTAATCAAAATATTTTTGTTTGTTTGCTTTGCAGAGGCAGAATCTTTGGAGATATGGGGAAAGAATTCTACGGATCCCGGGGTTAGGAGCTGGGAAGCGTTGCCCCTTCTTCTGGGGAAGGCCCTCTCTGCTGTGCTAGTCTGCAGGGCTCTCCTCTGGAGGGCCAGCCTCTTTCTAGCCTGGCTCACACTGCACCCTGATTGTGTTCTGAGAGGCTTTCAGGGAAGGAGGGAGCTCAGGGGATCTCTGGATGAGGCGCCTGAATGAGGAAGGGAGCAGTGCAATCCTGGGTCTTCCAGGCCCACAGACATAACTGAGTGCAGGGGACCTCTTCACAGGTTCTCCTGAAGTTCAGAGGCTCCAGGAAGGCAGGGCCTCCAGGTGTGGGGCAGAAACTGGGGAGCTGATCACATCAGGGTGTGGACCCACCCGTGTAGGGCTTTCCCTGCTGCCTGTTCGGAGGAGGGGGCTTGCTCCTGTCCTGTAGCCTGTCCTCCAGCACCCGCTCCATCTTCTCGATCACCTGGAGAGCAGAGCAGAGGCTGGGCTGGCCCAGGGGCTCCCTACTCTGCCATCATCAGTGGGCCCCGGGGGCAGCCCCTCTGCCACCTGCCTTCTCCTGGTGCCGCACCGTCTCCTCCAGCGCCTTCATCTTCTGCAGCTTGCTCTGGTACTGCTTCAGCAGAGCAGCCTGTGGCTGCTGGGCCTGATACAGAAGGAGCAGCTCCTTCTCTCGATCATTCTTCTGTGAGATGGGGGAGGAGAGAAGGGGAGAGAATGGGTGCCTGGGAGTCCACCTTGGCCTTGACAGTCCACCTCGGCGCCTCTGCTGAGTCCTCCACTGGGCTGGTCCCCTTTCTTCTTTGCCTCCATTCCCTCTGTGCCTGTTCTCCCTTCTCCTCCCAGACTCTTCTCACCCAGATGCTCCCCACCATAGTTCCCTCCCCCTGCCCCCACAAGCCCCAGCTCACTCGAATCAGCTCATTCTGCAAATGCTGCACCCTGTCCCTCAGTTTCTTCATATCCAGCTCACTCAGCAGCAGTTTCTGCTTCATGGACACTGTTAGGTGGGTTGGGGAGCCGGCTCAGGGAGGAAGCCTCTCCCAGCTCAAATCAGCATGGTCAGTAGCAGAAAGGCAGATACCCTCGGCCCCAGGGCTTGCGATGGGACTGGATTCTCTGTTTCCCATCCCTGAGGGGACCCAGCTGGGCAGGGACTGTGTGAGTGTCTGTGGGCAAGGGGCTCCTATTTGCCAGAGTCCAGCTGCATGTACATCTGGGAAAAGCACCCCGCCACCCTGTTGCACAACCTGAAGCCTGGGCCCAGGCAGAAGCCCGGGTGCCTTTGGTGGCCTGCACATCCTCACCCACGTTCTGGGCCTCACTGGCTTTGCCCTGCTCCTCTTCCTCCTCCTGCTGGGCCAGGCGACTCCTCAGTATGCGGTTTCTCCTTCCAGGATGCTGGCCTGTCTCTGCAGAGACAGAATGTCCTCTGCCATCTTCTGCATGGCCCGCCGGTAATTGTTCATCTCCTGTGGATCCCAGAGCCCAGAGCTGAGCCCACTGTCCTATAGCAACCCTGGTCCCACATCCACATCCACACTTGAAAGTCAGTGGGCCCCCCCAAGGCCAGTGAGCACCAGGAGCCCCAAGCCATGGCCCTAAGTATTAGCAACTCCCTGGAGGGGTGGTTATGACTTGATCCTCACCCATCCTGGCCATGTGAGGGCAGCCACACTAATGTTCTCTCCCCAGGGCCACATCACATCCTGTGATACCAACTCAGGGGGAAATCCCGGGCGCGGACACAGGGGAGGAGGCCTATGGGCAATGGAGACTTGAGAAGATCCAGGGCCAGGTTTGCAGGGTCTGGCTCAATCATAGCCATTTCTTTACCTTTTCCCTCCTCCTTCCCCCTCTTCTAATTCCTCTCATTCCTTACGTCACTGAGAACGCAGGGAAGAACCTCTCAGAAATCCCACTGGATGCCACTCAGTAGTCAGATGACCCCAGGTCACCCTGGGAGACCCAGGTTAGCACTCAGGGTGGAGGCTGGGATCCATCTATAGGATGCGGGGTATGAGGTGGGGGTTAGGGGGCTGGAGTCAGCCATGAGGTCAGGAACAACAGCAATCCTAATGTCTGATGCTCATTAAGCATTCACTGTGTCCCAGGCCTTCTTCTAAGCTTTTTATGTGCCCTCCCTCAGTCCTCTCATCAGACCTGCGTGGATAGGTACTATTATCCCTGTTCTACCAATGCAGAAACCAAGGCTCAGAGAGGCGAGTAACTTGCTCAGTTACAAAACTGATGAGTGATAGAGCCAGGGTCTGAAATCCAGGCCTACAGGGACTTGAGCCTGTGTTCTGAAGAGCCGTGCAATCCCGCCATGAGGACTCCACACATGGACACTTAACAGTATGCTGAGAAGTGATAAAAGCAGGCTACAAAAAGGAACTACCAGTGCGATCCCCAATTGAGAGAAAAATTCATGCCTACCCATGTACATATATATATACAGAAAAATTAATAGGCTATATTTATATACATTTGTTTTATAAGCAGAAATTCCCTACTGTTATTTATAAAGTTTCATAAAGGGAGTTTCTTAAATCTGAACAGCTCAAAATAGAAAAGGATCTTGCAGTGGCACCATCATAGCTCACTGCAACCTTGATGTGAAACCAGAGAGATCTGGATGGAGGAACAGCAGGTAGGAGCAGGGACAGGGGAGGAAATGGGTGTGGGGAAGTCAGTTTGCTCCTGAGTTTGCTGAGCCCTGGTGGCTGTGGGCTTCCTGAAGCTGCGGGAGGCTGTGTACATACGGGTGGGGGAAGGAGAGAGCAGGAAGCAGAGCTTGGCCCCCAGCTCCCACCTGGGCCTCATGCTGACTGCGGATATGGCCCGCCTTCTCAGCCACTGCCTCCCACCTGCTGCATGGCAGGCCATGGCTTTTAGAGCAGGGCTCTCCTGGCAGCAGGGGCCCACCAGACACCACTTGTCACCTGCCACTGTCTAGCCTTCTGGCTGGGCTCCCTGTAATTGCACCAGTGCCAGGTCCATCTCCCCAGCACTTGCCCCTGTTGAGTTCCGGGTCTTGGCTCCTCCAGATCTGCCCATCTGGTGTCCTCAGACAGCATTGTTAATGCAGAGACTCTGTCTAGAGACCACACACACACAGGGCTTTGCAGTCAGGCCCAGATCAGCAGGCCAGCTTGGCCACTCACATGCAGTGTGAGCTCAGTCAGGCCCCTTTACCTTTCTGAGCCTCAGAGTCCTCATGCAGAGATACCTGGTATTGCTGTGAGGCTCAGAGTTGGTGCGTCAAGCCCCTGCCGAGGCAGGTATAATTTGGAGGCTGCTGCTCTCTTCCACACCCATTCTATTCTAATCACTGCTTTAATCAACAGGTCAGACCCCTTCCTCTTCCTCCTTGCGGCCCCCAGAGCTCCCAGCCCCCTCCTTTGCTGTGCTCTAAATCTTCAATTTATGGCAGCCTGTTACTGACGGGGGACTGACCAAAAGAAGCACGTGATATTTTGGCAAAGGAAATTTGGCCCCTTCTTTCTTTGCCCAGCCGGGTTCAAGATCTTAGCATGTCTGCCCTGGACAATTACAGCAGTATCCAAATGGGTTTTCTTGGCTTCCAGGGAAACACACACACACACCCAGGAAAATGTGTGCAGGGATGCTCACTGCAGCACAGCTTGTGGTCTTATATGAGGGCGTGCTCAGTCTCTGGATCACAGGCTGTGGTCACAAAGGATGACCTAGATTTTATTGTACTGACACACAGAGATGGCCATGCTCTATTGTGAAAGGAAAGTGCATATGGCAAATGAATATGATCCTGTCCATAACTGGGTTGTGTGTGTGCTCATGGGGTGAGTCTTGTGGGAAGGGGCTGCCAGCTCTTCAGCTCACCCCATGGGTCCGATCACCCCCTCTTCTGATTCAGAGGGTGATCTTTTCTAAGACCCTCCTGTTCTCCAACTCAGTTTTTTTGGAGCATGAGCAGAGCTATGTTATTTTTATTTTTGTTTTGTGATGGAGTCTTACTCTATCACCCAGGCTGCGGTGCAGTGGCACAATCTTGGCTCACTGCAACCTCCACCTCCCAAGTTCAAGCCATTCTCTGGCCTCAGCCTCCCGAGTAACTGGGACTACAGACGTTCACCACCATGCCCAGCTAATTTTTGTCTTTTTAGTACAGATGGGGTTTCACTATGTTGGCCAGGCTAGTCTTGAACTCCTGACCTCAGGTAATCTGCCCACCTCAGTCTCCCAAAGTGCTGGGATTACAGGCATGAGCCACCGCACCTGGTCCAGAGCTCTGTTACTAACATCTTGCCTTGACAGACAAAGAAAGCCGGGGCCCGGAGCCAGGAAGGAGATGGAGGGAGAGCATGGCTTCTGGTGAGGCTGCGTCCCTGTCTCAGATGGTCCCTGCTGGACTCCACTCCTCGGAGACTAGTCCTGTAGGCCTCCACAGGTGCCTATCCCCCTCCCGATCCAGCCTGGCTGCTCTCTGAGAGAGAGGGCTCCCCCAGGGTATGGAGAGGGATCTCGGCCCTTACCCCTCAGTCTCTATCCTCTCTTCCGTCTACATCTGTGGGAACCTGAAGGACCTGTTTTCCCTCCTGGGCTTCCCCAACCCACACAGCAGGGACCTTGAGCAGCTGGGAGGACACTGCCTGCAGATGAGCGGCCCTGACCGGCCCTGACCGCTCCCCACAGCCTGGAGCTGGACCCCCCCCAACCCCCAGGGCCATGCTCTGCGTCACAGCCCAGCCTTGAGAACAGGAAGGACAGCATGGCCCAGATTCCTGTTGTGGTCCTGCTGCCTCCCTTGCTCCAGTCCTTCCTCTCCAGCCCCCTCCCCACTTTCCAGTCTGCGGGGGAGGGTCAGGCACCAGCCACTTCCCTGTCTTGTCTCTGGGCTGAGCTTCCTCTAGAAGGACTGACTCCAAAGCCATTGTGCCTGACCCTAGTGCCCACTGCATTCTCCTTACCCACTGACACTGCCCTTTCCCCACCAAGACCCAGCTCTCGGGTTTGAACTGCCCCACTGCCACTGAGCTGGTGGCCTTTGCTGCACCGACACCTTCGCTTTGGCTGTGGAAGGGCAGCTGTTCCCTGAGCCTCAGTATCCTCATCCGTGGAATGGGAAAATCATCCCACCTCAAGAGGGGTTGCTGTGGAGTGACAGGGGGCATGATGAGTGCCAGCCCAGGCTCTGGCACCCAGGGTGCCTGGCAACAGCATCTCCCTTTCCTCCACCACCTTCTGAGTGCTATCTTGTTTTCCAAGATGGAGTTTCACTCTGTCACCCAGGCTGGAGTGCAGTGGCATGATCATAGCTCACTGCAACCTCGAACTTCCGGGCTCAAGTGGTCCTCCTGACTCAGCCTCCAAAGTAGCTGGGGCTACAGGTGTGTGCCATCATGCCTAGCTAATTTTAAAATTTTTTGTAAAGATGGGGCCTTGCTATGTTGCCCAGGCTGGTCTTGAACTCCTGGCCTCAAGTGATCCTCCTACCTTGGCCTCCCAAAGTGCTGGGATTATAGGCATGAGCCACTCTGCCTGCCCCCACATTTTTAATGGTTCTTATTATAACCCTGGGCAGTGGGTACAGAAGATATGATGATGTGACTACTTCCATTTTATAGAAACTGAGAACCAGTTTCCACGAAGGAGGAGGAGTGGTGATTGTCTTTGTTTTTAAGCTGGGAGTGGGGAGAAGGAGCTGGTAGGGAGGCTGTGTTGGGGGTAAGTTACCTGCAGGGCCTTGAGTGCAGGAGGCCTAAAGGGTTAATGCTTAACCCTTACCCACCCCCGCCCTCCCACCAAAATAAGAAGTGCTTCTGGCAGAATCTGAGGCACTGCATCCAATGACACCTGTGGCTACTTAGGGTCCTTATAAACTCATTGTAAAATGGGGAAGTTGAGATTGGAAGTAGTGTTCCCAAGGTCATAGAGACTCAGTGTAAAGGCTACATTGGAAGCAGCAGTCACCAGCAATTGCTGAAGGCCATGTCCACACTGGGGCCATGGAACCCAGACCAGCCCAGACCATCCCTGCCTGCGATGGTCTCCCGTCTACACCGAGGAGATGGCAGGGACATCAGTGACAGAGGAGAGCTTACGGGAGGCTCTTTTCCTAGCCCCAGGTCTAGGAAGCCTTCCTGGAGGGGGTGATAACCTAAGCTGACTCTAGGAGGTGAGCAGGTGTTACCCGGGGTAGGGGAGAGGCCTCTCAGGCAGAGGAGAGACTGTGGCAAAGGCAAGGGGGAGAGAGAGTGTATGATCAGGAACAAAGCCGGTGACTTCCTGGAGGGCAGAGTGCGGGTCGGGGAGTGAGTAGGGGTGTGGCCAACCTCAGGAGCTTGGACTCCATCCTGCAGGCCACTGGAAGGCCTAAGCTGGAGGGGGGTTGTGGCAAGACCCCTCTGGCCACTCAAGATGGACAGAGAAATGAATGGAGGCCCAGAGCAGGGAGCCAGGGACCCTTGCTGGATGGAGGCAGACCAAGGAGGACTCAGCATGACAGAGTGAAGTGAACAACAAAGAGGAGGGTTGGGGATGGTGGGGCGGGGCGTTGGGAGGGGCTAGGGTTTTTGGGTGGAGGAGGTGTGTGCCTGCAGTGCAGAGGAGAAGGAGGTGGGGGAGGAGTGGGAGGAGTGGGAGGACTGGGAGTAGTCTGGGGCCTTTTGGTGGAGGTGCATGCCTGGAGTGGGAAGGAGGAAGTGGGAAAAAGGAGGCGGTGGGGGATGAGGAGAGGATGAGCCTGGGGTCTTTGGGTGGAGGAGGTGCAGGTCTGGAGTGGGAAGGAGGGGGAGCTGGGTTAGGGGGAGGAGCGTGTTAGGGGTGAGGTACCTGCAGGGCCTCAGGTGCAGGAGGCCAGCAGTGGCTGATGGTGACCAAGCCTGGAGTGAATCCTGGTGGGAGACAGGTGGCAGGACAGCCCTGGTTCCATTGGAGCCTTGGGAAGGGAGCAGATTTTCAGTGTCTGGGAAGTGTGGAGTGAGGAGGGGGGTCAAGGACAAGGGGTGGTAGGAGAGGAGCTCTCAGGACTAGGGCAATTGACAGAGAGGTAGGAGGAAGAGTGGCGAGAGCAGGCTGGCAAGGCCAAGGCTGCAGAGGGTTTCAAAAGCAAGGCGACTACCTTCCGCTTGAGTCTTGTGGCTTGGGTGATGGAGATGAACCCGCCGCTAGAGATGGTCTGAATGGGACACAAAGCAAAACTCACCTTCATAAAAACATAAAAGAACTGGCGGGCGAGTGAGGAATTATGGGGCAGAGATAGGGGCAGGTGGAGACCCACACAGCGGGATACTTCAGAGCATGAAGAAACCATGATGTGGGTGCATCAAGGCGAGCAAAAAAGCTGTGTGCAAAGCAATGCATATGTCATGGTGCCCTCTCCATGAAGGTAAAAATAGAAAAATTAGGCCAGAGCGATTCAAGAGGCATGCTCAAGTAGCGACAGTACAAAGAAGCAAAGCAGGTCAGGCGCAGTGGCTAACACCTTTTTTTTTTTTTTTTGAGATGGAGTCTCTCTCTGTCGCCCAGGCTGGAGTGCAGTGGCGTGATCTTGGCTCACTGCAAGCTCCGCCTCCCGGGTTCAGGCAATTCTCCTGCCTCAGCCTCCTGAGTAGCTGGGATTACAGGCACCTGCCACTAAGCCGGGCTAATTTTTTTTTGTATTTTTAGTAGAGACGGGATTTCACCATGTTTGTCAGGTTGGTCTCGAACTCCTGACCTCATGATCTGCCCACTTCGGCCTCCCAAAGTGTTGGGATTACAAGCGTGAGCCACGGGGCTGGCTTACTCTTTTAATCCCAGCACTTTGGGAGGCTGAAGCGGGCAGGTTGCTTAAACTTCGTCAGAAGTTTAAGATCAGCCTGACAAACATAGTGAAACCCTGTTTCTACACAAAAAAACAAAAATTAGCCGGGTGTTGTGGTGGGTGCCTGTAATCCCAGCTACTTGGCAGGCTGAGGCCTGAGAATCACTTGAATCCGGGAGGCGGAGGTTGCAGTGAACTGAGATTATGCTATTGCGCTCCAGCCTGGGTGACAGAGCGAGACTCTGTCCCAAAAATAAATAAATAAATCAATAATAAAAAAGTAAAGAAGCAAAGCAAGGACAGAAAGCTGGTAGAGTGATTACATCCAGGAGACGAGGGGTGTGGCTGGGAGGGGCACAAGGGGCGTGAGGATGCTGGTGATGCTGTTTCCTGACCTGGGTGGTGGTTTCATGGACATTTGCTATATAATAATTTATAACAATTATGTTCTATATGTTCAATGCAATTTTTCTTAAATTGTGAAATGGATTACATTTCACAATTTAAAAGAATTTTGGAAAAAGGAGAGAAGGCTCAACAGCTTCCAGAACTGCAGAGGCAGCCTCTGGGTGTGGCCTGGAGGAGGTGACCTTGGCCAGTGCTCTGAATGCTGGGTGCTGTGGGGAAGGTCTGAGGGGACAGTGAGGCTGAGAAGGGTCAAAGGTAGCTGGGAACGCAGGCTCAAGGAGAGGCATAGTGGTGGAGAGAGAGGATTTCCTGGAGAATTAGAAGGTAAGAGGGAGGGATGCGCAGGGGAGACATGGGCTGGAGCAGAAGTAGGAGTGGGGAGGGGCTTCACTCTCCCAGGGAAGGAGGCCTGAGACAGGTTGCTGGGTCTGAGGCAGTGTGGGTGGCAGTCTGGCTAGTGGTGGAGTGGGTGCAGCAGATGGGTTTGCTGGACCAGGCACACACCCTCTCCTTTGTCCCCTTCCCTGGGCAGCCACCCAATCTCAGGGTTCCCCACACCCCCAGGATCCATCGCTGGCAGGCCCAGGCCATCTGCATGTGGTTTGCCTTTGCAGCCGGCAGAGGGCAGCCGCCTCCCACAGACACCCAGCTTCAGCCTGTGGTGGGATAAGGCCAACCTGAGTGGCCCACAGCTCATATTGTGGGGAAGGTGTGTGCGGGGCTGTCTCTCTCCCCAGTTCCAGGAGCACATGTCCTTCCTCCAGGCAGTCCAGCCAGCCTTCCAAGACCTCTAGCCTGGAATTCCCATCTCAGAAGTTCTGATATTGGGACCAGAGAGGTGCAGAGATTTGCCTGAAGTCACTCAGTGAATCTTGAACCTGGGCTGGGGCCTCTGTCCTGGGTTAGCTCCAGGGAAGATGTTGGAGCTGAGTGATGAGGACAGAGGCTTGGGATGAGACCCATCTTGCAGTAACCCTAATTCTTCCCTGCTAGCTGCTAATTTCTTGCTGCCCTGAGACTGTGAGGAAGCCCAAACTCAATGTATAGGAGAGGGCGAGGCCCACCCAGCCCTGGCTGCTCCCTCCCCTCCCCGTAGGTTGTCCCAGCTGAGGACTCAGACCTGCTGTGCCGTGGCTGAGTTCCTGACCCACAAAGCTATGAGATGTAATAATGAAAGAAAAAAATTCTCGTTTTAACTGATAACATTTTGGGGTAGTTTGCTATTGCAATAGGTAACTGGAACATCCTCTCTGGCCTCCAGACCCCTCCAACGGCTCCCACTGGGCCTCATGGTAAATTTCCAACTTGGAATTTCTACCTCTCCCCGCACAGCTAGACCTCCTTTCAGAATTTAGCCCTGGCCACTCCACCCATGGGCCCAGCCTTCTGGGCCCCTATCTTCAAAGCCTTCCCTACCTCTGTCCAGAAGCTGTTCCTTGTCCACACCAGCCTGGCAATCCCCATCTGCCAAGGGCCACCCACGTGCTCCCCCTCTAGCTCCTGAAGACCTTGATGGCAGGGAAGGGCCTCCCTGCCTCCCTGCCTTACTCTGGCAAATCCTTTGACCCAGACCCTGCTCCTGCCAAATTTGCCAGACAGAACTCCTGCAGGTGTCCTTTGAATATCAGAGAGGCTTCTCTTGGCTAATCTAAATTTCCCAATACTTTTAAACGGAATAACCACATTTCTTGGCCAGGTGCGGTGGTTCACGTCTATAATCCCGGCACTTTGGGAGCCAAGGCGGGCGGATCACTTGAGGTCAGGAGTCCAAGACCAGCCTGGCCAATATAGTGAAACCCTCTCCCTACTAAAAATACAAAAATTAGGCAGGGCACAGTGGCTCATGCCTGTAATCCCAGCACTTTGGGAGGCCAAGGCAGGCAGATCGCCTGAGGTCAGAAGTTTGAGACCAGCCTGGCCAACATGGTGAAATCCCATCTCTACTAAAAATACAAAAATTAGCTGGGCGTAGTGGTGGGTGCCTGTAATCTCAGCTACTTGGGAGGATGAGGTGGGAGAATCGCTTGAACCAGGGGGCGGGTGGGGGTGGGGTGGAGGTTGCAGTGAGCTGAGATGGTGCCACTGAACTCCAGCCTGGGCAACAGAGCAATACTCCATCTCAAAAATAAATAAATAAGATAAGATAAAATAAAATAAAGCGAATTAACCACATTTCTTTAAAATACAATGGAAAATTCAGCTTGCAAACTGGTGCTGGCCTCCTCCAGTTCCAGAGACCAGGGAGCAAAAGCCCAGCTCTGAGGGGCCATCTCAGGGACAAGTCAAGGAGGATGAAAGTTGTGCCTGAAAATTTGCTGAAAGGGACTAGTGTTTTCCCAGGGGTCGGGGCTCACCATGGCTAAGAACTCCTCTTACTCCCAGAAGCACACGGGCCAATGCTACTGGGTCCCTGGCCTCTCAGTTCTTTGCCACTGCCCATCCAGCCAAGCTCCCTTCCCACCCACTGAAGGACAATAGAACCCACTGGCCATGAGAACAAGCTTCTTTCTTTCCCTCCATTCACTTTGGAACCTCATCACCACCAGAGGGCAGGCGAGGGAGGACTGAGAGCCTCACTGGCTGGGTGGGATATCAAAGTGGGAAGGGCATTGCCCAGCGGGAGAGGTTTCGCTCCTGAGACACAGAGGGCAGGGTTAGGGAGGTGAGGGCAAGGTGGTCTGTGCGATGGGGGTGGGAGCCTACAGGAGACAATGGCACTGGTGGGTCCCCTTCACCTGCTACCACTCCAGGGTGGCCCCAACTTCCCAAGCCCATTCTGGGCTCTGTTTGGCATATATCTCCCTTCCACCTGCTCCCCAGCAGGGCCTGGCAGCTGCTGTTTGTACCCCTAAGCTCAGCTCTGTGGGGGTGGGGAGACCCCTGCACTCAGAAGTTCCCAGTGGGAGGAAGGCTTTGCATGGGACATGGCTCACACCTTAGGAGTGCAAGTCAAAGCCAGGGGTGGGGTTGGGGACAGGATCCTACGGAGGAGGGGTGGCGCTGGGCCTTTGAGGTGCAGGTGAGATTTGACTGGATTGGGTGGGACTTGAGAGGTGGGGAACACCGAGGGAAGGTGTGGAGGCCCATGTGGGCTGGGCTCTTTGGAGGCAGCAAAGTACACAGGTCTGTGGCTAGAGAGCTGGAGCAGGCCCACCTGTCTGCCCCAGCCAGGCCCGGGAGCTCTGCTTCTGAACAGAGGGCAGTGGGGAGTCACAGGAGTTTCTAGAACCAGGGCCCTGCTCACCCCAGGTCTCTGCTCCTGGTTCCCCTCGAATGTCATCTGGGCCTCCCAACCACAACAGTCTGTGCGAACTGCTGTTTACAACAGACTCCCTGCTCCACAGAAGCTGCCCTCCCAGGGAGGGGGGGCAGTCGCTTCTTTGTTCAGCCCAAGGTTACGGCAAAGAAACAAAAGGAGTGCATTTTCCCTTTCTTCTGTTCTTTCTTTCCCTTCCTGCTGCAGCAGAGATGGTGCCTAGAAAGCTTTTGTGCTTGGCTGGGTGAAGCTTGGAGGGGTGGCAGGGCCTTGGCCGGCCGCTGACCTCAGCCCCTGTCTAATTGGCCCCTGCAGGAGCCAGGTGCTAATTGGGCCCGGCCAGGACAATGGAGACCGGCTGGGCTGGGGTGGGGGCAGGGCTTCCTGGAGGATGCTGGCTTCCCATTCCTACTTCCCCTCTCAGGCTTTTCTGAACCCTGCCCGACCCTCAAGGCTCCATTCTGGGCCCTCCTCTTCCAGGAAGACCCTCGGGCTATCCCAAGACAGGCCATCAGTCACTACTCCTTGGGTATTGGGCCAGAGTCCAGCCTCTGCTGACAGCGGATTGGGGCCAGCCTTTGCTCTCAGTCAGGGAAGTTCAGGGCTGGGCATTCAGCGGTGGTGAGGGGCAGGCCCCAGTCCTGGTTTTACAGGCCCGGTTCACTCTTCCACAAAGAACCCTACCCACTGGTCACCTCCTGCCAGAATCCTCCCTGGTTAGAGCTTTGCTGCCTCAGGAATGCCCCACGGAGGGTGGGGGAAGAGCCCCGGTTGGAACCCAGAACCTTGGGTTCTGATCCAGCCTCTGCCCACAGCTGTTGAACGACCTGAAGCGAGGCCCTTGCCCACTTCGTGCCTACTCATCTGCACCCCTGTGGGGAATGATCCTTGTTGGGGTTGTCCTCTGGGATTCTTGCCAAAGGGGAAGAAGAAATGCTTTGGCAACTGGGGCCCAAACCAGAAAGGTTAGCACTTCCCCGGGCGGCCCCAGCCCCCGGCCTAGGCTACTGCTTCCACTGGATGCCCCATCTGCCACACCTACTCCTCCTCACAGCTCCGCATCACACATGCACTACTAGCAAGCTTTCCCAGGCTAGCCCAGGCTCAGTCACTTTCTAGGATCCGAGGCTGGACCTCCAAGACGCCAGAGGTGGGGCCCAGACTAGCAGGAGGCAACGGTCACTTTAAGGGATTTTCCCAGAAGCCCTTCTGTACTCCCTGTCTGGTTTACTGTGTGGGCTCAGGTGGCCTAGGCTGGAGCTGGGGGCCCTGCAAAAGATTCCTGTGACCATGGGTATCTAACAGTCAAAGCCCTGGTCCTCTCCACCCTGCCTCCCACTTGTAGAGGCTCTGGGAACACCTCTGCTGGTTGCTGGGCAACACACCCCAACGCACCTGCTGCTAGGCAAGCCACAACCCATCCTCCCAGAACCAGTGGGTGAGGGGGCGACTTACAGAGAGGTTGTCAACGAGGTCTGGGGCAGCCTTGGGGGCTGGAGGGGATGGGGGCCCTGGCTCCCCCATCTTTACTGCTAGCAGTCCTGTTCCCCAGGATGGGTCCCCAGGGACCGTTGCTACAACAAGTGCCTGCCTGGTGACCAAACCCAGCCCTGAGCTGAAGCAGACAGGCCATGGGGCCACTTCCCCTTTGTTCTAGGGTGGGGGGTGTCTGGGTGGGGTGGCTGAAACAATGCAAGACTCACTCTTTGGCCATAGAATAGTACAGAGACAGCAGGGCCGAGGAGGGCTGTGGGGCCCTTCAGGGCTCAGGCCTTCTGACTCCCCTGGCCCAGGGTCAGTATCCCTCCTCCTTCACCTGCCTTTGGCTACACCTTGGTCCCTGCCTCCCCCTCAACTCTCCACTCTCTTCTCCACTTTCTCTGCCTCCTGGTTACCCCCATATCCCGTCTCCCCTTTCTCTCCCACTGAGCTTCACCCTCTGTCCCTGAGTCTCCTCCTCCCCCTTCCCCTTAGTCTCTCTGCTCCCCGATTCCCCTTTGTCCCCTCAGGAGTCCTCCCCACCCCACGCAGCACAAGCTGGGCTCACTCTCCTCCCTGCAGCTGCAGTGTGGCTTAGGGCCCCACGCCTGGCCCCTGGGGCTTTCCCCTGTCTGCTTTCCTGATGCTCTGGACAAATTCCTTTCTCTTTAGTTCAGCTGAGACATGGGTGGATGTTTTTGAAAGAAACTCACTGGGAAGCAAAGAAAAAACAAACCCAAACAAGCCAGCCCGCCACCTAGAAACGGCGTTGGTCACGAAGGCAGAACGTCTGATGTAAATGGCTTCAGCCTGGGTTGCTGAGACCCCCTCCTGGGGTATGGAGGGGCCTGCCTGCCTTTCCCCAGCTGAACTGGGTTCAGCCTGTCTGTCCCAGACAAGCTTGGTCGCAAAGCCTTTCATGATAGGGCCCGCCATCTGGACCTAGCAAGATGCTGACGAGCACTGGGACTTCATAAATATTTGTTTACTTGTTTAATGAATGAATGGATGACTGACAGTGTTCTTTGGGGCCTCAATGGTGGCACAATAATAATCCCTGACTGGACAAGCCAGGACAGTCACCTCCACCCGTTTCAAAATCTCCGCCCCTGCTGCTGGGTGCCCAGCTCAGCACTCTGCACAGGGTTGGGGGTCTCTGGCCTCTCTCAGTGTTGCAGGGGTGCCTTTCCTCTTCTCATTTGCAGGCCTCAGGTTTCACTTACTCCACGTTTTCTTTTTTTTTTTCTTTTTGACACAGAGTCTCGCTTTGTCTCTCGCTCTGTCTCCCAGGTTGGAGTGCAGTGGCATGATCTCGGCTTACTGCAAGCTCCGCCTCCTGGGTTGATGCCATTCTCCTGCCTTAGCCTCCTGAGAAGCTGGGACTACAGGTGCCCGCCACCACACCTGGCTAAATTTTTTTTTTGTATTTTTTTTAGTAGAGACGAGGTTTCACTGTGTTAGTCAGGATGCCCACGATCTCTTGACCTCGTAATCCACCTGCCTCGGCCTCCCAAAGTGTTGGGATTACAGGCGTGAGCCATCGCGCCCGGCCCACTCCACTTTTTCTTAATGGGGACATTTCCTCTGAACAATAGGGACAGGCAGGGGAGTGGCACCAGACAATCCCCATACTCCCATTAGTTGTTGTTTGAGTGGGCCTGGTGAAGTGGAAAGATAGTGGGCTGTGTTACTAAGCAGCTGTGTGACTCTGGACAGGTCACTTAACCTCTCTGAGCCTGTTTTCTCCTCTGTAAAATGGAGTGCATCACTGTGCCCATCTCATAACGCTGTTGGGGATTAAATGAGGCTGTGAGTGTACAGCTCTGAGCAGTGCCTGGCATATAAGAGTGGCTCCAGAAATATTACTCCCTCCTCTGTGTGACTCTCATGAGGGACTCTGGAGGGTCTAGCACCCCTCCAGGGAAATGAAGGGGAGGCCCATGGTAGAGTTGGCCATCCTCCCTTGATGGCACCAGTCACCAGGTGGCACTGAGATGTGGGCCTTAGGTCTTCCTGCTCCTGCCCCTCAGGCTCCCCACCAGGGAAATGGGTGTGTGTCCCCTGCTGTCCCCAAGATCCTGGGGTAAGAAGCCTCCCAGACCAGGCTTCACCACCCCTCCCTGCGAGGGGCCCCATCTTTCCCCGCCTGCTGTGCGCCAATCGATTGAGTCTGCTCCCATCCTCGGGCGTGCCATGAATTTTTCATCAAAGGCCTGTAGACTTTGGGAAACGCACAATTAGAAGCACCATCAATAATGCACTACGCAGAGGCATGCACTGAGCTCAGCCGGGCCCCAGACATGGCTGTCTTCCAGCTCTGCTCTGGCGGGAGACCGGAGGGGCGCCCGAGCGGACCCTCAGGGACCCATCACCGGACATAGACCAAGTGTGGGCTGCTGAGAGGGAGGGGAGCCGCACCCTTGAGGGGCTTGAGCCTGCCCCCTGAAGCCAGGGAGGCCCCAGGGGCTCCCGCCTGGTCTCAGGCATTTCATCTATAAAACGGGTGCTAAAGAGCCCACACTCCCTGTCCCTTACTCACCCCTTATCACTGGGTGAGACACACAAGACAATTACTATGTGGAGACTAGGGCAGGGCTCTTTGTGGGGCCAAGGGATGTCCTCCTTCAGGGGGTCCCCGGAAACAGGGCAGAAGCCAGGCTGGGCTGGGGAGGGAGAGGAGGGCAGCACAGGGATGCCTGGTGGCACTGGGGCTTTATTCACACTTCCTTCACCCAGCTTGGCGGTCAAGGTCCCTGTGGTCTTGCTCCTGTCCCCCTCCCCCTCCACACTTAATAGCGCAGCTCCCCTCGGACCAGCCACTCCCGCACCAGCCACTTCCCGCGGCCTCAGAACCTCTGGGGGAACAAACAGGTTCAGTGCATCCGGCCTCTGTGCCTTTGCTCATGCAGTTCTCCTACCTACAGGATGGGGTCGCCTTCCCCCATTGCTGCAGATCTGTTCTGCAAAGCCCACCTCCTAACAAAAGGCTTTCCCACTCTTCTTGGCTTCCTTTCTCAATTTCTAGAGCCTGCATCAGGCAGGTGACAAGAGCTCACCACAGGCTGGGCACTGTTTTAACTACCTTAAATAGATCGGTCTAACTTCACCACCAGTCACCTGATGAAGTAGCCACCTTCATGCCCATTCCACAGAGGAGGAGAGTGAGGCACAAGGAGGCTAGGGAAGTTGTTGGAGTGGGTAAGCTGGTTCCAGAGTCTTCACCACCACTCCGGACCCTGGGGCTGGCTCTCCTGTCCTCAACTGGCCTTGGCCTTGGAGTCCGCAAGGGCGGGGCTCATGCTTCATCACTCGCCGGGGCTGGGATCTCCCTATTGCAGGGCCAGAGGCTCAGCTGAACTCAGGGCGGGGCATGCAGGATGTTGACAGCCATGCTTAGCCGCTGGTGGGAGAGGCCTCCCCTCAACTCGAGTTTGAAGCTGGCCTAGCCAGAAGGTCCAGATGCCTCCCTGGTCCCCTGCAACCGTCTCCACTGAGCCCACACCCGTCTCCTGGAGTCCCACGGCTGCTCTGCGCCCCCCACCCCTGCCGGCTCCAGGTCTGGTTCATACATTCTGAGGCTGTCTTGAATGCCCTCACTTCCTGCAATAAAACCACCGCATCAGACACACGGGGGTGGGGGAGGAGAGGCTCCTGGGGCTGAGATGGCTTTTGCTGTTGCTTTTGACAGGCTGTCAGACTTCTCTGGACCCTGCCTGGATGTGGGCCTCTGCTGCAGCCTCGGAGGGGGCTTGTGGGCAGCTGGGGTTCTGTGCCCCTGCACATGGGCCGTGTGAGGGCAGAGATGCCAGCTCCAGGAGGCGGGACATGTGCTGAGGGAACACAGCCCTCCATTTCCATTTCTAAAACTCTCTCCTAGCAGGAATGCTGCTGGGCCTGAAATACACATGGAACTGTGCCCCTCCCCAACCCCCAAATCCTCACCCCAGGTGCTCCACCACAGCTTGGAGCTGTCTGCAGGAAAGGGTTCGTCATGGTGTCAGTGACGTTCACAGAGGGACCCTGGGATGGGTCCAGACTAGGGGGCTGGCAGGGGAAGGGTGGGCAGGGAGCTTGGTTAAAGCTCCCTCCTCTGTACCCTCCACCCCCAAAGTGTATGTTTGCATTTTGCCGTAACTGAATCCATTGTCTGCCTTGAGGTCGTCATGACCCTATAAGTGGGCAGCCAGAGTGGCAAGAGAGTGTCTCCTTTCATCTCCAGGGGAGAAGTGAGCACTGCCTTTCCCCCACCCAGGCCAAGGACTGAGGTCCTCCCAGTTCAGGATACACTCTTTGGCAGGCCCACTTGGCCAGGCCCTGTGGTGGGCACTGGAGACACAGATGTGACCAAAGCTTGGGGTCTCTGTCCCAAGGAGCTTGTATTCTAGTTGATGTGACAGCAGGCAGTGTGGCATAATATATCAGTATGGCAAATGCAGTAGCTGGGGAGCCCCTCAGCCAGCCCCCTCCTCACCCTGGGGTGCAGGCAGGGGTGTATTGGAGGGCATGTCAGAGTGGGAGATGGGTTTTGAAGGATGAGTAGGAGTTTGTTAGGTGATACAGGCATAAGGAGGGGACACAGTCTTAGCACAGGGAACAGCAGGGGCACAGGTGTGGAGGTGAGCAGCAGCCTGGTACGTTGCGGGAGTGCAGACAGGACATGTGGCGAGGAGGGGCTGGTAGGAGATGAGACTGGAGCGGCTGCAGGGTTCAGTCATGGGACCTTGGATGCAAGTCTAAGGCCCAGCTGTCGAGCCTGTTATAGGCAGGCAAAGTGGACTGGGCTGGGCCTGAATGCTGGCACCAAGCATGCTTGTGAATTCCCAAAGACCCTCCCAGAATAAGGTCTGGTTGCCTTTAAACAAATTCAATGGCTATGCAGGACCCAGAGCCCAGAGAGGGTAAGAAGTTGCCTAGCACTTCTGTGGCAGGGCCAGCTCAGCATTCATAGCCCTCCAGGGTTAGAAATCTGTGCTAGGCAAATCACCTGATCTCAAACTCAAACAGGAGTTTGAGACCATCCTGGCCAATATGGCGAAACCCCGTCTCTACTAAAAATATAAAAATTAGCTGGGCATGGTGGCGGGCACCTGTAATCCCAGTTACTCAGGAGGCTGAGGCAGGAGAATTGCTTGAATCTGGGGAGGCAGGGGTTGCAGTGAGCCGAGATCACACCACCATACCCTAGCCCGGACAACAGAGTGACACTCCATCTCAAAAAAAAAAAAAAAAAAAAAAAAAAGAAGAAGAAACAAAAGAAAAGAAAGAAATCTGTGCTGGGACTGGAAGGGACTGAGATGCGTTTTGGAAGACAGAATGACCCAAAACCTTGGGATGGGGAGAGAGCCAAGGGAAGGCATCCTTGAGATGCTGCCTTTTCTCAGTTATCTGACTGGGCCACCTGCCCTGGCATCCTGGAGCCACCAGGCCATGACACACCCCACTCTAGGAGCTGTACAAGTCTTGGCTCCTGTACCACCCTTGATCAATGCTGCTCAAGAGAAACAGAGACTTCCAAGTGGCTTCTCAGCCTCTCAGCCCCTTCCCACCCCTGTGACTCAAATGTGTCACTGTTCTCGTAGCAGGAACCTGCCAAAGCTCAGGCTATGGGAGCCAGAGCAGGGACCAGATCCAACGCCCTGCTTCCCAGCACCCAGAGGTAGCCAGCCTTCCAGGGCATGGTTTGGTTTGGGGTCTGGGGGCTTCCTCTGGGGGGCTGAGGCCCTGCCAGGTGGGGTCAGACTCAGAGGGGTTTGCAAGGGTCCCAGGCCAAGCTTGGCTCAGCAGAGAGAGAGAGAGAGGCTGTGGGTGTTGAGGGGGAGATGAAGGAAGATGAAGACTTGGCCTTGCCTTCAGGGGCCCTAGACTGAGGGGGGAGACAGTGTCCCACCCTGAGGAGCCCAGTCTGAGAGGGCAGATGTGAGCCTGCCCAGGAAGCCCCTGTATGTATGAGGAGGGTTGCACTGTCATATCTGAGCAGGAGGCAGGGCGCACACACTCCTGATAAGGACACATGAAAAGAACAGATGGCGCCAACAAGTGCAAATTAATTGAGCGAAGCCTGTGTACATAGGCGCTGTGAACAAGCAGGCTGATGGCTCAGGAGGCGTGGTGCGGGGGCAGGGCAGGGAGCAGGGAGCAGGGAGAAGCTGTAACGAGCACTTATCGATGTCTCGCTGGATCTGCAGCCGGTAGCACAATTATTGACAAAGCCTGTCTATAAATCTCCCAGCCATGTCTTCAGAAACCTTAATTACGGGGCCTCATTACCCTTCACACCTCTAGGCACGGGGACCCTCCTGGGCTGGGGTGACTGCTGACACTGCGGCTGGCCTGCCATGGATGGGCTGAAACCCTGCAGGGAGATGTGCCTAGCAGGGGTGTCTGAGGGACACAATTCAGGACCACGTAGCTCTGATGAGCGAGCAGAGGCTCAGCCTCAGGCAAGGGCAAGAGGGTGAAAGGGACTTTGGAACCAAGGGGAACATAAACTGGGTTTACATTCTAGTTTTGCCAGTCATTCTGGACTCTGATGAGCATCTTGCCTCTCTGAGCCTCAGTTTCCTCATCTGTACAATGAGGAGAGGGCTTTAGTAAAGATTACGTGAGCAACGTCCATCTAACGTTGAGCACAGTGCCTGGCATGTGCTGTGTGAGTAACATCTGTCCCTTCCATCTCTTCTCGGTTGCTGTCTGAAGCTACCAAGAAAGAAAAGCGGCCCCTGGTGGCCAGGAGCTGGCGGCCTCAGCTGGACCCTGGTGTCCCGCTGCTGAATGTCATTCGCAACATCATACCAGGCCACGCTCTGACCACTCTGTAACGTGTGTGAACACAGATAAAACATAGTCACTGTGCAAACCCCCAAAATGACCAAACTCCCTTTCCTGGTTAATATGAGTGACTGCTGCTTCTTTATTAGTACCATCATTCCTGCCTTCTAGATGAGAACTCCTATGACACCTACCCACTCTTAGAATGCTGATTCTAAGCCAGCCTCCTGATACCATCTAACCCAGAGCAAAGCCTGTTTCCTCAAACCCTTCCCCAAATACTCTAACACCAGCTTGAATCTGTGAAGTCCTTCCCCACACACTCTTTCTGGGATGCCCCGCAACTCCCCATGGTTGCATCCCCCTTAGTACAATGATCCACAATAACTCCAACTTTGTTAAACTGCATGTTTAACAAACATGCAGTTCCTGGTCATCGTCAGCTGGAGGGGTTGAGATCCTGCTATTAGAGCCTCGTCTCTTTAGATGACTGTGGTCTCCAGGCCTGAATTCTAGGCTCTCATTTTCACATTCCTCCCTCATTATTTCTGTGTGTGCCCACTGTGTCCCATTTGTGGTCCTCACCCAGGCCAGGAGAGAACACACTGGGGTGGAGGTGTGGAGGGGAGAGATACTGGGGGCACCTGCCCTGTCTCTGCCTGGGAGAAGGAGCCCTGTCTGGACATTTGGGGCTCTGGGGGGATCCAAGGAGACCTAGACCATCTTGAGACTTGGGAGGGACTGTGGGTTGGGGAAGGGACTAGGGTGATGGAAGCTCAGTGTCACAGGGGAGCAGGAGGTGGGGTGAGACCACCCACCCTGCCTCCGGGCCTAAGCTACAGGCCCCGTGTGCTCTGTCCAGGCAGATCACAGTCCTGCCTCCGGCCTAAGCCACAAGCCTCCTCCCCAGCCCTGTGCTGCGGAAACCACCTCTCTGCTGCCAGACTCCAGGCCACCCCAGAGCTTCACAAAGTGCTTCAGCCATCAGAACCCTGGTAATCCCTGTGTTCAGCTTTGCCTCTTGAGGCTTGAGCCTCAAGGCAGTTGGTCCTTTCAGAGCCCCCGCCTCCCCTGCCTGTCACCTGGCCCTTTTTGGCCATGGTTCCTCTCACACTTCCCTCTCCCCATCCCTGAGAGTCCCCCGTGGGAACCTTCTCTGCGCCTACTCAGCCTTGCCCACTGCCCAGGTAATGGAAATCCAGGGCCCAGACTTCACAGATGCAGGTGGCAATGAAGGGAGGGGGCTTCCTGGGGGGAGCACTCCCGCTGCCTGTGGGTACCCTTCCCGCTGGGTCTCTCAGGATGCCCCCTGACCACCTCAGGCCTCTCAGAGTCAGTCTCAAAATTCAGATTCTTTTTTTTTTTTTTTTTTTTTTTTTTTTTGGGATGGAGTCTCCTCTGTTGCCCAGGCTAGAATGCAGTGGCTCGATCTTGGCTCACTGCAACCTCTGTCTCCTGGGTTCAAGCTATTTTCCTGCTTCAGCCTCCCGAGTAGCTGGGACTACAGGCATGCACCACCATGCTCAGCTAATTTTTGTATTTTTAGTAGAGACCGGGTTTTACCATGTTGGCCAGGATGGTCTCAATCTCTTGACCTCGTGATCTGCCCGCCTCGGCCTTCCAAAGTGCTGGGATTACAGGCGTGAGCCACCGCACCCAGCCTCAGAATTCAAATTCTGATTAGCCAGACCTTCTGCACCAAGCACATCTCCAGTCCTGCCTCCTGACCATCTTCCCAGAGTTGTTTTTGTTTTTATTTTGTTTGAGTCAGGGTCTCACTGTCATCCAGGCTGGAGTGCAGTGGCGGGAACGTGGCTCACTGCAGCCTCGACCTCTTAGACTCAAGCAATTCCCTCACCTCAGTCTCCCAAGTAGCTAGGATTACAAGCATGTGTCACCACGCTTGGTTAATGTTTTAAAAATTTTTGCGGAGACGGCGTCTCGCTATGTTACCCAGGCTGGTCTCAAGCTCCTGGTCTCAAGTGATCCTCCTGCCTCGGCCTCCCAAAGTGCTGGGATTACAGGCGTGAGCCACTGCGCCGGCTTCTCCCAGAGTTTTTGTTTCCCTCATTCTTAAGGTCCAGGTTGTTCTGTTGAGATGGCTGGTGGAGGACTTGGGGGGTCTGGAATGGGTGGGGCACAGATCCATTTGTAGTGGATAAACAGATTCCCTGAGTGAATGGCCTATAGTGGTGTAACGAGGGTCTTGGAGGGACCGAGAGGGATGGAATCTGGTTCCCAGACCCTCTGCACTCTCCTACACTGTCCTCTTCACTCCCTGCTGTGGAAAAAAAGGCGCCAGAAGCTCTTACGGCTCACAGAGCTGCTCCAGGCACTGTGAGGTTTTCACAGCCAGCCTGGGGGTAAGGGCTAGCACTGTCCGCCTTTCCCAGCTACAGAGACTGAGGTTCCTGTAGGTGCTGGCTGGGAGCTGAGTAGGAGGCAAACACGTCTGTGATCCAGACCACCTCTGGTCCACCAAGCTGCTCAGGAAGGGGCATTCTATGCATTCAGTGGGCACACACTTACTGAGCACCCACTGCGTGCCAGGCACCGGAGGTGGAGGTGGGGGAGGGGTACAAGGTGGAGTGAGCTGGGAGCACGGGTCTGGAGCTGGGAGGAGGCACCACTGCCATTGAGCGTGGGTAGAATATTCTGGGTTCAGGTAAAGGCTTGAGGAAGGGGCTTCAGAGGCCCCAGGGCCCAACAGGCTGAGGGGTTCCTGCTGCAGGCAAGGGAACCATGCATGGGTTCAGGGCAGGGGGTAGCATGTCTAGATTTGGGCTTGGGACAGGTCACCTGGTGGCTGTGTCCTAGGAGGAGGGAGGCCGCGGTGGGCAGGAGGGCCCCATCTGGACGGTCAGCTCCCAGATCCTGAGGCAGCTCTCTGAGTGAGGCCACTGGCCCTCCACAGGAGCCCTCCACCCACATACAGGAGGAGGCAGGAGGGTGGGGTCTTCATCTTGGCCACCACAGGACCCTCCCTACCAGCCTGGCAGCTCCCTACTGAACGGCTCCCTACCCAGCCTGAGGAGGAAGAGCGAGATGCTTCCAGTCCCAAACTAGTCCTCTGAGAGGGTCCAGCTGTCATTGCCCTTCCTGGTCCTTCCAAATCCCTGAGCCCCTCTGCAGCCCAACCCCAGGGTCCACCCTGTGGAGGTGGATTTGCATATCTGAGAGTGAAAAAAATTCTGCTGCAGAGGCTCAGTACCACCAGAGCTGCTGAGCCCCCTTTTGTCTGTTTGAGTAAGAGCTGGCTAAAGGCTGAAGGATAATTAGTCCCCCGTGGGCAACGCGGTCCCCCCTCCTTGAAGATTTAAAGGCACAGCCCACATGCTCAAGCTACTTGGGTCTCAGCCCCTTCCCCCACAGGCCCTCCCCGCCCCCTTGACTCCGCCCTGAGGAGGGGACGGCAGCCGCTGGCAGGAGCCGATGAATGAGCATTTTATCTGATTAAACTGGGAGTGAACTGGCTGGTCTCCATTATCTGCGGACTTGATTGGATATTTAGCACCAAATGTCTGTGTGTGTGTGTGTGTGTGTCTGCACACATGGACTGGGCTATTCTAGTCTGTGTGCCAGGAGGAAATTGGACTGTACTGAAAAACATTTAATCTGAACTCAGGGGTGCACCCTGATAGAGTCACCAAGCTAGGGGAGAGGGTTGGGGAAGGGACAGTTCTGCCTTTAGCCCTGGACAAGAGGGACTCCAGCCCTGGGCCCCATGGGTTGGAAGGTCCTGCTCTGGCCCTCCTTGGGGCACAACCCTTCCCATGGGGTGAGGAGTTGGTGGTCCCAAGGCGGACGTGCCCACCTGGAGCCTGTGCCCGCTTAAGACCTCACCCTGGGTAACTGGGATCCTGGCACTCCCCTGCTTCCAGGGCCTGTCCTCCTGCAGGTGGCAGTATACCCTTATGCACTCGAAAGAGCTCACAAAGTCTCATAGGTGTGGGACTGAAATTGAGCTGAGAAGAAAAGGGGGCGGGTGGGGTTGAGGGGTGGGGGCCTGGGAGTGGCTCTCCCCACACTGCCAGGGGCCAGTGTGGAAGCTGAGAATTCTTTGAGGTTGTTCATAAGGTGTATTTATTGAGGTAGAGGAATGGAACATATTTAGGAGTTTGCTAGCTTCTGCTTGATTTATATTTTAATTACCCGGGGTTTGGACATATGGTATGTAGGCCTTGCTTGTACTCTCAAATGTTCCAGGTGGGCCTTGGCCGGGGGGTGGGGGCTGCAGCCACAGAGCTTGTCTTGGTGTTTACTAGGAAACTGATGCAGCTCTTCCTCCCTGATAGGCTGGGAAGATGGTGAGTCAAGCTCACCAGGCTCCTGACCTCCGAGTGACCAGGCTCGGCCAAGGCTCAGGCACTGGACTGGAGACCCCAGACATGTGTTGGACCAAGACTCCCCCTCAGTCTTGTCTGGTGGCCCTGGGAGGGTTATTGTGCTACCAGCAGGTTCCTCTCCTATGAAGTGGGGATGATAATTGTATGTTCCTTTTCAGGCTGGAGCGAGGATTACATGAGATTATGACCAAAGTTCTGGGTGCAGAGTAAGAGCTCAGTGAATCTTGATGAGAACACTTAGTGTTATTAAAATGAGTGCTAAGGTTGGGCTGGGCTTACAGAGTACAGAAGGGACCAGCCCCATTTCCCAGGTTAGCAACTCTTTCTCCCAGTCACTTCCGGTTCTATAGTCCACCTCACTCTCACCAATCGATGATTCAAGCCCTCAGCAATTTATGGCCTCATCATCTTGGCTTTAGTTACCGAGAGCACTCCACTCCTGCCTCGCCCACCCACCATTTAATTAAAGATGGACAGCAAGACTTGGCAGCACCAGCCATTTCACTAAGGAGCAGCACTAGGAGGCTGTCCCGCCTCTGCCTGCCTTGTTTGCTGGGATGAAAGAGGAAATTGTCAAGACCAGGCTCCTCACTCCACAGGAGGGGAGACGGTGGCCCAGGAGGGGAGGGGTCAGTCAGGCTGACTCCTCAAGTCAGAACTGACTCAATGTCTCCTGATGCTCCTCCTGCCCAACACTCTCTCTGCAGTAATTTTCTCTCTCCCTGGGTGGCCTCTGCCCGGAGTGACCTCGTTCTCATCTCCTCTGAGCCTGATCTTCTGGGTACTTAGGGCAGGCCCTGATTTGGCCAGTCCACTCACTACTCCACCCATCCCATCCGTTCTTTCCCCCACACCGCTAAGACTTTCTCATCCTTCACTGGAGGGAGGCATTCACTCCATTAATACAGATAAAGAAACTGAGGTCCAGACAGGGAAGGGACTAGCCCTGAGGCCCCACAGTGCCTTTTGGTGAGACCCCAGGCCAAGCCTGGAGAGAGACAGGCACACACACACTAACTAGTAATTCCCACTCAACAGATCAACAGATTCCTCTTGCAGGAACAAGAAGAATTTCGTTTCCCTTCCACCAACGAATCAAAGATCTGTTATGGTTTCATACTAACCACCACTGCCGCTTGGTTGACTTTTCTCTCTTGCTTATCACAGTGACATCTGCAGACTACCCTGGCACTCTGTAGAAAGTGTGTCCTGCCTGGGGTGGGAGTGGATGGGGGTTAGGATTAGGTAGACCCCCTCTGAGCTCCCACAATCCCCTGAGGACCCTGGGCCCCAGTCCTGACCACTCCCTCCTCCAGCCATTCTTGATGAGTCTCCCTGCTGAATTGGGACTTCTTGAGGACAAGGACCCTTGTACAGACCCTTATCTTTATGTGACTGTCACATATCTTGGGAGTGAACTTCTGGAAAGAGGGTCAGAGGGAAACGCCTGGGTGAGTTGTGCTGCCTCCCCTCATTCCACTCGATCTCAAGGGATCCCACCAACACAATGACTATTAACAAGCCTCCTGCAAAGTGCAGAAGTGGACAGCCCTTTACAGTTTCCAATGCATTGCCATCCACTCTCCTGTTAGTTCTCTCAAAAGCCTCAAGAGGTGGGGAGAGTATTTCCTCTACTTAACAATGAAGAGACAGGATCAGAGAGGTCGAGTGATTTATTCAAGGCCACACAGCTCTTGGGTGGTGGAAATGGGACTCATGCCTGCTGGGGCTGCACAAATGAGTGGAGGAATCTGTGGGGCAAGATAAACAGACTTGGCACAGAGTAGATGCTCAAAACCCTGGTTGAACAAATGAATGAATGCATGAATGAATGAGTAGGCGCATGTGCCAGAATACAAAGTCAAGAGGGAAGGGAGAGACAGCTGGGGGTCTGCGGAGGTTGGGGGCACTAGACACTTTTGCTCCCTGTGCTCATGTGGCCCCTTCTTGGCTCCTAAAGCACTGCTCATCCTTGGTGTTTCAGTACTTCCCCCTTATCCCCTGGGGTGATGCTCCTTTTCATGCTGTCTCACTTCCCTTGGCCTTTGCAGACTTCTCCTCAGTTGGGCTGGGGGGCTTTCTCTATGGACGCCTCACCTCTCCAGGCCCATCCTTAATGTCTGTAGTGCCCAGTACAAGAACAGAAATGGAGGCTCCCAGCATGTGCCCTCTGCAAATAGCCATTGCTTATTGGGCCTCAGGGTGCACCCCTGCAAAAGTATTCAACCCTTAGAAGTGTAGACTTAAGCTTGCATAGTCCTCAGAAGCAGGTTCAGGCCAGGCGCGGTGGCTCACACATGTAATCCCAGCACTTTGGGAGGGCGAGGCAGGTGGATCACTTGAGGTCAGGAGTGTGAGACCCGCCTCGACAACATGGTGAAACCTTGTCTCTACTAAAAATACAAAAATTAGCTGGGCCTGGTGGTGGGTGCCTGTAATCCCAGCTACTTGGGAGGCTGAAGCAGAAGAATCACTTGAACCTGGGAGGTGGAGGTTGCGGTGAGTCGAGATGGCACCATTGCACTCCAGCCTGGGTAACAGAGCAAGACGCTATTTCAAAAAACAAGAAGAAGAAGAAGAAGGAGGAGGAGGAGGAGAGAAAAGAAGAAGAGGAGGAGGAGGAGGAGGAAGAGGAAGAGGAAGGGGAGGAGGAAGAGGAGGAGGAAGAAGAAGCAGGTTCAGGCCCATTTGGGGGTCTTGGGTACTGACAGAGTGTTCTAGAAGTGTGGAGCTTGGGATCTGGGGCACATTTACCTGGCCAGGTGGGGAGGGACAAGGCTGGAGGAGTGTGAGTTGGCCCTCTAAATCAGCCTAGGTACCTGGCCAAGTCGGTCAGGAAGACAGGCCCACCGGAGTGGCCCATAGCTTTGCCTGGCAGAGCAGCACCAGGCTCCCCACCAGCTCCAGGGCCGGGGGCTGGGGGTGGGAGTCGAGAAGCCCACACACATGTGCAGCGCATGTGGAGTGGGGGAGGGGACTGGCCTGCAGGGGGCCTTGCTCAGCCACTTGCACACACCAAGAGACAATAAATCGACAAACACTTAATCTCTCTGCAAATTGAAATGGAGCCGTAAATATCTGCTGCATCCCAGTAGCTGAGTTATGAGTCTCGTTTATTAATCTCTTTAGTCTCAGGTGATGGATGGAGAAGGAGAATGGCCCGCTGAGACTCCGAGGGATGGGGGAAGGAGGGAGGAGAAGTGGGTCAGGGGTCTGGGAACAGTCTTGCCAGAGAAAGGGTCAGAGGGAGAGGCCTGGGGGATTTTTGCTTCCTTTTTATACTCAGCCTGATCGCAGGGCCCCACGAACACAGTGACTATTAAGACTCCTGCAAAGTGGACAGCCCTTTACAGTTTCCAACACACTGCCCCTCATTCTCTTCTTAATCCTCCCCATCGTCTCAAGAGGTGGACAGGGTGACAGTATTCCCTCCACTTAACAATGAGGAGACAGGATCAGAGAGGTGGAGTGATTTATCCAAGGTCACACAGCTCCGGAGTGGTGGAGTTGGAACATAAACCTGCAAGAGCTACACAGATGAGAGGAGGGGTCTGCAGAGGGAGGTAACAGACACATGTGGGATGTGATCCTTATTTCTTCCTTTCTACTCTTCTCCCCTCCCTCCCTTCCTTGCTAAAATGCTTGGTAAGCACTGTATGTGATTGTGTTTAGGAATTGGAGAGGAAAAGGTCAGAGTTGGGGGAGGGACAGGAAGGGGAGAAGCGCTGGTGAGTGTTCTCAGCCATGGCTCAGGTCTGTTGCCCCGTCTTAAGTATTTATTTGTAGGACCCCCTCCAGCCCCTGTCAGCATGCGGTGCTCCCAGCCGAGGGCCTGCAAGAGTGCAGGGGAGGAGCTGAGGAGGGTTGGGGCCCTGAGAAGACTTCCTGCCTGTAGGGAGCTGGGCCTGGGTAGGAGCTTGTGAGTGTGTGCTGCACAGAACAGGGATGCTTGGAGAGGAGACTGGGAGAGAGGATAAACCCAGCAAATGGGGTAGTCACGCTGGGCAGTAAAGTCAGGGCTATGGAGACTGAGGAAGGGCAGCAGGAAGGCTGGGGTGGCCAGTGTTTTGGGAACATGTCTTGTGGCTGGTGTGGGATGGCCTGAAGGGGACACTGAGTCAGGGGCATCTGTTTGGAGGCCATTGGGTGGACCCTGGTTGGTTCTGCTCTCTTTGTCTCTGTCTCACTCCCTGTTTCTCTCGTAGTTCCTCAGTCTCTCTTGATTCCAAAGGATCTGGGGCCTCGGTCCTCTTGTACTCCCAGGCCCTGGGTGACCCTGCTCCCAGGCTGGGCTTGGTGCCTGAACCAGTGGCCCTGGGGGGCCTGCGTATTCCTGTTCCTGAGTGCCAATCCCAGGCTCCCGAGGCTTTGCAATGTCACCACCCTAGGCGGATGTTCCTGCTGCTTGTTGCCACCAATGTGGGCAGTGTGCAGGGGTGCTCCGAGTCCCTTCCCTGGTGACTGCTGCTGGCAGCCTCAAAAGACTCCTGCTCAGAGTTCATCACCTTCCACCAGGTGGTGCTGAGGAGTGGAGGCCGGGTCTGACTGCTGACGTCCTCACCAGGCCGCAGACCCCATCCTGGGTGTGGGCCTGGGGGCAGGACCAAAGCTCCAGCCACAGTGCAGGAGCCCCAGGGCACTCAGAAACATCTGCTCCAACCTCCTGTGCTGTCAGAGGCAGGAACTGGGGCCCAGAGAGGGGAAGGAAGTTCAAGGTCACTTCCAGGAGCAGTGGGAGCACTGTGAGTGCAGGGACAGTGTGGAGCTGGGCTGGGCTAGGCAGGGGGGTGTGCCCTGTGGATGAGGGAGGTTGACAGGGTAGAGGGTGTGGCAACCTCCAGTGGGGCAGACCTGGGGCAGGGGAGGTTTCTGTGCCATGTAGGGTGGCCACCATCCAGGTTTGCCTGGGACTGTCTTGGTTTAAGCACTGAACACCTCATAGTCTGGAAACCCCTCAGTCTTGGACAGGCAGGGTAAAGTGGTCACCCCAGGGCCATGCCAGCCGGACAGAAAGGACTAGGCTCAGGGTATCTCTGGTACACAGCCAGCCGCCCTTTCTGGGGGGCCTCACCTCTCCCATCTGATCCTGAGGGGCAGGTAGGGTAGGGCAAGCACCTCTTCCATGCTAAGATGGAGAAACCAAGGCACATGGTCACCCAGAGTCCCCAGAGCACCTCTCTGCCTGCCTGCGAGGAAAGGGGTCCCTGTGCTGGGAGGCTTGCCTTCCTGAGGACCGAGCCCACCTCTGGCATAGTGGGACTTGACAGAGGCCACAGCTTCCCTGGTCCTCCTTCCTCTCTGTGCTCATTATCTGGGGCTGTCTCTGCTGAAGTCAACCTACACCTCCAGAGCAGGGTAAGTGGGGTGGGGGCAGCTGGGGAAGGGGATTTAGAGAAACTGAGGGATTAAGGCTGAATCGTTCTAGGGTCTAGCAGACTCAAGAAAGGAAGAGAAACAAAAGCGGTATGCTCAGAGGGGGCGGGGATGTGGAGGAGACAGGTGGAGGGAGGGGGGAAAGGCTTTCAAAGACAGAATGAAAGAAATGAGTTATTCCAGCGTGAGGAGGTTGGAAAAACTCCACTGAATCTTTTAACAACCCTTGTCAATTATTCATCTCCTGGTATGAGGGCCCTCTGGTCTGCCACAAATCTCCTCTGAGCAAGGCAGAAGGAGGGAGGGAAACAGAGGAGTCAGAGAGAGAGAGAGAGAGAGAGGAGAGAGAGGTGGAGAGAGAGAGCGGGGGAGGGCGAGAGAGAGAAAGCGAGAGAGAGAGAGAGAGAGAGAGAGAGAGAGAGAGAGAGAGAGAGAGAGAGAGAGCAGGAGAGACAGGGAGAGAGACAGGAAGAGGAGGGAAGTGACCCTGTCCTTGAATTTCTGTGCTGGAAACAACACTGAATACACACTTCTTTCATAGTAAATGAGCACATCTGCCTTTCTTTATCCAAAGCATAGCCTGCCTCCTCCAGGAAGACTTCCTTGCTTGCCTCTCCCCCTATCCACCACCTCCCCAACTCTCTCTCATTCACGGAGGGCTCACTAGGTGTGTCCAGGAGTGCTGGGTAAGTGTGGCAGTTAAAAATCTACATTGTCCCGGCCGGGCGCGGTGGCTCAAGCCTGTAATCCCAGCACTTTGGGAGGCCGAGACGGGCAGATCACGAGGTCAGGAGTTCGACACCATCCTGGCTAACACGGTGAAACCCCGTCTCTACTAAAAAAATACAAAAAACTAGCCGGGTGAGGTGGCGGGCGCCTGTAGTCCCGGCTACTCGGGAGGCTGAGGCAGGAGAATGGCGTAAAAACCGGGGAGGCAGAGCTTGCAGTGAGCTGAGATCCGGCCACTGCACTCCAGCCTGGGCGACACAGCGAGACTCCGTCTCAAAAAAAAAAAAAAAAAAAAAAAAAAAAAATCTGCATTGTCCCAACCATGCCCCTCCTTTGCCTGTTCATCCACCACCAAATATTTACTGTGTACCTACTCTATGCCACTAATCGTCTCCCTGGGTATGGCTTGCTCCTGTCCACTGGGGAGTTCTCAGAACTGAGGTCCTTGATCTCTTTGTCCCCATGTCCCTGCCCCAGCTGGATACAGGGCTGGGCACATGGCAGGGTGGAGAGTTCTGATTTTCTGATGGACTGGAGGAATGGGGAGTCCAGGCACATGGCGGGTGTTTCAGAAGCCCTTTGTGGTGGAAGTTGGTCCATCTAGAGGTGGCATGGAGCCCCCTTGCCTTACCTGCTCCCCTCCTGGCATCAGGAGACATGGCCTGGCTCCATGTGAGGTGGGCTCAGAGTGCCCAGAGAGTGGAGGGCAGATGCTCGCAGGTTGTTGACTATTTGGAGAGTTGTTGTGTTCAGGATGAACCTTAGCACCTCACTCTTCACACTCACTTACAGGCTCACCTCTTCCCAATGGCTTTCTGAGCTGCTCAGAAGGGAGATAAGGCTTCCTCTACCTCTGCCTGCTCGACCCAAGACCATACCCATGGGACTTGACCTCGGTGGGTCCACCCAGGACCAGAGTGTTGAACCATGTTAACCACACGGAACTTGAAAGCCTGCATCAAAACTAAGTGTTCCAAGGTGAGAAGAAATGGTTGGGTTGCAGCCTGGAAATGAGGTAGATCAAGGGCACATCCAGGGGCAGGGAGACACAGTGGGTTTAGTGAACCATGGGGGTGGGACAGGCAGGACCAGGGGCAGCAGGCAGCATTGCACAGAGAGGCATAGACCTCCTCTTCTCCACTCTCATCCACTCCCAAGGTGCTTTTCTCTCCAGAAAATTGTTCAATTTCTTATTAAGCTGAAGTAGGATCTGAAGGGAATCAGAGATAAAATTGTTTTTCGGGCTCTGGGGAATGCATGATGAGACTGGATATAGACAACACAGTCCGGAAATCAGGGGAGGCCAAGAGGCTCAGCCAGAGACAACGGCCCAGCATGAGGGAGACAGTTCTTCATTCGGCTACTATGCAACCACTGCCATGTCACTGGTGCCTGCTGCTTGCCCTGGGACCTGCTGCTGGCCACCGCTCCCTGGTCACGTGTCCAGGAACCGCACACACTGTGACCGTGCCATTGTTACTCAGTTGTGTCCCAGTGCTACTACTCTGTACGTCTGCCCACAGCTTCCACACTGTGCTCCGTACTCATTCCTGTGATTGCACCCTCCTGCAGTGCAGGGCTGTGTGACATGATTCTACAGCTTGGGTCTATTGTTATGCAACGACACTCCACTGCTCCATGGCCATGTTCGACTGCTTGTCACTGTGCCTCATGGTCGCTTGAGTTCATCCATTGCTATGTAATTTTGTTTGGTTGCTATGGAACAGTGACCCATTGCTACACAGCTAGGCTACCTGTGCTTGTCATGGAGCCGTACACTGTTGCTACCCACCCACGTTCTATTGCCTGTAACTGGGATCTACTGGCCACGTGAACATGTGTGTCTGGGTCCTAGCTATGATCCTTCTGGGCTCTGGCCAGTGGGTAGGAGCTGGGGCTGGGGGCTGGGTCTCTAGGCCCCCTCTAGGGCAAAGTGTCAGAAGTAGAAATAGCCAGCCTGGTAAATCTGAGGAGAGTGAGAGAGTGAGAACGAGAAGGCGAGTGAGAGAGGGAGTGAGAGAGAGAAATGAGTTGGGGGACCGAACCAGGGGTGAGAGGATAAACAAGGACGCAGCCAAGAGTCAGGAACAAAGAGGGGCGGGGTGCCTGGAACAGAGTGGGATGGGTAAGGGAGAGGGACATACCCACTGCCCTGGATACTCTGTGAGTCTCTGGGGGACCCGAAGGTGCCAGGTCGACTGAGCATGCAGGCCTCTGTAGCATCCAGTATTTCCTTGGCTGGATGCAAGGCAGCATGAGATTGCCATGTCAGGAAGCCTTGGGCAGGCCCATTCCTACCCATCCCTGGGCCACCTCATTGCCACCCTTTGTAAAATGAGAGAATCAGTCTAGATACTTTCTAAGGTTCTTTCTGATTCTCTTGCTGTCCAGCCAGGGGTTCTATTCCATTTCCCAACTAGGATTTACCAACATCTGTCTTGGGCCAGGTCTGGGCAGGGCTCTGGAGCCCAGAGGCGAGTAAGTCAGTAAAATAAGCTCTTTAGTTCAAGGGCTGGATGGTGGTGGCTGAGTGGCCCTAACCTGATAGCAAACCAGGGCTAGCAGCCAGTCCTTAAGGCCTCACCTGGTGTCCAGCAAGAGGGAGGGTAGAGGGACCAGGAACACTCTCTCTGGGAGAATGAGCCACTGATGGGCATGCTGGAGGTGATGCCCAGGGTGGGCATGCTTGAGTGAGTTCTCCATCAGACCCAGCTCACAACACCTCTGCAGTTTGTGGGTATTGGGTATCACTCAGAGCCTCCCAGAACTCTCGCCTAGCACGCTCAGGCCACTTCCTTCTCTCCTCACTCCTCTGTCACTGACAATGGTTACAGTTGCTTAAAAATACTTCCTCCTGGCTGGGCGTGGTAGCTCACACCTGTAATCTCAGCACTTTGGGAGGCCGAGGCAGGTGGATCACCTGAGGTTGGGAGTTCGAGACCAGCCTGGCCAACATGGTGAAACCCCGTCTCTACTAAAAATACAAAAATTAGCCGGGCATGGTGGCATGTGCCTGTAATCCCAGCTACTCGAGAGGCTGAGGCAGGAGCATTGCTTGAACTCGGGAGGTGGAGGTTGCAATGAGCTGTAATTGCATCACTGAACTCCAGCTTGGTGACAGAGTGAGACTCAGCCTCAAAAAAAAAAAAAAAAAGCAAAATTAGCCATGCATGGTGTCGCATGCCTGTAATCCCAGCTACTCAAGAGACTGAGGCAGGAAAATCTCTTGAACCCAGAAGGCAGAGGTTGTGGTGAGCTGAGATCGCACCATTGCATTCCAGCCTGGACAACAAGAGCGAAACTCCATCTCAAAAACAAACAAATGAACAAACAAACAAAAACCCAAAACACACTTCCTCCTAATGGCTAACCTTGACTTCTCAAGCTGCAGCCTGGTCCCATCTCTTTTGGTTTAATTCTTAAGAGAAAATCAAGACTTGTCTGCTACCCATGTTATTCTAATATTCTTTCAGATGTTGAAAACACTGTTTATATTGCCCACCTCTCAGATCCATTCTATATTTAAAGGCCATTTCTTCCTCCACTCTATTTTTTCCTCTCTGCTCCTCCTCCACCATCATCATCACCATCATCATCACCATTATCATCATCGCCATCACCATCATCATCATCATCATCATCAAATTTTATAAGCACAGTGCAGACTCCAACCCAACCTACCCCACAATTTGTGTCTCACTTCCCACAAACAAATCCATGGTCTTAAGACATCTGTATCTGGTTTCTCTCAAATAATCCAGACTCTCAGACCTACTGACCTCCGTTCAGACCTTGGATGCTTTACCAGCAGACTACAAACGAAGGACTCCCTGCCATGCCCAGTACCAGGAGCAGGGCTGGGTACTTCCTCTTCCTTGGTTGTGCTGTGTCAGTGCCCAAGTGACTGATGTGAGAGGCTTGTCCAGCCAGGAGGTGCTTGAGGCTCCTGCTCCCAGAGGTAGTGTGAGTCAGGGGCTGAAGTCTGCATCCTTGGGGGAAGGTGGAGGCTTAGCTTGGGGAGGGCTGAGGCTTGGCTGGTTGGCCCCTCCTGGGCAGCTGAGCAGGAGAGGTTGCTCTGAGCCCTCCGCAGGGCTGAGACTGAGGAGGAATGCCTTCTTTCTCCTCCTTTCCCATGTGCCTTTCCCTGTGATGGCACCTTCCCTTTTCTTTCTTTCCTGGCCTGTTTTTTCTTTTCTTTTGTTTTTTCTCTTGAGACGGGGTCTTGCTCTGTCACCCAAGCCGGAGTACAGTGGCACGATCATAGCTCACTGCAACCTCGACCTCCCAGGCTCAAGTGATCCTCCTGCCTCAGGTTCCTGAGTAGCTGAGACTACAGACATGCAACAACATATTCGGCTAATTTTTTGAATTTTTTGTAGAGACAGGATCTCACTATGTTGCCAGGGCTGATCTCAAACTTCTGAGCTCAAGTGATCCTCCCACCTCAGCCGGCCCAAGTGGTGAGATTACAGATGTGGGCCATGCACCTGGCCTCTCTTCCTTTACTACCTCTGCTTAGAGGCACAAGAAGGGGGAATCACGGGGCCAGGATGTGGAGAGGGCAGGGCAGGAGGAAGTGGCTTATTCATGCTGCCCCAAATCTCCAAAGATAGGGTTTTTAAATTTTCAATGCAGTTTATGGCTGAACTGGATGTTGATCCCAAGGGCTGTTTCCTCAAGGGCCAGAGGTGACAGGAGGAAATCGTAAAGATGGCCTATGAGTGCTGTGGTGCATGAGCAGGACGGCCCTGCTCCCAGGTGGGCAGGGGTGCTCATGTGGAAGAACCCTGGGCATGCCCAGCAGACAGCCAGCCTTCCTATTCGTTCGATGGGACACGTTCCAGAAATGTGCAGAAGTGCCAGGGGAAGATGAGGAGGCTGTTGGTGGAGGAGGTCAGGTCCTGGGAGGGGGATGGCTTGGACTTCCCTATGGACTGGTGGCCTTGTCTGGGGCCTTTTCTCAAGATCTTCCAGAGCAGCATTCCCCATGGGACCCGCTGTGGAAGAAGGGAGGAAGCCACCCAAGAATTCAGCCATGGTTACTGGGTAGCACCTCCCTGGACTGTCTCTTTGGTAGCCCATTCTTTAGCGCTCTGCATCAAGGGCTGAGACCCAGCACTGACTCCTCAGCTAATTAGGATGTCACTTTGGCCACCTCCACCAGCCCTTTCTGAGCATCTGCTCAACCGGCAACAGGAAGACACAGCAGCTCCCATGATCAAGGACACAGACTCTGTCACCAAAATTGGTGTCCTCTATTATTATTATTATTATTATTATTATTATTTAGAGATGGATTTTCACTGTTGTTGCCCAGGCTGGAGTGCAATGGCGCAATCTTGGCTCACTGCAACCTCCACCTCCCGGGTTCAAGTGATTCTCCTGCTTCCGCCTCCTGAATAGCTGGAATTATAGCCAGGCACCACCATGCCCGGCTAATTTTGTATTTTTTTAGTAGAGACAGGGTTTCTCCATGTTGGTCAGGCTGGTCTCAAACTCCCGACCTCAGGTGATCCGCCCGCCTTGGCCTCCCAAAGTATTGAGATTACAGGCGTGAGCCACCATGACCAGCTGGTGTCCTCTTTTTTTGAGCCCCAGTTTCTCCCGTTATAAGTGAAAATGAATCTCTTAAAAGTGCTGCCCACTACCCAGTGGCCGTGCACCTCAGGAAGTTCTGGGTTGATGCCTACACACCTAAATGGAACCCTGGCTTCCAAGTGTTGCATGTGTTTGTTTTGAAAGAAATTACACGGGAGTTCCACTCAAAAGGTGAAGAGACCCTGCAAATGAAGAAGCCACAGCTCCCAGCAGTTTGACTTCGGGGTAACTCACATGCAGAGTGTGCCTAAGGGGAGGTCTGCTGGCCACCTGAGGCATGAACCAGTCCTGCAGATGGCAGTTAAGTCCCCTTCCCATGGCCTCATCACTGCCCCGGCCCTTCCCACCTGGGGAGAGACACTCACTGTGTCGCGGGACGTCTCAGGCACCAGAGGCTCCTCCTCTACTTCCCGTGGCATGGACGTGCTCAAGTCCATTGTGGAGCTCACTGTGTCCTTGGACCAGGACTCTTGGATGGTTCCCAGCTTCTCATCTAGGATCTTGGGGTCCAAGGTAGGAAGAGCCTTGCTGTTGTTTGGTGTCAAGAAGTTTTCTGGTCTCTGAGAAGAGAAGGTGCAGAGAAACTTTGGAACAGGCTCCTTCTCTCTGCCCATCTACCATAAGCACACCTTCTACACCCCAAGCCTCTCCTCCTCATGGCTCAGGAGGCCCTGCATGGCTGGCCCGTGCACACCTCCTACCATCTACCCCTTGCTCACTGGGCCCCAACTACATGGCCCTTGCTGTTCCTCCAACAAGCCAAGCTCTCTCCTGCCTCAGGGCCTTGGCATTTGCTGTTCTCTTCCTGGAGGTCCTCAGGGATCTTTACATGGCTGTCTCCTTCTTATCATTCAAGTCTCAGCCCAAATGTGACCTGCTCAGGGGTTCCTGCCTTTTGAGATAGAGGCCCACTCTATCTAAAGTAATCCCAGTTCCAATATACTCTCTATTCATTTATCCCCTTTTACTGTGTTCATAGCACTTACTCTACCAGAAAATTTAAAAATGCATTTACTTCTTAACTGCCTCCCCATGAGTCCCATGTCAGCAAGGAACCTTGTCTATCTCTAGTGTCTGGCTCATTGTAGGCACTCAATACATTTTTGGTGGAAGAATAAATGAACTATGCCATCTCTGACACCCAAACTTGGTGCAGCAACAACAGCTTCTAAAATCCTCTACTCTTTTGACACCTTTTGCTATGTAGACCTATTTTCCATTTCATCTCCTCTATCATCCTTCAATCTTACCACCCATTAAGCAGAGAGTCTCTCCTCTCTGTATATTCTGATGAGCCTTCATCTCCCTCCATGTTCTTTTCCTGTTCTCCTTCTCCCTTGGCAGGATTATCACTCTCATGTGTCTAAAGTCTGATGCCACTCAAATACCAGCCACCCCACCACCCAAGGATGCCTGGACGTCTCAGCTCACACTGACTTGTAGATTTTCTGTGTTCTTCTGATCTAGCAGTTGGCTGTCTGTGCTTTCATGTTGCTCTCTAAGCTATTTTTGTTTTTCTTTTCTTCTCTTTCTTTTTTTTTTTTTTTGAGACAGAGTTTTGCTCTCTTACCCAGGCTGGAGTGCAGTGCCATGATCTCAGCTCACTGCAGCCTCCACCTCCTGGGTTCAAGCAATTCTCCTGCCTTAGCCTTCTGAGTAGCTGGGACTACAGGCATCCGCCACCACACTTGGCTAATTTTTGTGTTTTTAGTAGAGATGAGGTTTCACCATATTGGCCAGGCTGGTCTCGAACGCCTGACCTTGTGATCTGCCCGCCTCGGCCTCCCAAAGTGCTGGGATTACAGGCATGAATCATTGTGCCTGGCTGCTATTTTTGTTTTTGTTTTTTAAATAAAACTTTAAGTTCCTTGGGCTTAGGGACATGTCTGTGCTCCCTTTGGGGAGGGGTTACTTTAAAGCCCTGTTGGAAATTCATGGTTATCTCTAAAACATACTCATTGTTCAAAGAATCATGCAGTCCTAGGGTTTTCAGGGCCCTCAAAGGTGAGCCAGTTCCACCCTGCACCAGCTGTTGGAATCTTCTCTTGGCTGCATAGCAGACAAATTATTCCACTGTCTGGAGTCTTGGGCTAGAAATAAATAGAGCAACGGGCACACTGCCAACTCGTACAGATGCGCTCAGAGTTGGAGGTGCCCTGGTGTTTGA
This sequence comes from Macaca thibetana thibetana, assembly GCF_024542745.1. Classification (NCBI taxonomy): domain Eukaryota; kingdom Metazoa; phylum Chordata; class Mammalia; order Primates; family Cercopithecidae; genus Macaca; species Macaca thibetana. The sequence continues at coordinate 158,958,200 of NC_065584.1, read as the reverse complement.
CCCTGAACAACCAGAGAGGGAATGAGTGCAGGTGGGCCTCTTTTTAAGTGGTTCTTCTATAGGAAAGTCCATGCATACTAACTCAATGAATTGGGACAAGGACCCTTCACTTTACCGCTGAAATTCTTTAAGTAATTATTCTTTTATGCCACTTTCAAATAAACTTTGCTGTGCAGAAATTCATTAAGGCGAAGACGTTTCTGGCGATGTCTATAGAGTAAGGGACAGTCACACAAGTACACAGAGGCATTTGGCTAAGTCTGGGCTCTATATTCCCCAACTCCCCATCAAATGGGTGCAAACTAGACAACGCCAAAGAGAAAGCAGCTATAACAAGACTGTGGGAATGGGAAGAGTGGGACACTGGGGGACCCCGATGCTGATTTTGGCAGGCCACCTACTGCACTTCATGATCAAGACTCCTGGGCCTGTTTTGTCTGTGGGCATCAGGCCTGGCGGTCTCTCCCACGGGGTCCTCTCAGTAGCTATGGCTCATGGAGGGCGGGTTTCACTTGGAGGTTCCCCACTGACGTGAAGACACCCAGGGTAGCATCTGAGTCAGATGGTTTAGGGTTTTTGGGCCATGTGTTTTAGATAGGAAAAAATACCACATCTGTCTCCTTCTCAGAACAGCTGAACACCAGATTGACTGCAGAGGAAGAGCTACAAAGTGTGTATTGTGTGGATGGATGAATGGGTGGGTGGATGAATGGATGGATGAATGCAGGAGAGAATGAAGGAAAGCATAAATACAGGGCAAAGACCATCTTCCCATTGACCAGGTGGCCCCTGGGGCTGGGATGAGATGCTGATTCAGGACCTATAATGACATTTCTGCTCATTTCCAGGCAGAAAGCCAATCTCCATGCCCTGGATTTCATAGACTGCCATCTAATCCAGTTAGGAGAGGAAGTAGAAGTAATGAAATCAAGGGAGAGGTCTCTAGAGGTGCCCCCATCAGTACTGAAAGCAGGGACAATTGCAAGGGAGTTCCCTCCCCCACAGCCTGTCTCCCTGACATCCACTCAGTGTGGCCCCAGCACCAGATGAGTCAATGCAATAACCCAGAGCTGATGTTTACTGAGCCCCTGGTCAGAGCTGAGCTGGGCACTCACCAGGTACTTTTATGTGGATTCTGAAATTTACCATGTATAATCCATTTAATTTCATCACAAAGCTAAAATAAAGGTGAGAACAACCCCTCAGTCCAGACCAGTGCCTTTACCCTATCAGTCTCTTAGGGGGTGATGTGGGGGTGGGCTCTGGGAAGGAGAGCAGGCAAGGCAGAGTATCTGTGGACTTTAAGTCTATCCTGCCCATCCCTGCTCCAGCCACCCTTCCTGTAGTGCCTGCCAGACTCAATGGTTCTGTCCTGCCCTACCCTGGGGTTGACCCTGGCCAGGATCTGCTCCCATGGCTGCTCCATGCCTGTACCTCCCCACCCTGCATGTCTCTGCCCACCTTCCCATTCTCCTGTCCCATTCAACTTTGCCAGGATCCATCTGGCCTGGGATTTGGAGGCAAGGTGGAGAGGTAACTTTTATAGTGAAATCTTTAGACCTCTAAACAGCACAGATCCTGCAGGGCACCTCAGAGGGAGTTTCTTTTGTCATGTGAGGTGAGGGGCACCAAGAGACCCATCATGTCTAAATTCTCCCTAATAGTTCTCCTTCTTTAGGGTCAGCATTATATCTCCAGACTCCACAGCTTCAATCAGCTCACATTTGGGGGAGGAAATTATGCCCTCACCCCCTTGCTTCTCAAGGAAGGGAGCTTGCCTGAGACCACAGAGAGGGCCAGGCTGCTCGAGACCATAGAAAGAGCCAACCCATAGGAGATGGTGAGTCAGTGAAGGATGGGGAGAGCCTTGGAGACTAACTCATCCCAAGACTAACTCCTCCTAATCAAGCCCAGCCTTGCCTCACTCTCCTTTCCTCCAGGTAGGGTGGGAGCTGCTGGCCCGCCCCACAAGCCTGCATGTTTGTTTCTGTATTTGACAAGCCTTGCCTGCTGGGGCAGCTTGGGGCTGACAAGTGGCCCCTGTCCCTGTGGCTTCGTGGCTGTAGCACATCCTGGTTCATTAAGACTGTAATTGGAGATTGACTTTGAAAGCTCAAAGAGATGCATGGCCACGCACTAGCTCAGACCCAGCATTCAGCCCACTGCTCCCTGTGTTGCTGCATCTGCCCACACCACATATAAGTGCCATGGTTGGGGAGAAGACACGCCTTCCTCACTCCTCCCAGCACTCACTGTTGCTAGCAGAGTTGGGTCTGTTGAGACAGACCAGGCCAATGGCATCACAGGCTTGAGGCTTCTTAGGTCAACTGTCTCCCTCCTCCCCACAACATCCTCTGCCTTCCTCCTACCCATTCCATCCCCTAGATCCCCAGTCATGCAAAATGCAACAGTTTCAGCCTGCCCCGCAATTACAGACTAGCCAGGCTGCAGCTGCTGTCCTTGGTGCTGAAAGTGCCCGCCTTCCGGCCTGCTTGCGTCTCGCCCCGCCCTGAGCCTTCTCACTGGAGCGCACATGCTCTTAATTCAATTAGCTGGCCCTGAACCCTCCCCAGGGGGCCTGGAGCGGAAACTGACAAATTCTGTTTAACAAAGACATTTGTCCCTCGCCCTGCCGGCTTTGGGCTCTGCCCGCCTGTATCCCGCTCATTAGGTATCTAACAAAGTGAGTCCCAAGAAATCTGCTTCCAATCGCTAGTAATTCAGGAGGCCTGATGCAATTTTCTCCCTGATAAGGGTGTCTCGCCCACTGGCAAGCGCTGTAATGAGCCCTGTGCAGCAGCTCCCCGATCAGTCACCGCTTTGTCATTTCCTGTGGCTGCAGTTGTAGGTTCTTATCTCTTCAGCTGTAGGCGAAGCTCAGACAACAGGCCCCTCCAAGAGGCCTTGCTGCCTCCCCTGCATATAGCGAGCCTCATTTATGGCATCCTGCATGCTCTTGCAGCTGCAGTGGTTTGAAGCTCTGAGTTTGTCTCCCAGCCAAGAAGGACCCCAGTGTTAATCCTTGGTGGGACCATGATTCATTTGCCAGAAAGTGGTGTTTGTTAGAGGGTTAATCCCAAAGCAAGTTGTGAGGCCAGGAGAGCTGAGCCACTGATAAGAATTTTTAAAAATTCTGTTGAGGATTTTAGTATGGAAGTCCTGCCTGTGACTCAGTGGTTTGACTGTGGGCTCACTCTTGCTACCCTGAAACCTGGCTTTCTGAATTTAATTTTTTCCCTTGGGTTCCTCTATTCTTATGCAGAGAGACTTTTCCAACATAGTTGAGATCACATCCTACTGCTGCTCCAAGACCTTTCTTAGTTTCCTGCCACTTTATAACAAAGCCCTCACCCTGCACCCTAACACCCAGGTCTTCTACAATCTAGACTTCATCTAGCTTTCTAGTCTTACTGCCCATTACAGTTCCCATATGTCATGTGCTCCAGACACTGTCATGCCTCCATGTCTTTGCATGTGGGGGTCCCTTTGCCTGAAGCACCATTGCTTTGCCAATTTCCAACCCACTATTTGGAACAGAGCTCAAACCATGCCTTTCTGTGACACTTCCCCTGACCTCTGTATACTCAATGCACCAATGTCAACCAGGACCCTTAGTAAGATGGGTGGTAGTGATCTGTTGGGGTGCTTTACTGCTCAGCACAGGTTAGAAATCTAATAAATGGCTTTGGGAGGCCAAGGCAGGCAGATTATGAGGTCAGGAGTTTGAGACCTGCCTGGCCAACATGGTGAAACCCCATATCTACTAAAAATACAAAAATTAGCTGGGCATGGTGGCGGGCACCTATAATCCCAGCTACTGGGGAGACTAAGGCAGGAAAATCATTTGAACCCAGGAGGCGGAGGTTGCAATGAGCCAAGATCATGCTATTGTGCTCCAGCCTGGGCGACAGGCCGAGACTCCGTCTAAAAAAAAAAAAAAAAAAAAGAAATCTAATAAATGGTTAATGAATGAATGACCTTGGCTGGGCCAGCGATACATCTTGGCTGAAGGGACTGAAGGGAGGTCTATGCTAAGGTGGTTGGGCTTTGAGTAGGGGGGAATCCCAAGACCAACTCCCATTTTCTGAGAAGTTTTGTCTAGAAGCTTCTGCCATGTCTCTCTCTATTCCTTCCCTCCCCCTTCTTCAATCTACCAATTATGCACTGGGCTCACAGGGAGAGCAGAGCAAGGGAAGGGAGTGTCCAAAGTCCAGTTTCCTCAGTCATCTCTGCATTCTGACTTAATATACTCCATCTGCAGCCGGGAGTTGTAGGCTCACATTCTCAAGGCAACACTGGGTCCTGTGGTTGGCGAGGCATTTTAAAAAATAATTGAGACAGGGTCTCACTCTGTTGCCCAGGCTGGAGTGTAGTGGCACCATCATAGCTCACTGCAGCCTAAAACTCCCACGTTCAAGCAATCCTCCTGCCTCAGTGCTCCCAAGTAGCTAGGGCTACAGGTGCACAACACCATGCCTGGTTAATTTTTGTGTTTTTAGTAGAGATGGGGTTTTGCCATGTTGCCCAGGCTGGTCTCAAACTCCTGAGCTCAAGTAATCTGCCCATCTTGGCCTCCCAAAGTGTTGGGATTATGGGCGTGAGCCACTATGCCCAGCCTGATGAGGCATTTGAGATGAGCTAAAGCAGGTCTTCTGAATGACTAGCAATTGGAAGCAGTATGCCTCTCGGTCCAGCCCTTCCCACTCTGGCCTGTGAGCTCCTAGGCTCCACAGCCTCCAACTCAGGGCAGGTTACATTGAGGACTTTAGCAAATCTAGCTTCTGGAGAGATGATTGTCTGTCACTTTTCCCATTTCTTTATTCTCGGAAAATTGCAGCGAGACCAAATGTGGTGCTGGCGATGTTTATCTTCAGCACTTGACAAGGCCTCCTGATGTCTTTATGGATGTGAAGCTGGTGGAGCAGCTGTCATGAGGGGCGGGTGCCGAGTGATGGGTTCACAGGGCTCTACCATCTCCCCTCCCCCAGGAGCCCTGTCCTCATTCCTGATGAGTTCAGCACGTTTGTCAGAAACCTGGGTGAACGACACTAAGAGATCCTTTACCGAGCATCTGCAGGACACTGTGTTAGGCATCTGCACATGCTCCCTCATTCAATCTTCACTATGTTCCTGGCTGGTAGGGATTACAATCCCCTTTTATGGATGAGAACAGTGAAACTCAGGATGGCTAAGATCAAATGGAAGATCCAGATTCAAGCCCAGGTCTACAGGATTACAAGGTGGACACTGCAACACTTCAAGTGTCCTGGCCACCTCCACGGATGACCTGAAGCTTGGGGTTGGGGGTACAGATCGGACTGTGTGTTGCATGATAGAATCAGGGTCCAGAATGATCTCAAGCTTAGAAGATGGGCTGAGATGAAAAAGGTGAAACACCACAGGGGAGAAACCCTGTCTAAGTTCAATATAGAACAGCAGGGAGGGCCGGGCGCGGTGGCTCACGCCTGTAATCCCAGCACTTTGGGAGGCCGAGGCGGGCGGATCACAAGGTCAGGAGATCGAGACCACGGTGAAACCCCGTCTCTACTAAAAATACAAAAAATTAGCCGGGCGCGGTTGTGGGCGCCTGTAGTCCCAGCTACTCGGGAGGCTGAGGCAGGAGAATGGCGTGAACCCGGGAGGCGGAGCTTGCAGTGAGCCGAGATCGCGCCACTGCACTCCAGCCTGGGCGACAGAGCCAGACTCCGTCTCAAAAAAAAAAAAAAAAAAAAAAAAAAAAAAAGAACAGCAGGGAGGCAAGATGCAGACATGTTGCCTACTGATGTGCCAGAGTGAGACTCTGGCTCTAAACGGACCCTCACTGCTTTGATAAATGCTAAAATAGAACCAAAGCTAGGCTTCAGCTGCACCAAAGGGGAGAATGTATTCAGCGAGAGGGAGTGATGGTCCTACTCTACCTCTAATGCTGATTGGGCCCCACAGTTTTGGGGGATACTTTAAGAGGAATGTTGTCAAGAGGAGACAACCAGCAGGACAATAATCAGAAACCAAGTGCTACAAAGAGGAAGAGGAAGGAGAGTGGGTTCAGGCTGGAGATGCCATAAATAGTTTGCAAATGTCAGTAGGACTGACATGGTCACAGGCCCTGACTTCTCTGGAGCGGGCCTCTGGGAGGAAAAGGCAGGGCCAGAGGGAGGAAACTGAAGAGAGACAGAAGACAGAAGGAAGTTTAGAAAGGAGCTAGTAGAGGATGGAGAGGCCTTTCTGGGTGGTAATGAGCTTTCTGTCATGGGAAATGACCAAGTAGAGTCTGTCAAACTCTCTGTGTCTGTTCTGGAGGGACCGTTCAGCTCCTTCTCTGGAGTGGGGAGCATGGGAGTTGCAAGATCACCAAGGGAGGCCAATATTGTCCCCAAGGCAGGGAGCACTATGGGGAGATTCAGGCATTCTGGAAAGCAGGTAGGAGCCTCCCTCATGGCAGCGTGGGAGGAGAGGTGAGATGGCCAGCCCTGCTCCCACACTGAGAGTCCGTGACCTGGGGGCAGGTTGGCCTTGTGAAAGCACAGACTCTCATGTCTCTCCCGCCCCATTCTAAGCTTCCTTTGATTTGTTTGTTTTTTGTTTTTTGAGACAGAGTCTTGCTCTGTTTCCCAGGCTGGAGTGCAGTGGCACGATCTTGGCTCACTGCATCCTCCGCCTCCTAGTAGCTGGGATTACAGGCTCCTGACACTACAGCCGGCTAATTTTTGTATTTTTAGTAGAGACAGGATTTCTCCATGTTGGCCAGGCTGGTCTCGAACTCCTGACCTCAGGTGATCTGCCCACCTCAGCCTCCCAAAGTGCTGGGATTACAGGTGTACAGATTTTAATCTCTCCAGAGCCACTGCACCCAGCTCTAAGCTTCCTTTGGATGGGAAGGGAAGAGCTCTACACTGGACCTAGAACCTGAGCAGGTGAGGGAAAGGGCACCTGTGGGCAAGGGGTGGATCTGTCTCCTCTCCCTCCTGCCAACTGACCTGAGGCAATGAGAGGACAGGCGGGCAGAGGCTTTGCATGTGGGAGGGAGGGCAATGAGGGATGGTGTGAGATGGTGGCAGGGAAAGGGTCTCTTTCTCTGGATCCATCCTTATGGTAGTGTTTTCAGAGATGGAGTCTTGTGGGTGGGAACAGCCTTCAGAAGGCAGAACCAGTGGAGGAGACAGCTGTACTGTTCTGGGCACTGGCCCATTCAGGCCGCTGTGCTTGGGGAAGAAATGGAGGGAGGTTTGTGTTGTGGTTTCTCTAAGGACTAGCCCAGGAGTGTCATGTGTGGCTTACAAAAAATCTATAAAAATTTTTCAGAAGCCAGCGTGATGCTGCCTGTCCCCTGCCCTCTCCTCTGTATTTGCTAAGTGGCCACTCGTCCTCACTCTGGGCTGGTCTCCAGAGAGATCTTTGTAACTAGTCTGAAAAGAAGCCACCAGAGTAGCATCAAAGACTTGCCCCACTCCCTCCCTGTGAGGGGAAGAGGGAGGGGGAAGGTCAGATGGGACCATGGCAGCTGCCCCTGCCCTCAGTGGTGGCAGCAGGTGTCACCACCACCTCTCCTCAAATGCACCCTCTCTATACTCCCAGGAAGCCAGGGGGTTTCAAGTCCTCCCAGCATGTCTGGGGGCTGTGGGCTGAGGAGGGTGTGGCCACCCATCTGAGAGGCCCTACTTCTGCCTGGTGCCCCATCTGGGTAAGGCGATGGATCCCAAATCTTAAACCCAAGAAGAGAAACGTTGCTGTATACCAAGATGACGGTATGAACTTGTCCCACCTCATGGGGAGGTGCATTCCAGGCAGAGAGGCAGGAACCGATGCAATGAGCACCTACTGCGTGCATCCCAGGTTCCAATCCACATGGTCAGCCCAGAAAACCTGGTAAGTGTGGGCCTCACTTCAAAGAGGCTAGCTGCAAGCTGGAGGGCACCCAGGATACTGTGGGATCTCGAAACCAGTTCATTAAGAGAGCCAAGCTGCTTTGCCTGGGGAAGTGTAGACTCCCCGGGGACCACATCACACTCTTCAAAGAGAAGAGGCCGAGATCAGAGGGGGAATGGAGGAGACCAAAGTGTGTGTGTATGTGTTTATGTGTGTGTGTATGTGGAGTGGCCATAGGCTCATGGAGTTTTTTTTGTTTTGTTTTGTTTTTTTTTTTTTTTTAGACAAAGTCTTGCTCTGTTGTCCAGGCTGGAGTGCAGTGGCGCCATCTTGGCTCACTGCAACCTCTACCTCCCAGGTTCAAGTTATTATCCTGCTTCAGCCTCCCAAGTAGCTGGGATTACAGGCGCCCACCACCACAGCTAATTTTTGTATTTTTAGTAGAGACAGGGTTTCACGACGTTGGCCAGGCTGGTCTTGAACTCCTGACTTCGTGATCCACCCGCCTCAGCCTCCTAAAGTGTTGGGATTACAGGCGTGAGCCACCACACCCAGCCAAACTCATGGATTTTTAGAGCCTAATCGATCTCAAAGGCCAGCCCCCACTGAATGTGCAATAAAGGGAAGTTTTCTGTGTGTATGTTTTTGTATACGAGTGTACATGTTTTTCTAGTTTTTGTGTGATCTGTGTGTGTTCATATACTCACCTACACACACAAACCATCTTAAGGCAGATCACTTTAAGCAGCAAATGACTAGAGAAGTCCCACCAGAGGGTAAAAAATGAACCTATCATGAACCAGCCACCTTCAAATGCAATATTCCAAACCAGAGACCAACACCTCTTGCCATTCACTGAGACTGCAGGCTTTGTTATCTTGTCTGCCCTCAAAAGTGTTGGTTGACTATGGGATCTATGTAGGAGGCTTGCTGGGGTTGCCCTGCAGCCTCAGGGGCAAAGCCAGGAGCTTGGGGCAGAGGGAGGGCCCCAGGAGGCAGGTTGAGCTCAATGTAGGGTGGCCATTTCTACCACTCAGTCATGGGAAGGCCTGTTCCTGGCGGTAGTGAGCTCTCCATCACGGCGGCGCGGGAGGAGAGGCTGGGATGGCCACTCGCTGCCAAGGAGATCGCCGTCCAGGGTGGGCTGTTGAGAGAGACATCGTCTGTCTCTGCCTATTTGCAAATCTCGCCATGCTGGTTCTGAGAGCCCTGAGAATGGGTGATGTGGGGGTGGTGGGTGTGGGGAAGCTGTGTTCACCACAATGTCCAATTATCCAGGACAGCCTGTGCCCGAAACTCCTGGACATGGAGGCTCATAGGGGAAGCCCTATGTCCTCGGGCTGGGGCTGGGCCCAAATAGGGCATGCACATTCATTTCTCCTGAAGCATTTCCGCTCTGTGGCAGCACTGATCACGTCTGACCACGTGCAAAGAGCTGCCCCTAGGATGGAGTTGTTGACCATGCGAACAAGGGGCCTGAGAGGCCCACTGTCACAAGCCTCGGCAGCTAGAGTGTCCGCAGGACTCTAAGACCTCCAGGTGTCAGGTGGTGTCTTCTGGACCCATTGTGCAATATTTGATTTAAAGGGTGGAAGAGTTGATGGCCCCAGCCCTGCCGCTGCCTTCCCGAAGTCCAGGATGCAGAGATGAATACCAGGTACCTTCCATGATGAAGTCGCAGGCAACACTTTAGGCGCAACAATAAGGGGGCAGGAACCTGATCTCTGTTATAGCAGCTTAGCTCATAACTGTACTCAGCTACCATGAGGAGTCCAAATAGCCCCTTCAAGGACTCCGTATCATGTGACCTTGTTTGAATTTCCTCAGACCCCTTATCATTAGCTGATATCTGCTTATGAACTATTTGTTTATTGTCTGTTCCATACTCCCTGCTAAGAACGCAAGCTTTACGAAGACAAGGCCTTATTGGTTTTTTTCTTCTTCTTCAATGTAATATTCCTAAAATCCAGAACAGCAATTGCTCATAGTGGGTGCTTCATAAATGTTTGCAGTTGCATAGAGAACAATGATGGTATTGCAGTGAAGGTGGTAATGAGGGGTGGAGAAGGGGATGGGGCCCTTTAGATTTAGCTGCAATGCCATCTGACCTGTTTATGAATTCTCAACACTTTTCTGTCATTCCTTAGGGAGAAGGATGCCAAAAGGGCTCAGACACTAGAGAGCCATGTCCAAGCCCAATGAAGGTATGAGCTCAAAGTAGAATGAGGTCCATGGCTGCCAACCCCTCATTCTCCCCATTTCAATCCACAATGGCAGCCAAAATTCTACTTCTTGCCTTGCATAGTTCCTGACATGCAGTGACTCCTCATCAAATATACATGGAATAAAAGAATGAATGAATGGGTGCTGTGGCTGCAAGGACTTCACGGTGAATTTAATTTAACCACATTAGCACTTTATACTCAGGCTTCTAACCTGGTCTTTAAGATTCTGGAATCAAAGGGAGTCAGTTATTGGCCAATTCTCGGATAGTTTACCAAGAAATATTTCCACTACAAAGACATTTAGCTTCTGTGTGTGCCACTACAGGTGTGAAAACGCCTGTGTGTCAGTTTGCATGTATGTGAGAGCATGTACATATGCATTAAGTGTGTGCATCCTTCTTGCCAAGGTATGTGCGCACACATCTGTGTGTCTGTGACTGTGTGTAGATATTCACATGTGATTAATGACAGCGTATATGTAGAGTGTGCGTGTGTGTGTGTGTGTGCGCGCGCATTCTTGGCTGTAGAATCTGAATTTCTGCTAGTACTATTTTCCTGGTACACACCCAATCCTGATCCCCTTTCTTTTCCTTTCTTCTCAGAAATCCATTACTAAAAGGTTTTTTACCCGCCTCCAGGGGGAGGGGGTTGGGGGAAGGAGACGCTAAAATCACAAGGCCTAGATCAAAACACTCAGCAGCTAAATGAATTCGGCAGCATTTTCCCGCATGACTTGGAGGGATAATTTAGTGAGGCCGCCAGCTGGAAGGAAAGGGATTAATTCTGCACTTAGCACAGCTCCGGTGAATAATTCATTACTGGAGACCTTTGTGCCCAGCCCCTGGGCAATTGGGAAACTGTTCGCCCACCTGCCTGTTGCCTGCCTGGGCCCACTAGTCAGTCCCCTGACAAGGGGCACCTGACGCTCCTTGTAGTCCTAGGATACACATGCCCAGTGGAAGGGGCAGGAGGCAGAGGGAGGTGGGGAGGGGCTGGCAGTGGCCAGTGGCCACAGGCAGACTCTATACCTTGGGAAGAGGCCCCAGAGGTTTGGGCTCCAAACTGGGAAGTTTGTGACCTTTCTCTCCAAGATTCTGCTGCCTCTTTCTTGGGGTTTGTTGCTTCTACCCTTGAGAGGGCGATCCTGAATACCTACAGCAGAGAGTGCCAGTGGGGGTCTCAGACCCTCTCCAGAGGCCTTGTAAAAGCGCTTTCAGGCTGGTACCAGCCCAGATATACTCCTCATACTCCACACCATAGGATTGCCTGTGATCTTCATGAGTGAGGTCACAGAGCCAAGTACTACCCCAGAGCTGGCGGATATTTTTCCTGCGTGGGAAGAAGGCAGGAGTGGGTTGGTGCGGACATTAGTCCCTGCAAACACTTTCTGGGTTCATGGTCCTAAACTACCCACATCCCAGCACCACTGAAAGGAAAGGGGGAAAGTCCAGCGGGTGCCTGGCATGTGCACTGCAGCCAAGTGAGCAGGGTCTAAGCTGGGCTGAGACCAGGTGTAGCTAGCTAGAGGGATCGAGGCTCATCCAGCAGGCAGGGCTCAGCCCTGGGTGTCTTCACATTTGGACCAACCCAGCTGTGGCAGACAGAATTCCAAAAACAGGCCTGCAAGATTTTACACCCTCATTCTTGGAACCCGTGAATATGATGACTGATGAACCTGGGATGATGTTTGTTATACGTCACTGTTGACTTTAAGACAGGCAGATGATTCGAGTGGCCTGACCTTGTCATACCAGCCCCTCTAAAAGCACTTCTAAAAGTTTTCTGTGGCTGCTGACAGAGGAGGAAGTCAGAGTTTTGAGGTATGACGGGGACTGGACATGCCTGCTGGCTTAAGATGAACGGGGCCATTGTGAGGGGGCATGCGGGCGTCCTTCAGGAGCTGAGAGCCGCCCCGGCTGACAGCCTGCAAGGAGACCGGGCTGTGAGTCCGCCACTGCGGGGAACTGGATTGTGGTGGCTACCTGAATGGACTTGGAAGTGGATTCCTCCCCAGAACCCCCAGAAAGGAATGCGACCCTGCCAGCATCTTGATTCCAGCCACCCTGTGTCACAGGACCTACCTATAGAAGTGTCAGCTAATAAATGGGCATGATTTTAAGCTGCTAAGTTGGTTATAAAGCAATAGAAAACTGATATCCTAGCTCACTCTTGCAGAACCTTGATCCCAGTGAGCCAGACTTGGCTTGGGCTTGGTCAGAGGCTGACTCCCAGGTCTGGGTGGCCCTCTGCTCGCAGCTCTCCTTTTCCTAATCTCAGCGTTCTCTCTGTTTTTCTGGAGTCTCAAATCACCCTTAGATGCTTCCATCCAAAGTAGTAGTCCCATTCCCCCGGAAGTCCCTGAACAAAGCCAGCAATTGTGAAGGAAGTTGGATCTCACTAACATGTGCCTGCTGGCCCTGACCCTCCCCTGGCCCACAGTCTTACCTCGGAGGAAAGCAGCTGGAAGGAGAGATCCACTGTGGGGGCCTCACCATTGATAGTTTTCAGGCTGGTGTCCTGGGGAGGAGAAGGGAGCACTCAGACCATGCTGGCCAGGGCAGCTTCCGCCTCTGCTCCACCTACTGTTCTGGAGTTCTCTGGAAGGTGTCACCTGGGGGCTGTACCTAGGAGGTGGGAGGGAGGTGGGAGCTGGCCTCCTGCTTCTGCAAACCACCTCCACACCATCCCTTCTAAACCCCTCTAGAGACCTGTCTGGCACCACTAGGCTCATCTGACAGAGAGATTCTCATTTGTTGAGGTCTATTATGTCAGGATGGCCAGAAGTATTTTAGGGGAAATGGTGGCATAGAAATAGAGAACGATGGTAACAATATTATTCATTCTTGTTGAGAACTTATTCTAAGTGCTTTCCATGGTTTTTTCATGAAATCTCACAGCAACGCTATGAAAAAAGTGCTATTGCCGTGTACTCATTTTACAGGCAAGGAAACTGAGGCATTGACACTTTAAGTAGTTTTCCCATGGTCATGTTAGCTGGTGTGTGGTGGAACCAGAATTTGAAGCCAGACAGTCTGGTTCTAGAGCCTGAGTTCTGAACTCTCTTGTTACACACAGAAATTGTGTACTTGGCATGCTGCTCCTGTTTTAGAGACGAGGACTCTTGTGGTTAAGCAATGTGCCTGAATTTCCACAGTGAGGATGGGGCCAAGACAGGATTTGAACCTGGGTCTGGCTGGCTGAAAGCCTGAGCACTTGTACTGTCTCATGGGGTCTCCCTGTACTTGTCTCCCAAGTTGCTCAGGGGCAATTTCTCTGGCTTGGTTCGTCATAGTCCCAGAGGCAAGACTGGCTTCTGGGGTTTCAGGGAGCTCCTCACTCCTAGACTGGGTGGCTTCCCTGGTGGGTGCCTTGACAGAAGCTCCTAGAGAAGCCAAATTCTCCTATGGAGGTGTGGTGAGGTGGGGCAGGGTGAGGCAGGGTGGGGCCAGGTGGTATGCCAGGGGCCCAGTTCAGGGCAGGGGCTCACCATGATGGGGAGCCGCTCCACGTGAAGCCCATCCAAGCCTTTCCCTGTCAGCATCTTCTGGTACAAACGGCTCTTTAGCGGCAACACAGAGATGCCCAGGGGCTGGTCGAGGGTCCACGGCTGGCTGCCTTTCACTGTGTGGGAGGGATCAACTGGGGCTCCTGCCAAAGCCCCCACTTCGGCCTCTGCTTTAATACCTGACATCCAGTCCTCCTGTCTCCCACCGCCTGCTTTCCTGCCTCCTGGCCTTTCCCTGCACATACATCCTCTTCTCATCTTTAGGGCTTTGTGAATTCAAAGCTAACTCTAAACATACTCTGTGTGTCTGGGAATTTATATACATCAACCTAGTCTCTGCCCTTTGGGGGCTTCAATCCCACCATGCAGAAGACTGTGGATCAGCTGGTCTCTGAAGCCCATCTTCCTCTCCCCTCTCTGTGAGTTCTGAGGGCTCCAGCCCTCCCCCATCACTGATGGGTGCAATAAAACAAAGCTTGAGGCTAAGACCTAGTATGGGACAGGCCCACGTGTCCTGGCCTGTGGACAAGGAATGCAGCCAGCTCTCCTCTGCCTGCACTAGGAAGCTGCCTGGGCACCTGGGAACCATCCATCCCTGTGGGAGGCAGAGGTGGGATGGTCTGAACACCCTTTCATAATACAAATTGCCTGAGGCATGGCTGCCCTGGTGAGGCACCAGGGGTCACGTACTTGAAGTTGAGGAGTAGTACTCCAGCACCAGGGCTGTGTCTTCTGAGAAGTTGGTAGCTCCATCTCGGCCTTGGAAGAGGAAGGACTGATTCCATAGGGGCTGCTCTGGGGGTCCCCCAGGCTTGGACAGCTGGAGGGAGAAGGTAGGAGCAGGTGGTGGGGGCCACAGCTTCTCCCAAATCAAGGCATACTCAGATATTTCGTTGTGTGTATCTATATTTGTCACAAAGTTTCTCCCAGTTATAAAAGCAAGCTGACTGGGCGTGGTGGCTCATGCCTGTAATCCCAGCACTTTGGGAAGCCTAGGCAAGTGGATCACTTGAGGTCAGGAGTTCAAGACCAGCCTGGCCAACATGGCAAAACCCGTGTCTGCTAAAAATACAAAAATTAGCCAGGTGTGGTGGGGGACTCCTGTAATCCCAGCTACCCAAGAGGCTGAGGCAGGAGAACTGCTTGAACCCCGGGGGGTGGAGGTTGCAGCGAGCTGAGATTGTGCCACCGCACTCCAGCCTGGGTGACAGAGGGAAACTCTGTCCCTAAATAAATAAATAAATAAATAACTGCAACACACACGTAATAAATACATTTAGGAAAATGCAGAAACATAGGAAGAAGAAAAACACCTCCGGTGTTCCTACGATAAACACAGTTCATAAAACTGTGCTTCTTCCTAGATTTTTTCTGTGTGTACTTTATGTATAATCGCCATTCTAGCATCCTGCCTTTTTCATTTACCAGTAAAACCTAAGCATATCCAAAGTCACAGAAAACTCGTCACCCATGACTTTAGTAACTTCAGGATATTCTGTCATGTCGGAGTGCCCTGATGTCTCCCTTCCCATTTTTCCCTTTAATAACACTGCATTGAAAGTTCTCTGCTACATATCTTCATATCGCAAATTACTTCCTTAGTACAATTTAGTACCTAAAATGGAATTGCTGGGTTATAGGACGTGTGTATTTGAGGACACCTTATTCATTATTGGTAAACTGTTTTCCTAAAGTGTTGCACTCGTGTTCACACCCGTGGCTGGTGGCGTCACAGATGCTAAGTTAGACATGACCTCTGTCTTTGTCACCAGCCCCTCTCTGCCCCACACAATTTCCCTGGCCCCTTGCAGAGGCCAAGACAGCTCTGCAGACTACAGGGCCTCCCTGTGCCCACAGTGTGGGCCAGTGGGAACTCGGGGGACTTGATGGCACCCTAGGCCAGCAGTTAGGGCACACACATGGGTATGATTCAAACAATGAAACAAGACAGTATTAACTGTAGCACTGCCCATAAGAGAGCTATATGAAATGTTCCTGTGGGTGGTCAGAAAAGCCTCCTTGAAGGAAGCAGAACCAGAGAAAGGCTCTGAAGGAAGGTCTGGCTGGGTGAAGAGAGGGACAAAGGTCTTCAGGATGGGAAAACAGCACAAGCAAACATGTGGAGTGGCACTGAGCACATCTTGTGCAGAGGACGCCTGGAATGAGGAGAGGCTCCAGGGGGAAGCCTGGCATCTGCCAAGGCCAGAAGGTGGGAGATGGGAGATGGCCATCAGCCTGTAACTCCCAGCCGGCAGCCCTGCAGGGTCCTAGCACAGCGCGGGGCTATGGGTCATTGCCACAGACCCACCGAGTGACTGCCTTGCCTCTGTGCCCCAGCCAGGGACTGTCAGCAACAGTAGCGGCCGCTCCCACCTCCTGCTGCCCTGCAGGAATCAGTCATTGCTTGAAAAGGTCAGCACAAATGCACTGCGGCTCCACGAGTTATTGATGCAGGATCATGAAATATCAGCGTAGGTCCACTCCCCCACAGTGGCAGGGTGCTGATGACAGTCACACTAATGGGCCTGGTTTGTCCAGGCTCAGCCCGAGGCTCAGCTGTGTCTGCCCCTGGCCCTGGGGAGATGGGTTGCAATCACTTCAGGACTAGGGTGCCCTGGACACCTGAACAGAGACTGCAGTGATGGGAGCATCCCACTTTTTATGGGAGCTTGGCCAACAGGTCTGGTGAGAGAAGTTGCTTCTGAGTTCTGTGGGGCTTGGGAGTGATCTTTCAAGATTGATCCCCAAACCATGTCCCTCCCAGAGCCACCCCATTCTCCTGGGTGCAGGAGGGTCCACCTGGCTGGGACTGTCTGCCAGGCATTGGGGCACCTGTGACTCAGTCCCCTGCTGCCCATACCTTGCTACTGCCCTGGAAGAAGGTTATTTAGTAGATGCTAGCTACCCTTTCTGGGACCTACCCATGTGTCTGTATGGAGCCTAGGAAGCCAGAGGTGGTGAGTGGTTGCCTGCCCAATAAGGAACAGCCCTTTCCCTGAGTAGTTTCCCAGGGCAAGTCACCTAGGAAAGATCCCTTCAGACCTAGGATTGGGGAGGGAGGGTCAGCCTCTCTTGTGTATGTGCAGGCAGGAGTAGTGGGAACTCGAAGTTAGAGGAACTCGAAGTTAGAAGACCTGCAGTCTGATGCCAGAGTCCTGGTGAGGGTGCTGTGGCTGATGAGTGTGCAGGGTGGGGGCTGGGAGAGGCAGGCATTGCCTGCAGATGCTAATGGAAAGGGCCACAGCGGTGGTGGAATTACGGAATGTCATTAACCCTCAGCTGTGATCTTCAGAAAAGCCATTAACCCCCAGCCATGGAGGCAGACCTGCTTCCCCTTGGGGACAGAGCCTTCATTCCATGCCCTCCCAACCCCCCGCCTCATTTCCCCTGGGCCCACCCACACCCACCTCTGCCTGCTCTGCCCAGGCATAGTGGCCCCATCAGGAGGAGTAGTTGCTGGGAACAGATGCTGGGCTGGGGTATCTAGAGAGATAGGACCCCTTGGCTCTGGGCCTGGGTCTGCCTCAACCTTGCCATGTGACCTTCAAGTCCCTTCTGCTCTTTGGGATCTACTTTTCCCCTTATCCAATTGGGATATGCCTCAAACTCCTCACTTTGAAAGCCTGTTGTGAGGTTAAAGGAGACAATGGATGTTTTGCTATTAAGATGAAAGTTCAACTCCACTGAACTCAGCAAATGTTGACTCTGGAGGGCTTCTCCATGCCAGATACCTGTGGGGTGCTGCTAGAGCCAGACTCTGCCCCCGACCCTGTAGCTCACCGTCTTCCAAGAGGATAGGGGACAGACAGACAGGCAGACAGACAGACAGACACCCGCAAACATGTGGAGTCCTAAGCAAGCTGTGGTTGTGGGAGCTGGGGTGTGCGAGGAGAAAGCCATGACATCTGACCCCATTCCTCAGGGAGGACGTGAAGGACAAGGGCATTAGGTAAAGAGAGGAAGGCCATTCCAGGCTGAGAGTGCAATAGAGGTGGAGGCTGGAGGTGGGAGGGGGCAGCATGGGTGTGGAGAACAGCAAGCCGTCCAGTGGGGCTGCAGAACGTCTGTATGAGCTGGAGCCATAAGCTAGGAGGCTGGAGGGCACAGGGCCTGTGGACCTGGCTGAGAGTGGGGCTTTGCCTTGTCGTGATAGTGACCAGGGGCCCAGGGGAGGGGCTAGGCAGGGGACACCCTGGCTGCTCCTCAGAGAATGGATGGCAGGGACCTGAGGGGAGGCCAGCACTAGGGCAGGGTCTGTGGAGATGGAAGGGGCCCCAGGAGACAAGCCAACTGTGGGGCTGAGAAAGGAGGAGTTGGTGGTAGGCACACATGGCTTCCCGGAACTCCACTCTAGCTCTGTAGGAGACCAGAACCACAGGAGAAGCTTTTTGGGCAATGGGCCCCTTCCAAGGTGCTGCGGCAGGAGTAACTTACACCACCCACCCTATGTTGGTTCCAGCAGGCTAGACCAGGTGAAGTCCGACCTGCCATCTATCCCTTAACTCACCAGTTCAGGCTTTGCCATCACCAGGCTCCACTGAGGGCCACCTAGCCCACCACCATGCCCCTCCCTGCCTCATCGCCAGGAGATGGCCCTTGGGTCCGGGTGGCCCCGCCTCCATAACCTTACACATTAATACCAGCAAGGCAGAGCCACACTCCTCCTCAGTGATTGGCTCAAGGAAGTTCATGTAACCAATCCCGGCCAATGAGACAGGAAGGAGGTCTGCTGAGGGATGGCTGGGTGAGGTTGGTTTCCAGTTGCTCCTTAAAACCACCTACAAGAAGATGGGCTGTGGCTGGGTGCGATGCCTCAGGCCTGTAATCCCAGCACTTTGGGAGACCAAGGGGGGCGGATCACCAGAGGTCAGGAGTTCAAGATCAGCCTGTCTAACATGGTGAAACCCAATCTCTACTAAATATACAAAATTAGCTGGGCGAGGTGGCACTTGCCTGTAATCCCAACTACTCAGGAGACTGAAGCAGGAGAATTGCTTGAACCCGGGAGGCAGAGGTTGCAGTGTGAGCCAGAATCACGCCACTGCACTCCAGCCTGGGGGACAGAGACTTGGTCTCCAAAAAAAAAAAAAAAAAAAAAAAAAGGCTGCCTCTTTTCTGCTGGTCTTTCATTTTATTTGGGTGAGGTGCCCCCATGAGCCATTAGCCAGCTGAAGATGGTAATTTGGGGTGTTGGAAAGATCCTGAGACCTCGAGGACCCTTCCGAGCCTGAGCATCCACCAATTCTGGCAGCATTCTATGTCGTGAGTTGATGTGGTGTGTGACAATATATATCCTTAGTATTTAAGCCGATCCAAGTTGGGGTTTCTGTTACTTGGAGCCAGATGTGAAAAGGGCAGTGGTGAGGCTGGCCTCAGAGGGGACACTGGCACTAGGGGAGGTACAGCTCTGTGAAGAGTGGAACCCATTTAACTCGGGCCTGGACACTTTGCAACGATTATCCTTTGAGTTCTCCAGTTCTCCTTTCAGATTGGAATCAGTGAGTCTGGAGAAAGGAACAGCTTACCAAAGGTCATGCAGCCTGTAAGTCACAGAGTTGGGGTCAAACCCAGGTCAAACAGTGCTTTGCACGGTGACAATTGGTGAGAAATCATAGCCCCCCAAGATGTCAGAGAGGGCAGGCCCTAGAAATTACCAAGTCCAATCCCACCCCCTCAACTGTAGAGATGAGGCGACTGAAGCTCAAAGGGGACAGAGCAGGGGTCTGTGTGAGGTCTTAGCGCAGGCTGCTGGCTGGTGCCCCTCCAGATAGGACTCTGCCCAGGCAATCCCCACCCCTCCTTACCACAGCAGCCTGCCCCTGTTCTGTCACTGCTGCACCTGGGCACCTCTGTGCCGGCTGCCAGCAAATTCTCAACTTGGCCCAGCTGCCACGGGGTTGGGTGATGTTCAACAGGTGTCCTGCCATTGCTGGACCGGGTCCCACACATGCAAAAGGCATTGGGAGCAAGTCTGTGTAGTGAGTGGTGCCTCTCCCACCCAGATTAGTTAGGCGGCAGAGGCAGCCAGAGAGAGCCTGGGAGTGGGAGGGGGTGCACTCATTAAAGCAGGCAGCTCCTGGGGCCCCTTGGGATAGCCTGCTGATTGGTTCTTAATTTTCTGGGCAAATGCAGGGCCATGTGTGAGGTAACTCTGGGGAAATCAGGCAAAGGATTGGTTTGGGTTTGAAGCCTCTGTCCCCAGGGTCCCCCTTTGTCCCACTCCTCCCCACCACCATCACTCTACCCCATGTCTGAGCCTTCTTTTAATGTCTTTGCCTTTAAATGAAGCCTGGGCTCCAAAGGGGTGTCTTGTTCTATTTTTGCTATGCCAGACATGAGCATTGGTGGGCAGACAATAGGAGGGACCTCCAAAAATCCCTCTGTCCTCCAAGGCCCCTAGGAATGTTGGGACCATCGTGTAGGGCAAGCTGGCAGTGAAGCGCAGATGATGAGAAAAGACCAATCTGGCTATTCCCCTGAACTCAGCCATGGTCTGTGCATGCTCCTGCCCCCAGTCTCATACTCAAACACACGGCACTCCTGTCCACCCTGACATAAGTCACAGCCTGCGTCCCCACCTCACACTTGTGCTATTGCTGTGCCCAATTGCCCTGCCCTGTCCGTTTCTCTGTTAAAAATTCAAGACTGCCGGCCGGGTGTGGTGGCTCATGCCTGTAATCCCAGCACTTTGGGAGGCCGACGCGTGTGGGTCACAAAGTCAGGAGTTCGAGACCAGCCTGGCCAACATGGTGAACCTTCATCTCTACTAAAAACACAAAAATTAGCTGGGCATGGTGGCGGGTGCCTGTAATCCCAGCTACTCGGGAGGCTGAGGCAGGAGAATCACTTAAACCTGGGAGGCAGAGGTTGCAGTGAGCCAAGATCACGCCACTGCAGCCTGGGCAGCAAGAGCAAGACTGTCTCAAAAAAAGAAAAAAAAAAAAAAAAAAAAAAAAAAAAAGAAAGAAAGAAAAAGAAAAAGAAAAAAAAGAAAAGAAAAACCAAGACTGCCTTCCCTAATCCAGGCTTTACATCCCTCTCCTCCCATTAAATTTTTTTTTTTTTTTTTTTTTCTGGGTGCAGTGGCTCATGTCTGTAATCCCAGCCTTTTGGGAGGCCAAAGTGGGTGAATCACCTGAGGTCAGGAGTTCGAGACCAGCCTGGCCAACATGGTGAAACCCCGTCTCTACTAAAAAGATAAAAATTAGCCAGGTATGGTGGCGCATGCCTATAAGCCCAGCTACTCGAGAGGCTGAGACAGGAGAATTGCTTCAACTCAGGAGGCAAAGGTTGCAGTGAGCCGAGATTATGCCACTGCACTCCAGTCTGGCAGATGAGAGCAAAGCTCTGCCTCAAAAAATTGTTTTATTTTATTGTGGTAAAATATACATAGCACGACATTCACCATGGTAGCCATTTTTAAGTGTACAGTTCAGTGATGTTAAGTGCATTCACATTGTTGTGTAACCATCACTACTATCTATTTCCAGGACTTTTCATCACTCAAAACAGAAACTGTGTACTCATGACCTTAACTCCCCATTCTTCCCCTTCCCCAGCCCCTGTAGCCGTCGTTCTACATTCTGACTCTCAATTTTCCTATTCTAGGTATCCCATATAAGTGGAATTATACATTTGCCCTTTTGTATCTTCTCTCCTCTGATGTGATAGCCCTGACAAGCCCTTCCAGTTTGTTATTAGATTATACATTATCTTGTGTTGATGTTCAACCTTTTTACCCATGTGACTCCCATCTTCACCAGACCAAGAGGTCCTGGAGGGCAGTTTCTCTGCCGCACAGGCGAGTGCAGCCCTGGGTATGCCGCGGAATTCAGTCAACTCTTACTCAATAGTCAAGGGAACTGCTGACCGACTCACTGAGTGAGTGAACAGTGAATGTGTGGGGGAGTTACAGGAAGCTGGAACCACTGGGGAGGAGACATACCTGAGGGCATCCGTTCTGGCTGATGCGAGGCTCGTCAAAGTTCATCACAGATGGGATAGGGAAGGAGAGTGGGGTGATGGGCAGCCCCACAGAGGCCAGGTCCCTGTTGGCCTGGCTGACCCTGGGGAGGCAGGGAGACAGGGTCAATGCTCTGGGCTCTGCACCTGAGCCTGGCAGCCCAGGGCCCCTGCTTTGATTCTGGGTTGATGCGAGAGAAGGGAGTTGCAGGGACCCCGCCGAGTTTGGGCCTGGACCTCATAACAAGTGGGGACCACTGGGCTGGGCGTGCATCAGTCATCTTCCTTCCTCCAACAAGCAAGGTGGCTTCATAGGTCGAAAAAACTCAACAGGAAATAGAGAGAAGTAGAGGAGTCATCTTGGGCCATCAGGGCCAGTTGGAAGTGACCAAGACAGACCCTGACTCCCAGGAGTCGGTGCTGTGGCAGAGAGCACATGTTCATAGGGGAACTCTCCCACTGTGTGGCAAAGTATGAATGTCCTCCTGAGGACTGTGACTCCAACAGACTCAAAAGGAGGTCTAGAGGAGGAGGGGACGAGTTGTGGCTGGGGCCAGGGAGACCTCCAGGATGAGTAGGGAGGGGACTCCGGCAGGACTAAAGGCTGTGAAGTTCCAAGATGGCCTTTGGGGCCAACCACTGGCTGGAGCCTGTGGCCCTGAGCTAGAGCGGGAGGGGGAGTGTGGAGGTGGTGGGTGTGAGGCAGGGAGGCAGGTTGGAGGGGCTGAGGAACCCTGGGCAGGGAATGAGGACCCCTCTTGTTGTCCTCCCCACACTCTCTAGCTGTTAGGCCTGGTATCGGCACTCATCCCCACCACCTGCCCTCTAGCCTGCTCTCAGGAGAGGAATGAGCTGCCCCCTTCCAGGGGCCTGGGCTCTCCCTAGGGAACGAAAGGCCTGGTCTGCTGCAGGAAGCTTACTGGGACCTCAGACCCAGTGGAGAGGTTTGAAGGGCCTTAGAGGCGGAGGGGTTTCCGGAGGTCCCATGGCAGCAATGACAGCCTCGCCCCCTCCTCTGCCCTCTGCCCTCCCCTCCTCGCCCATGCCCACCTGGGGCCCACTCACTTAAATTCCTTGTAGTTGGGAACCACCCGGGCAATCACCACCATGGGGTTGGGGTTGTTGGCCAGGGGCTCGTTGACTCCCCGGAGAAAGATCTGGAGAGGAGAGGAGGCAGGTGAACCCCATGTGGCCTTGGAACCTTCCAGAGATAGCCAGCCAGACTGCCTACCCTCTTTTTCCCCATCCGTGAGCTCATGGCTGCTTCCACACTTGACACCTGCTCCTCCCTGTTCCTTGCCTTACTCGGTTCTTGCTTTGCACCAGGCTGCCCTCCCTCAGGAAGCCTTCTCTGCCTAGCTGAGGCAACTACCCCCGCTTGATGTCCTGGGATTTACCAATGGATCTCTTACACTAGTTCCTTTGGGGACAAAGGGTGCCATGAGAGTTGGGGCCTGGGAAGGGAGGTTGTGTTCTAACCTCGGCCCCTCCACTGGCTCCTGGGGAGGGGTAGGGCTAGGGGTAGGGCTAGGTGTTCCAGCTCCTTGGTTTCTGTCAGTCAAATGAGGCTCATCTCAGGGATGAGAGGGGTCTCTGATTAGATCGTTTGTGAGAGAGCACTTTATAAACAAAAGACAAGAAGCCCAGGTCTGGTTTCTCCAGCCATACTGAACTTCCTGAGATCAGCGGCCACAGCCAGGCTCCCCTGGCCTCCCTGGCGCCCATCACCCTGGTGCCTGCTCCCTTGCCTTGCTGGTTTCCCCAGGAAGTACTGGTTTGGAACAGGATCACAGCATCCACATCTCTGGGCTATTCTTTCTTAATCAGATCCCAGTTGTCACTCCCCTGACTGCCCTCGGTTGTTCCCTCCTCAGTCCTCTGTCACCCGCTAAGGGCTTCCCTGCCTCCCAGTTCTGACTGCCCTCTCCTCTCCTCCGGGCTTCTATTGGCGCAGCTTTCAGAGAGCAGAGCGGGGTTGCAGCAGGAGGCTACAAAGCAGGAGTGGACAGCATCATCTTGCTCCAACCCTCACTGACCTCCTGCTCAGCCTGGGCCTAGGGACACTGGAAGGCAGACAGGGGAGACAGGGAGTCTGTCCCCATGTGCCTTTGCTGCCAGCCCAAGAGCCCCTGATCTCCTGGACCTTGACCCTCACCCTGTATCCACCAATGGCTCCCACTCTCCCTCAGCCCTCACCCACCTCCCACTCGGCTCTCATTCCTCCTGCTCCTCCGATTCCTCTGCCACTTCACTGGCCTCTCCATTTCTGTTCCTTTCCCTAATCCATTGTCTTTCCCAGGCAATTTGACACATGATGGCAAACATGCTTTTGTTAGAAATGAACTGGGTCACGTTATTTTCCTGCCCGACACCCCGCATGCCCCTCTGCCGAGTCTCCCGACAGGCCACCAGTCCCTATCTTCTTGCTCCACATTCTTTTACTCCTACCACACGCCCCTCTTATTTCTGCCACAGGGTCTTCACACATGCTGATCCCTCTGTCCAGACCCCCCGCAGCTCCCACCAACCCATCATGGCTGACTCCTTATCCTGTAGCTTAAACATCACCACCTCTGAGAAACCTCCCGTGACCATTTTTAATAAAGTAGCCCACCCTATCCTCCCCATCTCAGTTGCTGGATTCCCTTTGCCATAGCGCTCATCATAGCCTATGTTTATTCTCATTTATTTCTTGTTTCTTTTCTGTCTATTTGGCTAGATCCCAAGCTCCACATGAGCAGGGACCATGTCTGTCTCATTCACGGTTGTCATCCTAGGTTTTAACAAAAGTGCCTGGCATAGAAAAGAGCTCAATATCTGCTTGAGGATAAATGAGGATCATATGGGCTGGGCACGATGGTTCACGCCTGTAATCTCAGCTCTTTGAGAGGGCGAGGTGGGTAGATCACAAGGTCAGGAGTTCAAGACCAGCCTAGCCAGTATGGTGAAACCCCATCTCTACTAAAAATACGAAAATATTAGCTGGGCCTGGTGGCACATGCCTGTAATCCCAGCTACTCAGGAGGCTGAGGCAGAAGAATTGCTTGAACCTAGGAGGTGGAGGTTGCAGTGAGCTGAGGTCGTGCCACTGCACTCTAACCTGGGTGACAGAGCAAGACTCTATCTCAAAAAAAAAAAAAAAAAAAAAAGTGAGGATCATATGAATGAAGGAGAAAAGAGGGGAACAATGGAGGAAAAGGTTTACCCTTTCTGTGTTTATGAGCATGAAAGAAGGAGAGACAGAGAAACAGAAAGACCCAAGAGGAAGAAGGGGAGAAGGCAGGCAGTGGTCTGGGTGAGGGTCTTGGGGCATGTGTGGGATCCTAGTTCTGTGGTGCTGATGGGAAAAGAAGCAGGAAGAGGAAGGGGCTCTGGACACAGCTGACGGACTCTGCCCCAGGCATAGCTTGAGATGGGAAGAGGTTCTCACTGGTCTATTCCAGCTCAGCCATTCACTCCAGCTGGGTCACATTGGCGAGTTCCTGCCTCTGGGCCTGTTTCCCCACTCGTGCATGGAAGGATTGAACCATAATCTCCCCTGAGTTTCTAACTCTGACCTTCAATGGGAGGAGAGGGCCCAGGAGTGCAGCTTGTTCTGGATCATTCTCCCTTTTCTTCCTCCACACCCTCTTCTCAGGCTCCTCTTTCAATACCCATCTCAGCTGATTGCCCAACCTCTAACCCCACACAGGTGTGAGCTGATTGGCACGTACAATAGTCCTTAGGGCCTTGCAGCTCTCACTGAGGGCTCTGGAGACTGAATTCCTTCACCACATTCAAAGGATTGAATCTCTGATGGTACACTTCACACTTTGGAGGGGTCTGGGGTCTGGGGCTGAGGGATTTCACTGGAGGCTGGCAGGCCCTACTGTTCACAGGCTCCCCAGCAGATGTAAGGCTGAAAAGGGGGTGGTGGCAGCTAATTTGCATCTGTTCTGTGTGGACTCTGATCAGGTGTGAATGAGACAGCTGCCCAAGTACACCTGCTCATGACAGCCTGGGAGGTAGCAGAAGTTCCTGCTCCTGCCATGCGCTCACCATCAGGGGCAGGCAGCTGCTCTGTGGCCATACTCGTCGCACAGATGGAGAGGGCATGGAGAATGGGCAAGGTGCTGTTGGCCAGAGAAAGCCCCCACTCTACCGCTCTACCAGGCAAGTCAGAGGGCTGGGTGGGGTGGGGCAGCCCTAAAGTTCTGCCTGGGTCTTGGGGATGTGGCCCCCTCCCTGTGGGGTGCGGCCTGGGGACCACAAGGCCAGGCTGTTGCCCCTCTTCCTTGTTCTGTGTGTGTGTGAATTGCTGGCTGTCCTCAGGAAAGGATGTGATAGAAGGTGTCAGGGAGCAGAAGGCGCCTGTAGGTCTGACATGCTGGCATCGGAGGGGTGGCTGTGGGGGAGTAGAAATGTGGGTTAGGAGTTTTGGCTCCTATACCATACTCCCCTTAGGTCTCAGTGTCCCAGGCTGTGAAAGAGGACAAAAGAATGCTTCCTCCCCTGCCAGGCTCACAGTGCTGGTGGGTGGGAAGTAGTGGGGGTGGGAAGGATAAGAACAGATCAGCCAAGTCTGGGTAGGTGGAAACTCAGAGCTTCGGTCCTGTGGCTCTCACCCTGATCATACTCAGGCTATAGCTGAATTTGAATCTGTCACCCATGGGCAGTTTGAAAGCTGGGGGAATGGGAGAGGGGCCAGGTCCCTGAATCATGTCTGCTTTGAGCATCAAGAGTTCCTCCCAAAGCTGCTAATTGGCCTAGCGGGTGGATGGTGATGGGTCAAGGGTTGGTGGCCAGACCTAAGGTGGGCCCAGCCCTGTCCTAGCTAATGGAAGAGGCTCTGTAAACAGTTGCTGGATGAATAAATGAATGAATGAACTGAATACCTAATCAGTAGACCAGTCAAACTTCTTTAGACACGGTGCTGAAGGAAAGCTCAAGGAGGCCCTAAACTTTTGCTTGGGGGGCTGAGGCACTATCCCAGGAGGGGAAGAATAGAACAGGAAACAGCTGGGCTATGGGCTAAGGGGGAGCACAGGGCTTCTCCCCTGCCCCTAGCATAAGATCTGGGGAGACATAAGGCTCTGGGATGCTCTGGTCCCCACTGCAGCACAGAGATGGTACACGAGGAGCAGTGGTGTGGCTGAGCCCCTGCCCCTCACCTCCAAGGCAGAGAGGGAAGGAGAAGAGGCTTGAGCATCTTCATCCTTGTCATCCCTGCCAAAGGGCTTGTCTTCACAAACTCCTTTTGCTATTTTGGAAAGGCCTGGTTACTTTTTCCATTCTTGATATCTCTGCTCCATACCCTCAGGCCAGCCAGTGGGGGCCAAGGGCAAGGCGTGGGGCCTGCTCAAAGTTTGGCCCCTTCCCACTCCACCCACCACCCCAGAGGGCCCCAGCTCTGGTACCTCCAGAGCTGTGTGGTTGCAGCCGATGTCGTGGGGGATGAAGCTGCTCTTCCGAACGACTGTGGCATACAACTGGGTCTTGGCAGTGGCTTCATCAGCTTTCCCAGACTGGGTGGGCTGGAGACAGGGTGGGGGCAGAAGAAACAGAGGAAGGAGGGTGTCTAAGGGGCAGATCCTGGCCATAAATCCAGCCCTCTGCAGACAATCACTTGGCATTGCTCCGCTGGGGCTCCGAGCTGATAATTAAAGCTCATGGTCCCTGTGAGCCCTTCCAAGGAGATCAATATAATAAATCTTCCCTTTTCCATTTGAATATTTCATCACCCTCACAAGGACCACTGCCTGTCTGCTCTCCAGTAAAGATGTGATAACAAGGCCTGGGTTGTAAGTGAACAGACAGCCAGGGGGCCTGGGTGATGCCCCCAGAATTACAGCTCAAGTGCTGAGTCTCCCAGGGTGAGTGGTGCATCTCTTTTACTTCCCTACCTGACCCATCCTGAAGCCCTGGGATTGGGGTTCATCACGGGGCCTAAGGGAAGGTAAAGCCCCCTGGTGCCATGATTGAAGAATTGCTTAGAAAAAAGTTCAGTGCTGGCCCAGAGGAGGGATGGGGGGAGGGGAACTGACCAAACTGAGCACCTACTGTGTGCCAGGAACCTTGCCTACCATTGCATGGGATCCTCAAAATGACTGTGCCAGCTCTGCTGATGAGGATGGAGGCCTGGGGGTTAAGTGGATTCCCATGGGTATCCAGCTAGGAGGCAGCAAACCTGGGCTAGGACCCCCGACAATTGTTCTTTACATTGTTCTATACTCTCAACCACTATCAGGGTCTGGAGCGCACAGTGGGGAGGGGAATGTGATGCTTCTGTTCATCTCTGGCTCACTGCCTGCCATATAGTAGGTGCTTCATAAGTCCTTGAGTAATGAGAGTGAATTGTACCCCTTACCCCTTAGCACTAGGAGGGAGGACAGGCAGGGGTCTGGCCTTGGAGGCCCAACCTTGGAGTGAGGAGCCTCAGGCCCCTCAGTTCATGGCTTGGACCCAGTTGCTCACTCCAGGGAATGCTTTATGCCATGTAACCCCCAACTCTCCTGGGCCTTCTGACCAAGGCAGCATGGGGAGGCAGCTCAGAAGGAACTGGCTTGGGAGACAGCATGACCTGGGCTCATCCTCAACTCTGCCGCTCACTTGCTCTGTGTCTCAGGAAGAGGAGATTTTTCTCCCCGGGTCCCAGTCCCATGTCTGCAAAATGTAGTTTACCTGGAGGATTAGAGAGGGAGTGTGAAGTGTCTAGCACAGGGCCTCGAAGCAGCAGCTACTCTGTAAATATTGTGTTTCTTTGATTTTTAGATCCACTCTTTTAACATTTACGTAATCAAAATCTATCTTTAATTGGTATATTCATTTAATGTGGCAATTGTCCTATAATAATCAGCTGTCTTACAGAGATGAATTTGGAGAATTCCAAATTCTTGTAGACATCATTCCTGTGTATGTACCAGGAGCTATGTTTCCTGAGCCCCACATGGTCCTAGATGTGTCATGCTGTGGGTGGGTGTGGAATGTTCAGAGCTTCTCTGAGGGAATGACTGGGGACATTCAAGGTGGTTCCCACCTGCTCTCCCCACACTTTCCCAGGCCTCTGACTCACCTTCACCAGCTCAAAGTGGTAGGGGTGGAGGACACGCAGGTACTTGATGGGGATTTTGTAGGACAACAACTCCTGTTTCTTTCTGTTGTCCACCACCTTGAGGATCACATCTGGAAAGATAAAAAATGAGCACAGCTTCACTTTTAAATGGATCCCTTTCTCTCCCAGCAAGGAGAGACAGTGAGAGGTGCGAGACATTGCTGAGATTAGGAAGCAGGGGCCACACTGAGGAATCAACATGCATGCACATGTGTGGATCACCCCTGTGCACACAAACCCATAAGCATAGTCTGAGCCTCTGCACAGGGCAAAGCTCCATGCCCGTTGCTGTTAGGACTCCAACATGCAATTTTCTCCCATGGTCTAGAAACTCCCAGGCCAGAGATAGACACACACAGAACTGAGTCCAGTCCCCTGTGGCAACAGACACATGTGTGCACACACTGAGACACACAGGCAAGCAGGCATAGCACCTATTTCCAGGAATAAGATTCCTTCCCTTGGTCACAAACACTTGTGCCAGCTCTTGAGGCAGGATGGGGAGAGATTATCTCACACATGTTGCAGGTGGGGAAACTGAATTTCAGTAAGAAAAAGTGATTTGCTCAAGAAATCCTTTAATACAGCTATCAATAAAAGCCTACTACAAGTAAGGGAAAACTAAATACTAAGAATAATGCACCACTTAGTAAACACCCTCCAAATAGACTATATTTTCTCATAAAATAGCATGAATGTTGGTAGAAACTTTTTTTTTTTTGAGATAGAGTCTCACTTTGTCACCCAGGCTGCAGTGTGGTAGCATGATCTCAGCTCACTGCAACCTCTGCCTTCCAGGTTCAAGCCATTCTTCTGCCTCAGCCTCCCAAGTATCTGGGATTACAGGCGCCCACCACCACGCCCAGCCAATTTTTGTATTTTTAGTAGAGACAAGGTTTTGCCTTGTTGGCCAGGCTGGCCTTGAACTCCTGACTTCAAGTGATTCACCTGCCTCAGCCTCCCAAAGTGTTGGGATTACAGGCGTGAGCCACCGCTCCTGGCTGGTATAAACTTTAAGAAGACACCAATGTCCTATAAATAATCATGACAGTCCTGTTTAGTGAGCAGGAGTGTCATGATTATTTAGTGAGCATCTACTATGTGCCAGGCATGGGGATGGGCATGTCTCAGCCGTGATTCCAACAAATTCTCACCAGAACCCCTGAGGTAGGTATCATCATCTCTGTTCTTAAAATATGAACAGTGGAGCTCAGAGTGTTATATAACTAGATCAACATCACACGTCTAAAAAGTAGATGATGGGAAGGGTTGAATTTGGTGACACTTGAGGCATCTTTCTATTCTGGAAATCTATGATTTGAGGAGGAAGAAAAGATGGGGAGGGAGAAAAGGAGGAGAAGGATACAGGACGGATGGAGAAGGAATGAGAGAGATGGGGTAAGAAAGGATACAAAGGATACAAAACAGAGAAGAACGGGAAAGGGAGGATGGGGCGGAGGGGTGTGCCTGAGACACTTGGGGAGCCCCTTGCCCTCTGCGTCTCTTGAGACAAGGGATTTCAGCACCAGGGACAGCAGCTGGCCCTTGAGGGCTCAGCAGGTTCAGTGGGCTCAGCGGCTGGGTCATTTGGAGCTGGATGGGTCATTTGGATGTGGGGATGGAAAAGGAAGCTGAGAGCTTTACTAAGTATTCTTTCTCTGTCTTCCCCACAGTGACCCTGAACACTTGCCAAGATATCTCAAGAGCTTGTCACATAGGATACATGCTCAAAGGAAAGAAGGGGGAAAAGGCACCGAAGGTGTTGAGGTTGGCTTGAAGAAGGGAGATTGAGGCAAGGGATATGAAGTCAGCAGACCTGGGTTCTAGTACCAGGACACTAACTTGCTCTGTGACTGTTAGCAAGTAATTTAACCTCTCTGAGCTTCATGTTTCTGCTTTTTAAAATGTTAACACTTTAATAAGAAGCCTTGTCTCTCCCCTTGGGTTGCTGTAGGGAGAAGAGTGTGTTTTCAAGCTGTAACATTCTGTGCAAATGCTCCTTGTGGCTGTCACTATTTTCCTCCTCTTTAAGCATCTGCAGCTCTCCATACACAAAGCCTGCTGTAGGCAGACCTGAGGAAACTCTGCTGGGGGATTCCAGTGCTCCCAGCCAAAGCACCACCAGGAGCTGTGCAGGCTGAAGCCCCTTATGCCAACTCGCCATGGACCCAGAATCCAGTTGGGATTTGCCAGGGTTGAAGGAGAGGTGAGTGCCATGCATTTTCTCCACCCGCTATTCCTGGAGCTCTGTGTGGGCAGCCAGCAGATGAGCTGGAATTG
Organism: Macaca thibetana thibetana; assembly: GCF_024542745.1. Classification (NCBI taxonomy): domain Eukaryota; kingdom Metazoa; phylum Chordata; class Mammalia; order Primates; family Cercopithecidae; genus Macaca; species Macaca thibetana. Next base: position 158,927,272 of record NC_065584.1, on the reverse strand, counting down.
GGGGTAATGGACAGCCACTCCTCCCTGCTCCTGTCTCCATGCTACAAACATGCTTCATCAGTTTCCTCTCTGGGCATTGTGCCCTTCCGGCCTCCCACCACTCCCTTTGTGTGGCCAACAAGCTATTTCTGCCACCCGCCTGCTTTGGCCCTGACACAGGGTCTGAAACTCCCCTTTGCTTTTCATTAACACATCCTTGAGCTATCTCCCACCCTTCCCCCTCCTCTTGGCCTGGCCCCCATCTCCCCAACCCCCAACGCAGACATCACCACAGCAACCGGTTCCAACAAGCATCCAGCTACTTCAGTCTGCAATGAGGTGCCTGCCAATATTCCCTGCCTGCCTGTGAGGCCTCCCCACTCTCTTGTCCCTCCTGCAGTTAGTCCTGCCCCTCTCTCTGCTGCACAGATGGGCCCTGGGGTCACTGACCCCATTACATTTTTTCCTCTGTTACCCCAAGTATGTAGAGCCCAGGGCAGGATCCCATCTCAGGTTCACTCACCACAACCTCTGACTTCCCACCAGCCACATAAATACATGCATGCATACACACACAGCCACACACACAAACTACACATACTCATGCACTGCAAGACACACACCACCATCCAGATCCATCCAGACACACATACACCACAACATTGCAGCTGGACACACACAAGCACACACACACATAAGACACACAGACATGCATGTCTACAAGTACAGACACAGCACACACCACATTCACACATGCGCATGAACCAGCATGCAAGCATTCACAAAGACATGCACACACAGGCACGCATGTGCCTCTGCATGAAATCTTAGGTCAATTTTTCCTCCTCTTTTGCATCTTCTTAAAGCATCCCAATAGCTCCACCTATCCCTTTACAGGCAGAAAAGAAAAATTATTTGGTTTGACCTAGAGCTAGCTCCTTCCCCTTTTACGAAGGCTCCGCTTCCTGTTTCCTTTCTCCCCTCCCATAGTCTCCAGCTGGCTTTCTGCTCTGTGTGAGGAGGACAAGTTCTGTCTAGGTCTCTGGCAAGGTTTCAAGGGAGAGAGGCAAAGCCTGTCCTCTCAGGGAGAGACCACCTGCAAGAAGCAAGTCTGAGGTCCTGACTAGATAAGATTAGAGACATCGCCAGGCACCTCCGGTGTGTGCTGGCAGTGCCCGATGCGACGCCCCACCATTCGGGCATCAGCCAATCAGTATTCCCATGTGTCCAGCCTGCCATTTCCATTCAGCCCCAGGAGAATGGAAATCCAACAGACCCACAGTGTGAAAGTAAATACAAGGGTGCACATGCATGTGTGTACGTGGGCACCTGGTGGCTCAGGCTGACACCTGGGGAGGACTAGGCAGAAAGAGGGACCCATTCTAGGGACATGTCAAGGATTTTTTAAAAAATCAAATGGAAGCAGCAAGAACCCTGCAGCTGCAGTAAGAACATGCAATTCCGAGTCCTTGGACCTCGGTCTTGAGCTTAAGCCAGTTAAATTCCCTGAACGTCAATGTTCTCTTAAGCAATGGGAGCAGCATTGCACCTCCCGGGAGGCGGTGACTCCAATGAGCGATGTGTGGGGACGTGCTGGGAGGCTGTAATGTCCTGTTTCAGTGAGAGACGGCGGTAATAACAGCCATGAAAATAATAACAACAGTCATAAAAAAGATAAGCTTGCATTGTCTGGAAAATTCATTTATGTGGAACAACTCATTTTTTGAGCAGGATGGGGAGATGAGGCGTGACAGCATTATGATTTTTTCTGAGTGCTTTTAACTGAGCCCAAGGAGGTGTTCAGGTGGCTACCAGCTGCGGTGAGAGGGAGCCTGCTTCCGCCCTAAGTCCTTGGCTGTGTTCACACCCTGCCTGCACATGCCGGCCCAGCCCCCACCTTACCTTCTTGCCCTGCATCCTCAGCTTGGATCTCCACGTTCACCGTGTCCCCCCAGATAGGGGCTCTGGTGGGCTCTGAGGTCACAGATGTGACTGCCTTGGAGCTCTGGTTGTTCTTTTCCTCAGATGTGCTTTTCCTGGGGAGAGCAGGGGCAGGGTGAGTCAGAGGGAGGGGTCCTGTCTGCTGCTTGTCCCCCTCCCAGGCTCCATTGTCCATAAATCGGAGTGAAAGGTGGACAGCATGTGGAGGGCTCTGTCTCATGCATAGACACTTGTGTCATCCCAGGCCTCTCCCCGGGCTCCTCTGCCAGCCCGGGTGACCACACTCTCTCGCTGACCACTACTGAGGCCTTCACTTAGTCACAGGCTTCTCACTTTGAGAGGCTCAGGGCAGGGGTGGGGGTGGGGGTAGAGGGTAGATGTCTTGCCCGCCTGACTTCCTAGCCCTCACCAGGGAGGGCTCTCCAGCAAGAGCCCGTGTGCATGGCCTCCCTCTTCTCTCGGTTCGGTTCGGTGGGAGGAAGCCTCTGGGCAGGGTGGCTGTGCAGAGCCCCGCCTGGCTGTCATCTCTTCTTCACCTTATTTCCCTGAACTTCTGGCCCAGATTTCCAGGCTCCGCCCAGCAATCCCAGTTCTAAATGCTTGCAATGAAGCACACGCATGCTGCTGCCTTCTGAGATGCCTGCTGCGTTCAGGGTCTTGGGCTGGGCCCCTGGAGCTGGACACCTGGAGCTAGTTCCAGGTCTGGGGGCAGGGGGTGGTGGAAAGGGCTTTCCAGCCCTCAAGCACTCGGATTGTTCAGGACCAGGCTAAGGTGAGAGGTAAGCTTGGGCCCTCTGCACCCCAAATGCACCCCACAGATATCGGAGATCCAGAGGAGTCAAATGGCTCAGGGAGAGAGTGAATACTTCTGTAGAAGAGGTTACTAGGCCAGGGCCGTCCCCAGCGCTGCTCCATTAACTGCAGCAGTCATGGGCTGAGGAATCATCCCAGAGATCCTGTAGCAGAGGGAGCCACACCACACACCTTGCAGAGGAAGGCAAGGTGCACAAATTGTACCCCAGGATGGGAGCAACGATGTCTTCCCCTCCAGCCCTTGTTCCACCCTCAAGACCCCAAAGGGAGTGTGGGGCAGGCCAATTGGCTCAGATTCCACCTGCTCTGTGCATTAGCAACACCAACATGGTTCTTCCCAGCCCAGCTTGTTCCTCTCCTCCAAGAAGCCCTCTGGAGCCCCCTGGCCCTCACTGCTCCCTCTGCCCTTTAGACTTAAGTGACGCTGTGACCTGGCTCCTTGCCCCCACTCATCACATCCCTGCTCCTGTGGGTAACCATGCTTGCAGGAGTTCCATCTCCAAGCTCCAGAGGTCAACTGAGGACTCCTGCTCTGCTTTGACTGAGTGGCAGTGTGACACAGTGATCGTAAGAAGGACCCTGCAGCCAGGCATTTTGGGTTCCAAATCCCAGCTCTACCCTTTGCCAGCTGGGTGATGTTAGGCAAGGTACAGAACCTGTGGTGCCTTATTTTCTTCATTTATAAAACAGAGATGGTAATGGTGCCCAGCCTGCAGGGCTGTTGTGAGAAGGAAACAAATGAATATGTGTAGTGCCTGGCACATTGCTAGGTACCAAGAAAGTGTTAATAATTGTTAGTACCTTAAGTTATTAAAATATAAATATAATTCCTGTTCTTACCCCATAGCACTGGAGAGCTTAGCCTCATTGACCCTCCTGTGACCAGCCCCTTTGCCCTGGCATGATTTTTCCCTATCATGCCCCCAACTCTGGGTCTGCAATTGGGGAATGTCTGGCTGCTCTGGCCAAGGTGTGGAATCCTGGAAAGAGCATAGGCTCGGGAGTGATTCAGAGCTGGGTTTGGAGCCTGTGTTTATCCTGGTGGGATCACCTCCCCTCTGCACCTAAGTTCCTCCTTTTTCAGTAGTACCCTCCTCAGACAGTGGTTATAAGGACTGGAAAGAAAGCATGTTCTGTTCCCAGCACCCAGAAAGCCCCGGTTCATGTTATTCCCTTCTTTGTGATACAGAACAGCCTGAGTGTTTTCTCAAGAGGACCTGCCTGAGGACAGCATGAAGGGGAAAGAGGTAGGCACTGAGTACAAGCTGGGGTGAGAAGGGGCATCTCCCAGAGAGCTGGAGTCCTTCTCAGATGAGTGTCCATCCAGACACATCACCCCTGCAGGCTCTGCAGAATGTACTCCTTACACCCCCAGAGGGGTGTGAGGGAGGCTGCCAGGCTAGAGAGGGAAGGCAGAAGCCTAGCAGGAATGTGGCACTTAGCTTGCTCCCTCCACCCTCAGGTCCCTTTTTCCCTCCGGCTCTGTGACCGTGCTTGACTGAAGGGTGCAATCTAAGCACCTCCTATGACACTCTGTGCCCCGGCTCCCGCTCCTGACAGCTGCCCCAGCAAAGTCAGAGACCTCAGGCTCTCAGCAGCCTCCCTGTGCTACCCAGCCACCCGATCTGCTACTTACAGATATATAGTTAGTGCACAATAAGGCCTCACAGCCTCCCTCCTCAGGGACCTGCACAGAAACAGCAGAAAGCCAGAAGCGCCGAGGGTGTGTCAGGAAGAAGTCAGTCCTTCTGCACCCAAATGTCAACCCCAGAACTGGACACAAAACTGCACCTGCACAGGCACATTCCTGGGGCATTCCCAGGAATCTTCATATAGCTCTGTGTGCACAGAGAAGACACAACTGAATGTGTGAAGTCACAGGCAGCATAGTGACAGGATTCAGGATTCAGGTTGGACCCCATGCCAGCCTGTCTTCTACAGTCCTCATATCCTCCCAACCCTCCTGGGAGGGTGGCAGGAGAAATTCCCAGGCGCAAGAAGGTGGGGGAAGGCGATGGGGCAAGGCAAGGGAGCAGGTGCTGACTTTCCTCCAGCTTAGAAAGAGTTAAGCAACTATTTTCTCCACCTCCCTGCCCCATCTAATATGAAGGTCATCAGGGCTAGGTGAGTGCAGATAAAGCAACTGGGTGGGAGGGGGAGGCCCCAGGGGAAGAGGGAGGCTTTTAGCAGGTGGAGGGAAGCTGTCAGGGTAATGGCTTTTCCTGGCACAGCTGACTCCTCCGGGCCTTGATGCTATTCTAGAATCTGGAGAGCAATAAGGGTCTCTGATTCTTCACAGAATAGGAGCAGGGGATGAGCTCACTCCCTGCTCCCAGCCCCATTCTGCACCCCGCAGATGGGCACGTGGCTGAGTTCCAGGTTCCCGGGCTCCCTCAGGGCTCCCAATGCAGTCTTCGAGCCCAGGGGACCTCTCCAAGACCTGCCTCCCTAGGCTGCTCCACAGGCTGTCTGCAAGGAGAGACCTCCCTCCCCGTCCCCCCAAAGACCAGCCTTGTTAGCTTGGACCCTCTGGCTCCAGGCATCCAGAGCCAGGAGGAGGTAGTGGGTGGTGCCTGCTGTCTCAGGGTCAGATTTAATCCAGTCACAGCATGGGCAGCCTTGCCAGGATAGGACTGGAGTCGGATTTAGAGTGCAGCAGCCCCAAGACCAAGCTGCAAGAAAATGTAAACCCCCCTCAACCTGGCCTACCCTCCAGGCTGCTGGAAGGGTGTGTGTCTTTGACAAACTCCAGTCCCCAGCTAGGCATTCCTGGGGCCCCCACCCTAGCGGGGGATGAGGGGGCCAGGCCCAAGCGCAGCTGTGAGTGGGAGGGAACAAGGACTTTGCTTTCCTTCTGCAAGGTCATGACGAAGGGAAAATGTGTCATCTGGTTCCTGGGGGATGCAGCTGTGAGTGGAAGAAGTGAGCATCGGAAAAGCATGGGATTTGATGGACAGAAAGCAAGAGTGCTCATGAGCTGCTTTCCCCCTCACTCCAGGGGACACACACACACATCCACACATACATACACACACATGCACACACACACACAGATGCATGCACACACACATACATGCACACATGCACATGCACAAGGCTGCCCAGAGAGGTGTGAGTACCATACTGTACCCACTCTTGTTACCCAGCCCTCAAACTGCCTCCAGGGTCTTCTATTCACACCTGAGCCTACCTCCCTCACCTGCCCTGCCTTCTTTTTGGCCTCTGGCTCCCCTCAAAGCCTCAAAGCATGAACAATAGTCAAGGCTTGGCCTTCTCCTGGGCAGAGCTTTAGAAGCTGGGGCACAGGCAGCCTGGCTTGTTTTGAGTGCCAATCCCAGGCCAGCCACCAGGAGAGCAAAGGAAAGGGGAGGGGCCCGACTCAGATCTGCTGTGGCTGCTGGGGTCCCGGCTGGGCAGGCTTGTAAATCTTGAAAGAATAGAGGGATGTTCCCAGAAGCCCCTGGCACTGGGGAAGTCAGGCAGGCACTGGGAATAATGGATAAAGAGCGGACCTTTAAGTGGATGGATGGTGGAATAGGGGTATTGGGCCCCTTTGACCTGGTCCATCACAGCCCATTGCTGGCTCACCTGGGAAACTGAGAGGGAGGTGAGGGAACTGGCAGTCCTGCAGGCCAGCTGTCGAGGTATCATGGTCAGGCCTCAATCTTTCCTGAGAAGGTAGGGCAATTCCCCTCTACCTGCTTCCTCCATGCCAACTTCTGAGCCGGGGAGGCCTGCCTCCCCCATCCTCCAGAAGTCCAAGAGGCTGCCAGACTCCCAGGCCATAGGCTAGGCCTGCCTCCATCCCTGGAAGGCTCTGAAAAACCCAATTACCTCTTCCCAATCCAGGAGCCCAGTCTTATGCAACAGGAGATGGGAGCTGGCTTCTGCCGAGACAATCATCTGAATGGGGTGGCCAAAGGCTGGGTTCCTGTGTTTCCAACCCTAAACCTGGAGGAGGCAGGGCTTAAACAGATAGATGGAGGATCTTTCCACTTGGAGAAGAGAAGATGAGGCTTGAGAGGGGCTGTCTGACTGATGCAAGTGCCGGCTTGGGAGCAGGGGTTGGGGGAGTCAGGAGAGGGAGGCTGCGGTTCTACCCTGACTGAGTCCCTCTCAAGGCCCCTTTTTGCCGTGGCCACAAGCAGTGTCCTCTGAGGCCAGGCAGGCAGGAGGGAAGAGCCCCAGCCCTCACACCTCTGGCCTTCGCCAAGTTCCCCTGGGATTGCTGGCCAGGGTGTTGTGCCCGGGGACTCCTCAAAGGAGTAGCTGAGATCTGAGGCAGGGAGTCAGCGCTGAAGCTCCCTTCTCTCCTCACCCCCGCTTCACTAGACAACAGCCTTGACAAGGCCCCCAGTCCATGGTGCCGCCTCCCCCAGCCCCATGCCGAAGGCAGGGCAGCTGGTCCTTGTGGGTTTTGAGCCCCAGGAGGCTGCCACTTAAGGCATGAGCAGGGCTGTTATTCTCAGCAACGCAAGGGGCTCTCATCCTGGGTTTCATTTATTAATTGCACTCTAATGAAGCATCACTAATTGCTGATGGTGCTACAACACTGCAGGTGGGCCTCAGTTTACAGAATAATTGACTCTGGAGCAAGGAGGGCGCCAACTGGAGGCCAGCAGTTCCCAGTCCATGAGGGCCTGGCTCTTCCCCTGCCCTTACCTGCAGGGCATGAGGGCTGCTCTGGGAAAAAGAAAGGGCACCTTCCGAGAAACTCTGAGAGAAGCATTCTAGCAAAGGCAAAGATCTTCCTGTTAAGCAAGGATGCTGCTCCTCCACCCCGCCACTACTCACACTTCATCCCAAAGTGTGGGCACCCCTCCTTTCCACCCATAGTGGACAAGGAGAAAAGCACAGCCCACAGAGCTTTGTGATGGCCCAAAGTCAGGCTCAAGTGCTGGTGTGCTGGGCATTGTTGCACCTTCTACCCTCTTCTGGGAAGGGGATTTCCTTATTTTCCAGAGATACATTTTTGCTCTTTTTGAGGCTGGAGGTGATGCAGGACCAGGAAGGGCTGCTGTCTGTACCATCTGTCAGCCTTTGGACTATCATGCTGTGGCCTGTTCTGTGGCATAGCTGGTGAGGGGCCCTGGGAGCCACCTTCTTAGGCCATGGGCAATAGGTGGACCTGTCAGTCAATACCATGGTCCTATGGGGAGGCAATGACAGTCCCCTTGGAAGATGTGGGCCTGGATGAGACAACCCAGCAGGACTTGCCAGGACGCGGGATCCTCTCAATGGTTCAGTCACTCTAAACAGCCACTCTTCTGAGTACCCCCTTTCTCACGTATGCAGTCTTAGGGCAGGAGGAGCGTGGACCAGACGTAAAGTCGAACTTCCTGACCTCACAGAAATCACCGGACTCTTCTGATTCCTGTCATTCTGATTCTCATTCCCTGCTTAACTCGTGTGCTGTTCAGTCCATGTTTTGAGGTCTGGGGCTGCTCCCTGGCTCAGACACAGAGCCCAGCCTCCTGAGGGGCTCCGATACCCTAGTGCTGAGACTGGAGCTTGTCCACCTTCCTGGGAGACTGTGGGCAAAGGATGAGTGAGTGGGGGCAGCATTATGGTTCCTGGCCCCTCCCCACCCTCACCACCACTACTGGACTGTTCACCCCTCAAGGGCAGGGACCTGTCTTGTCGCTGCTGGAGCTCAGTTCCCACTGCCTGGGCACAGTGGGGCCCAGCAGGTGTTTGCTGAAAGAAGGAAGAGGGGACAGACCATTGGAAAATCAGGTGGGACAGTGGCAGCACCTCCTTTCCAGCTCTGCCAGGCCAACTCACTGGCCCAGGCTGCTGAGCCAGTGGCAGCTCCTCAGGACTGTCCTGGAAATAGCTCTTGGCTGGGAGGAGGGTTCAGATTCCAAATCCTGTCCCAAGAGCATGCCCCCAAAGTGGGGAAGCAGAGCCCAGCTGTGGTGGGGGCGGGAACTGGGCTCCCTCCAGGCCCAGGGGGCACTGAGCACCTTGGTCCAACCTGGCCCCTGGTCTCTCTGTCCCATTCCAGGGTGCTGTGAAGGGATCGAGGTCTGGTTTCGTTGGCCACACTGACCATCCTGAGAGTGCCCTCCACGGTCCCCGGTTAGTCCCTAGGCCCCACTTCTCCAAAGCCACAGGACACCGCAGCAGCACACAGTTGGGAAGTCGGATGATGAGTGACAGGAGAGGGAGGGGGCCACGCCCACCACCTGAGTGACAGGGTCAGCCACTCCTCTGTCCCCATCTTTGTATGGGAACAGGGAAGGGGGAGGTCACAGCCTGCCCTCCCCGGGATAAAACCCCAGGGCCTCCTGAGCATTCCCAAGCCAGGTTTGCCAAAGACCAGAGAGACAGCTTTGCGCTCAGGCTCACGGATCATGGGCTTGAGTCCTGGCTCCTGGCTCACCACTGCTGACTGTGTGGCACATCCCCTAAGCATCTCTGAGCTCAGCTCCTCCCTGATAACAGCACTCAGTATCTTACAGGTTTCTGGGTGGACGGTGGAGCCACAGAGAAGGAGAGAGGATGAGATCAATGGAGAAGGCTAAGTCTGAGTGGAGATGTATATTGGCAGGTGGGTCCATGGGGCTGGAGCTCAAGAGAGAGGTTGGATCCAGGGAATCTGGGGCTTTCAGGATGGGGGAAAGGGGGATGCCTAGGTGAGAGGGATCTCTTAAAAGGTGTGGACGCTGGGTGTCGTGGCTCACGCCTGTAATTCCAGCACCTTGGGAGGCCGAGGCAGGTGGATCACCTGAGATCAGGAGTTCGAGACCAGCTTGGCCAACATGGCAAAACCCTGTCTCTACTAAAAATACACAAATTAGCCAGGCATGTTGGCATATGTCTGTAATCTCAGCTACTCAGGAGGCTGAGGCAGGAGAATTGCTTGAACCCCGGAGGTGGAGGTTGCAGTGAGCTGAGATCACACCATTGCATTCCAGCCTGGGTGACAAGAGTGAAACTCTGTCTCAAAAAAAAAAAAGGAGGTTAGAGATGCATAGGAGAGGCCAAGGACTGAGCCAGGAGCATTGACATTCACAGGATATTAGGACAAAAAGTATTCCACAGTGGAGTGGCCAGAGACAGAGGAGAAAATCAAGAGAGGGGGTTGTCCTGGGGGAGAGGAAAGAGGAAGCTTCAAGGAAGGAGAATGCCTATTTATACATATGTGGAGGATGCACAGCCATTGGGAAGGCACTACCCTGGCAGAGGGGGACCAGACAGCAAAGCTGGAGGCACCGGTGGCGTCTGAGTTGGGTTGAGGGTTCAGGAAAGGAACAATGAGGGGCCCAGAGATCCTCACTGACCAGAGGTGTTTGGCCTGAAAGTAAAACTTGGTTGATTTACACAAACATTTGGATTTCTGGTTTCTCTTTAAAAATTGAGAGAGGCGACCAGGCATGGTGGCTCATGCCTGTAATCCCAGCACTTTGGGAGGCCGAAGTGGGCAGATCACGAGGTCATGAGATCGTGCCACTGCACTCCAGCCTGGGTGACAGAGTGAGACTCCTTCTCAAAAAATAAAAAAATAAAATAAAATCGAAGAGGCTGGCCAGGGTGGCTCACACCTGTAATCTCAGTACTTTGTGAGGCCAAGGTGGGAGGATCACTTGAGGCTGGGAGTTTGAACCAGCCTGGGCAACATAGTGAGACTCCCATCTCTACACATTAAAAAAAAGCTAATAATTAAACATAAATAAAAATGAAGAGGGCTGACAACCCATGCCCTCGTTCTTCAATGTAGAGATCAGTGGGAGGGACAGGGGCTGCTCCTCTGAATGAGCTAGGTGCTCTCTGGTTTGCCACAGTCGCTTCCGCTCTCTATTGCATCACATGCCAGGAACTTCAGGATTTGCATAAGTAGCTTGGCTTTGAAGACATTGACTTTGAATTCTGGCTCCACTCCACTGCTCCACTGCTGCTCCACTGCTGCTGACCGTGTGGCACATCTCTTAAGCATCTCTGAGCTCAGCTCCTCCCTGACAATGGAGTTCTATATCTCACAGGTTTCTGGATGGATAGGTGGAGCCTCAGAGGAGTGGGGAATGAGGAGATCAATGGGATTCCAGGGCAGCTCCTTCTGCTGGAAACTTAGTGTGTGCATGGAGGGATGACAGAATCATGGAGCACACAGGGGTAGGGGGAGCCTAATCAGTGCCCAGAGCCCCAACCCCTGCTCAATGGCTTCCCTCACTCCACTACAAGCTAGACCCTGTGGCATGTGACCCTGGGACCCATGGGGGACAGGCTAGGGCAGAGGGAAGCTGCCTAAAGCCTGGAGGGATCACCAAGCCTCCTGGCTGCTCATGATGGCCAGGAAGGGAGGAGACTCCTGAGCCTGGGCAGCCGCTCTGCCCAGGCTCAGGAGTAAGCAGAGGAGACAGCCAGTGGAGGATGCAACGAGGACACCAGGAAGGCCCCCTCTGGCCTGCCTCACGGCCCCAAATCTCCCGCACAAATGCACTCTGAGGCTGTTCTGCAGGATTCCGGAAGAAGCCTGTGAGGGAGAACTCATGCTTCTTGAGTCTGAATGAGGGTTTCAGGCATGAGAATACCTTAGGGGCCCCAGGTGGCAGAGATGGGAGAACGTCTGGAAAGAATCCTTATGGCTTCCGTCTAGCTGGGGGTGGGTCTCAGGCCAACCATCCTTCAACCACTGACACCAGCTGTGTTTATAACCCTAGGACACAGGGAAGTTCTCACTGAATAAAAATCCCGAGGTTCTGAGTCTCCGGGAACTGATGTCATGGGAGGCAGGTGTGGGTGGAAAATCAAACCATGGTGTGGGGGCCCTGCAGGGAAGATGAAGACCCTGGTTCCCAGGCCTCAATCTGGGCCTGCTCCCCACCTTTGTCTTTTTTCCGATGGGGATCCTGCTGGAAGAGGAGGAGGCTTGGCCTCTGTAGGAGCCAGTGGTCACATGGGAATAGTCATCTTCATCTGCTCCACTCCCACTGGCCAGCCTTGTGACTTCAGACACATTCACGTTCTACCCTGGGCCTTGGCCTCCTTCACTATAACACGAGAATAATGCAGCCTGCTTCCAGGACGGCATCGTTAGAATCAGAGGGCGTGAACAGCCGAGCTCGCAGTGAGCTTTGAGTGGGACATCATCAGCAAGTGGGGGCTGCCTTATTCTTGGGACTATCCCATGATCACTGTCACTGTGTTATTGTTATTTTTGCTGAGCCCAACCCTGTGGCTGCTGAGACAAGCTCATGGGTCACCTGTGAGTCATTCTGAGCCTCCACCCAGTCTGCACAGATCCCTGCCTTCAGGGGCCCTTGACCGAAGGCCTCCAGCCAGACAGGGAGGAAGGAGAACTCCAGATCCCAGGAGGGGTCTCCACACTAGTCACGGCATCTTCTCTGGAAGTCTGGGTTAGCGTCCTGTCCCAACAGCCCCCTTCCAAGAGGGGCAACCACCGCATGAAAGATCAAGGCAGAGAATGAGGTGGAAGGAGCTTTTGGATTTTGAAATCCTACATCTTTTATCCTCCCTTGGGTACTAACTAGTTCTGTGACCTTAGGCAAGTCATGGAAATGCTCTGAGCCTCAGGAACCTCATCTGTAGAATGCGGTATGATGATAATATTATACCTCACTTATAGGACTGGGTGGTGATTAAACTGTATGAAACACAATATACTTCTAGCTTATTTCTCAGGGGTATGGTGGGTATTTGATAACTGTAACCTTCTTTTACCCCCCTCTTGCCAGGATTTCAAACAATTGTCCTACTTTCAACATCTTCTTCAGTTAGTCACCAGAATCAGAGCTCATCCTGTGACCAAGGCCAGGCTCAGTCTAGGGCCAGGGTCAGGGCTCTCAGGCTGATCTAAGAAAATCAAGGATCCTCTGAGTATGACCCTAGCTGGCCCTGATCTGTGCCTCCTCCCCTGTGCCATCCCAGGCCTGCCCCACATGCACAGAGGAAGCAGTGCCTTCTCCTTCGAGTCCTGACTCTGTCCCCACTCATTAGCTCTGGGCAGCAGGCAGCCAAAGCAGCAGCTGCCAACACTGGCAGCCCTGCCATGCAGCCTTTGGCCAAGGGTCAGAACCCCACAGACCGTCTCCTGGCTCGCCCCATTTCCACATCTCATCCTGCCCACTGGGGCACCCCCTGCCTGTCAGTGCCACTGCCTTCCTGGTCCCTGCTGTGCTCTGACTGGCAGGTCTCCCTGTGCCAGGCTGGGTGACAGGTGCTGGACACTGTTCAAGCCCCAGGGCACTGAGCCACACCTAAACCAGTCAAGGGACACCCTGGGCCTGGGGACTGGCCTGGTAGACCCGGGCACAGAATCTGTCTCGGGTGGCAGAGCTGGGGTTCTTGTTGCCTCGAAAGAACTGAGAGTGTTTCCCAGGCCAGAACACAAGCCAGCTAGGCCTGCAGCAGCATGCAGGCCAAAGCTTACATCCTGGCCATGGGAAGACTGAGGCTCAGAGAAGGCAAGAACTGGCCTGAGTTCACAAGGAGTCAGGGGCAGTGAGCCAGATGCTAGGTCTTCCTGAACCCAGCCTGGCTTCTTTCCACTGTCCTGTGGCTTTCTTCTGATAGGTCTCAGTGCCCACTGTGAGCCTGCTCAGGACTCCCCCTTCCCCCTGTAGAGCTTTAGACCTGCAGCATCTCACACTGTCTAGTACATAAGCACATATCCTGGTACAGAGTCGCATGAGGGAGGATTTGGCCTCATCTGGGAGATCAGTGAGGACAGCTGAGATGGGGAAAGGGGAAGGGAGAATGTTTTTGGGCAGGGAGCGTGCAGAAGCCTAGGGTGGGAGGGAACAGGGTTTGCTCAGAGAACTGAGAGATGTCCAGTGTGGCTGGACCAAAGAGAATGAGGTGGAGATCCTGTTGCTGGGGAGCTGGAGAGGCTGGCAAAGACCCAACCGTGCTGGGCCTGGAATCCTCTTTACTTTAGGAACAATGGGAAGCCACCGGGTTCCTTTGGTACTATGGCACCACAGTACCCAATGGTAACCTGCCTTTGAAGGAATCTTCAGGGAGCAAGAGTAGAGGAACCAAGAGCAGGTGCAGAAATAGTGTGGTAGCCTAAGTCGGTGGTGGAGCTGATGGAGAGAAGCAGCTCAGTCCGAGAGATGGGAAGGCACAGACATGATTTGGTGATGGATTGCATGAGGGGAGAATGTGATTCCTGACACCAGGATGGGGTGGGATCACATGGAGAGAGAGTACAGGCTAGAGAAAGAAGAGCAACATAGGGCGGAAACCTGAGACAGGCCAACATTTAAGGCCAGGTAGAAGAGATCAAGAGATGTGGCCATAGCGGAAGGTGGGAGAGTGGGGTAACTTGGAAATGGAGAAAGGGCTTCAAAGAGAATGAGTGGTCATGAGGGACTGCTGCCTCTGTGTGAGAAACAAACTCACCCCTCCAAACCCAAAGAATGGACTCATAGACCCAGAGAGCAGCCAAAGTGAGACTTTTAATGCCAGTCTTGCAAGATTGGGTGTCCGATAGGCAGGCACACCCAGCACAGTTTCAATAAGCAATTTATCCCTTAGTGCACGGGTCTCTCCCCCTGTTCCTCATAGGCTAAGTACTGTGGGGTCAGTTTTCCCAGATGTCGCCTACTGATTGTTAAGTAGGGGCTTTAAGTTTGTTTGTTTGTTTTAGGGTTGTCTTACTGCATTTTGTTACAATCCTAGTTAGCTCAGGGACTATTCAAGTTTTGTTTTTTTTTTTTTTTTTTTTTTTTGAGATGGAGTCTCACTCTGTCACCCAGGCTGGAGTGCAGTGGCGTGATCTTGGCTCGCTGTAAGCTCCGCCTCCTGTGTTCACGCCATTCTCCTGCCTCTCAGCCTCTCGAGTAGCTGGGACTACAGGCGCCCACCACCACACCCGGCTATTTTTTTTTTTTTTTTTGTATTTTTTAGTGGAGATGGGATTTCACTGTGTTAGCGAGGATGATCGCGATCTCCTGACCACGTGATCCGCCCGCCTCAGCCTCCCAAAGTGCTGGGATTACAGGCGTGAGCCACCATGCCTGGCCTCAAGTATTTGACTTATGACCTAAGTAGCTGGGCAGGCTGATAAAAACAGACAAAACGAGCTATTTTGCAGACTAATAAACTTTCATTTTAGACTAAACTTCTTGTTCTGGTGAGGGCAACTAAGTGGGGGTAGGGAAGGGTGCCGAAAAGCAGGCATTGGCTATCCAAGCAGGGGCCTAATATATGCTGTTTCTTCTGTAGTTTGCTGACCTAAGCTGATTTAAGGCACTTTGTCTTAGAAATGGACCACTGTATACATTATTTCCTTCACCTGAGAGATTACGAAAGATGAGATGCCCATTGGATGCAGGGTCAGGGATGGTGGTCACTGGTGACTACAGAGAAGCTATATTGGTGGAGAAGTGGGGTCAGATTGGAAGCCAACCAGTGGCTTAGATGAACAGAGGCTGACCCACAAGATGAGCCAGGTGCCTGCTGGTCTGGAATAGTTTTGGCTGGAGGATGTGCCTATTACTAGATGGACTCAAGCCTGGTGCCTTCCTAAGGGGTGAAGTGGCCATGCCCCAAACAAGAGAAGTACCATCTTTGGGCCTGAATCCTCCTCAGCTCCCCACTAAGGGGATGAATGAGTGAACAGTTCTGGGGCACTCTCAGGTCTGTGCTTCACTACTCCCCCTGCCTCGACCCCTGAAACTGTGGTCCTACCTGCAGGGGATGCAACAAACCCAGAGAGAAGGACAGAACTCAGGCTGAGACAGGGATTCCCAGGATCCCCATCCCCAACCTCAGGTGAGAGAAGATGGGATGGCAGAGGGCAGGAAACCAAGCCAGGAGACTAAGCTCAGGGTACCAGAAAACAGGGGCAGCAAAAAGATGAGAAAAAATGCTTGGAAAGAAGGTAAAATTATATATATATATATTCCCAGTTTTATTGAGATATAATTGACAAATAAAAATAAAATTTATATGTATTTAAAATGTACAAAGTGATGATTTGATACACATATACTTTCTGCAGTGATTATCATGATCAAATTAATTAACACATCTATCACCTCACAGTTACTTTTTGTGTATGTGGTGAAAACACTTAAACTCTACTCTTAGCACATTTCAAATACATAATATAGTATCTTTTTTTTTTTCAGACGGAGTCTTACTCTGTCGCCCAGGCTGGAGTGCGCTGGCACAATCTCAGCTCACTGCAGCCTCCACCTCTCAGGTTCAAGTGATTCTCCTGCCTCAGCCTCCCAAGTAGCTGGAATTACAGGTGTGCACCAACACGCCAAGCTAATTTTTGTATTTTTAGTAGAGATGGGGTTTCACCATGTTGGCCAGGCTGGTCTCAAACTCCTGACCTCAGGTGATCCACCTGTCTTGATCACCTGAGGTCTGGCACATGACTGTGCCCAGCCACAATACAGTATCATTAACTACAGTCACCTGCTGCATATTAGATCCCCAGAATTACTCATCCCAAAACTGAGAGCTTGTATCCTTTAACCAACATTTCCTAATTTTCCTCATCCCCAGCTCCTGATAGCCACCATTCTACTCTCTGCATCTATGAGTTCATCTTAGATTCCGTTAAGTGACATTATGCAGTATTTGTCTTTCTGTGTCTAGCTTATTTCATTTAGCATAATGTCCTCCAAGCTCATCTGCATTGTCACAAATGGCAGGATGTCCTCCCTTTTATGGCAGAATAATATTCCATTGTGTATGTGTTGTATATATGTGGACATATATGTATACAATATATAATTGTGTGTGTATATATGACATAAGTATATACAAATATATGTATATAACACGTGTGTGTATATAGATATGACATTTTCTTTATCCATTCATTCATCAACAAATACTTAGGTTGATCCTATATCTTAACTATTGTGAATAATTCCGCAATGAATATAGGGATATTCTTGACCTCAATGATCCACCTGCCTCTGCCTTCCAAAGTTCTGGGATTACAGGCATGAGCCACTGCACCCGGCCCAGATATCTTTTCTTTTCTTTCTTCTTTTTTTCTCTTTTTTTCTTTTTTGAGACGGAGTCTCGCTCTGTCGCCCAGGCTGGAGTGCAGTGGCGCGATCTCAGCTCACTGCAAGCTCGGCTTCCCGGGTTCACGCCATTCTCCTGCCTCAGCCTCTGGAGTAGCTGGGACTACAGGCGCCCGCCACCACCCAGGGCTAATTTCTTTTTGTATTTTTAGTAGAGACGGGGTTTCACTGTGTTAGCCAGGATGGTCTCGATCTCCTGACCTCGTGATCCGCCCGCCTCGGCCTCCCAAAGTGCTGGGATTACAGGCTTGAGCCACCTCGCCCAGCCTATTTTTTTGAGATGGAGTCTCGCTCTGTTGCCCAGGCTGGAGTGCAGTGGCGCAATCTTGGCTCACTGCAACCTCTGCCTCCCAGGTTCAAGCAATTCTCCTGCCTCAGCCTCCCTAGCAGCTGGGATTACAGGCGCCTGCCACCATGTCCGGCTAATTTTTGTATTTTTAGTAGAGATGGGGTTTCACCATATTGGCCAGGGTGGTCTTGAACTCTTGACCTTGTGATCCACCCACCTCGGCCCCTCAAAGTGCTGGATTACAGGCGTGAGCCACTTCACCCGGCCAGATATCTTTTCAAGTAACTGATTTTGTTTCCTTTGGATATGTACCCAGTAGTGAGACTGCTGGATCATATGGTAGTTTTATATTCAATTTTTTGAGGAACCTCCATGCTGTGTTCCACAATGGCTGCACCTTTTTACTGTACATTCCCACCAACAGTGTACAAGGGTTCTCTTTTCTCCACACCCTCACCAACACTTATCTCTTGTGTTTTTGAGAACAGCCATCCTACCAGGTGTGAAGCGATATCTCCTTGTGGCTTTGATTTGCATTTCCCTGATGATTAGTGATGTGCACCTTTTCATGTGCCTGTTGGCCATTTGTATTTCTTTGTTGGAAAAATGTCTATTTGGGTCTTTTTCTCATTTTTTAAATTGCGTTGTCTTTTTGCTGTTGAGTTGTATGAGTTACTCATATATTTTGGATATTAACTCCTTATCAGATACATGGTTTGCAAATATTTTCTCCCATACCATAGGCAGTCTTTTTGTTTTGCGGATTATTCCCTTTGCTGTGCAGAAACTTTTTAGTTTGATGCAGTCTCACTTGTTTATTTTTGCTTTTGTTGCCTGTACTTCCGGTGTCATATCCAAAGATTAAATGCCAAGACCAATGTGAAGGAGGCTTTCCCCTATGTTTTCTTCTAGGGATGTTACAGTTGCAGGTCTTACATTTAAGTCTTTACAAATAAATACATATTTTTAAAAAAGCATTGAAGTATTCATCATGAAGAAAACGAAAACTTTTGTGAACTTTCTTATGCCTATTGCGTGCTTTGTTACTTGTGTATTTGTAATCAGATGTGCAGGGATATAAAATTCTTTCCAGGGTCTATGGCCTCTGAGGATCTGGATCTTCCCTCTGGGGTTCCTGCCTGGGGCTGGGGGCCAGCACTGAAAGCCCCCTTCAGGTCCTGACAGCTGGGCCCTCATTTTCAGAAGCCCTTCCTTCTCCCTTCATTTGCATCTCATTAGCACCACCTCGAGCTGGTGGCAGCTCCACCTTTCTGGAGCCCTGGGACGCAGGCTGCAGCCTGGCCCAGGCGCTGCTCCCAGCTGGAGAGGGGTGCAGCGACGTGCTTTCCCCTCCCCCTTCCCCGCGTTCTCTGTCCCCACCCTCTCTCCCGCCCCACGTGCGGCAGCCACAGGGAGGGCGCAGGAGGACTGGGGTGTGCCCGGCTCTCTTATCCCCACCCAGGCTCGGGTCGCCTAGGCTCCTGCCGCGCATTCCCATGGCAACCGGGTGATGGCGCGGGTCGCGGTGCCTGCCTAGGAGCCACGCGGCCACCCAGCTCCCCGCCCCGCCGCCCAGGCTGGATTGGTGACAGTCAGGGCCTCAATCTCCCGAGATGATCGGCGATAATTGGTTTATGGAAATAGCTGAGCGGAGAAGGCGAGCTCCCCGCTAGAAACAGCCTCCCTGCCAAGCCTGCTCCCGCCACCTGTCCTTCCCTCACCACGGAAATGGAGTTGGGGGAGGGAGGGCCGAGGAGCTGGGCTGGCACAAATGGGGCTTTTGAGGCAAGTGTTTCACCTGTTGGACTCGGCACAGCTTCTATCCCTCTTTCACAGTGGGGTGCTGGGGGGGCAGGGACTTGTCATAGTAACCAGGTGTTGGCCTCAGTCACTCCTTGGCCCCTAAGTCTGGGCTCAGGCCTATGTTGGGTGCATTGTTGGGGGAAATGGAGGAGGAGATCCGTCCTCAGGGAGCCCCAGAGGAGTGCATAAACCATATCGATATAAAGTACTTCAGACCGTGTCACCACTGCTGTGGTGCTCCGGAGGAGGGAGAGCTCAACTCTGGTGGCTGCCTGGAGGAGGAGGCTTTGAAGGCAGGATTTCAGCAGGCATTGGTGAGAGGGCTGGGGCAGGCACTCCCCAAAAGGAAATGTGGGCAACAGACTCTTGGCAGGAACTGAATGGTGCTAGTATTGGGGGAGGGGAAGTATAGGGTGGCTTGGTGGGAGGCCACCAAGGCTCCCACCGTCTGTCTATAGAAGGGGTATAGGGTTGATGTGCTCCTTGGAGGGTGCTTTATAGTAAAGATTGAGCACATGTCTAGTGTCCCCAGGGAAGGTTGGCTGGATGGAGATTGTGTTGCCACTTGGTGCCTTTCTGGAAGAAGTGAGACCCGTGAGGTGGGCATAGATGTGGCATGGCAAGCCTTGGCGCCAGGCTGGGGAAGTGTGTACCCTGACAGCAGCTGGCTGGAGGGGGTGTGTGGGGTGCATTAAAGGCCCAGAACTATGGGAGTCCCCATGATAGAAGTGACTGGAGAAGGAGGGGAGGGGAGGGTGGTTATGAAGACCCTACCCCAGGGCTGGGTATGGTGGGGTGGGGCACCCAGAAGTCAGGAGAGGCAGGCCCCAAATATTCCCCTTCCCCAATCTGACCATCATGCCCATGAGCCCAGCCCAGGCCTCTGCATGCAAGCGCCCTGCCCCACTGGAGCTGAGCTGTGGCCAATCCCTGCCCCGCTGGGGTGGGGTGGGGAGGGGTGACTCTCTGGACTCCTTGGCACCCTGCCTTCCCCAGCCCTGGTGAGCAGCTTCCCATGCAGCAGTGGAGATGCCAGGCAGTGCCCACAGTGGCTCTTCCCCTCTGGGTATGACCCAGTCCTGGGCCTTTGGGTGCTCATATTCCAAATAGCTGTCCCCTGGTTTCTGCTCACAGCCCAACCCATCCCCTGACCCCACTCTCACACAGCTACTTACACCACCACATAGGGCCATGGCTCGGAACCATCCTTGCAGGCAGGCAGGTTGGTGGCTCCATGGAGGGTGACCGTGATGGTCTCCTTGTTAGAGGGAGACAAGTGACCCATCTTAGGTTCCGTGCTCTGGGAGGCGACCAGGGGCTCCTCTGGGTCTTCAGTGTTCTGTGGGGAAAGCCAGGGCTAAGTGGCCTTTTTTTTTTTTTTTTTTTTTTTTTTTTGCGATGGAGTCTTGCTCAGTTGCCCAGGCTGAAGTGTAGTGGTGCCATCTTGGCTCACTGCAACCTCCATCTCCCAGGTTCAAGCAATTCTCCTGCCTCAGCCTCCCCTGTAGCTGGAATTACAGGCAAATGCCACCACGTTCAGCTAATTTTTGTATTTTTAGTAAAGATGGGGTTTCCCCATGGTCTCCAACTCCTGACCTCAGGTGATCCGCCTGCCTCGGCCTCCCAAAGTGCTGGGATTACAGGCATGAGTTACCACACCTGGCCCTGAGTGGCCTCTTCTGCTGCGACACCTCCCTTCACTGCCACCCTCTAGCATCTAGCCCCTCACAGCTCCCGTCAAGTGCCTGCCTCCCTCTGTCACCCCTCCGCCCACTCTGTAAATCAGTCGCCTTGGCCTCATTTTCTCCCTACTTCTGTTCCCATCCCACATCTCTTGCAGTGCCTTTCAGCCTCTCCCCCAGCCCTGGATCCTACCCTTCCTGCTGGATGAGACAGGCCACCTCACCTTTCAAGTCCGGTCCCACTTCTAAGCCTTGGCTTTCGCAGGTGCCCTTGTCTGTAATTCCTAAATCCCACCTGCTTTTGCAGTTCTAACAATGGGCCACCTTCTTCAGTCTATCCTGTAACCTCAGCTCAGCCCACCCATCACCTCAGGCCCCTCCTGTGCACAGCACTTTACAGCTGACAAAGTTTCTCCACGTCCACGGGGGCACTCAGTGCACATGGAGGTGAATTCGTGCATCTGTCCCAGATGCCCCACCTGTCTTCTACCCAGGAACCTTGTGGACTGGGGAGGAAGAGGTGCCTGCCCATGCAGGGGGCCTCCTACGCCAGTTGCCTCAAGCAGGGACTCAGCAGTTTAGTAATTCGTGGATTCATGGCCCAAAGGACCATTGTGATGAGAGTTGCCGAGAGAAGACAGAGCTCTGGGTGGCTGAGGCAGTCAGGGAAGACAGCAGGAAGGAGGAGGCCTTAAAGGGTTGGAAGGAGGTGCAGGAGTGGAGTCAGGGAGGACAGGCCAGAAGCAGAACCCTGGAGCAAAGGCAGCAAGCGGGAAGGGCAGAGCTTTCCAAGGCCCAGAGGTGGCTCATTTTGACTGGGGAGGCAGTGGGGACTCAGGGAAGATGGCAGAGCTGGGCATATAAGTGCTGTGGGGTGGGGAGGAGTGTGGCCATAGGGCTGCTGTGGCTCAGGGGTGTCCTCCTCCTCCCTGGTCCTGGTCCTCCACTGGTCGGCTGGCTGACTTGCCACTCCCAGTTAATCTGACCTAGATTAACCCTTGATAGGCCTCCCATGGTGGGAGGTCTCGCCTACCCTTTGTCCCTCCAGCTGATATGAGGGGCCATAGAGGGGCACTCTTGGCCCTGGGAGAGGAGCGAGGGACCTCCTCAGGGTGGAGGCAGGGCCCTGAGGGGCCACTGGGGGGGCTGTTCCTCATCTCTGGAAAGCTCAGCCTGTCAGACCCTGCATTCCAGGGCAGGCCCTGGTGGGTGGGGTTTGAGAACAATGTCCTGTTACATAGAGGGGAGATTGAGGCCTAGACAGAAGCAAGGACTTGGGCCCTGGATGGGCTCTGGTTTTGGTGGCAGCCTCGGCAGGCTGGGTCCCTGGCTCAGAACGGCCGGTTCCTGAGGAGCCCTGAGTGTCAGGAGAGCCAGGTTTAAACCAGCTCTGCCCCTCACCATGCTGGGCCCCAAAGCCAGCGGTGCTCTGAGAATCACCCGTGGGGAGATGAGGGCTTGGACCGGCCTATCTGGAGCCTGCTCTGCTCCTACTTTGAGCCTGGGGGTCCCCGGCACAGGACCACCCCTGCTGGCTCCTGGAAGCCTCAGGCCAAGGGAAAGAAAAGGGCACAGTGCCTGAGGCTCTGCTCTGCCCTGAGGAGTTTTAGGAACGTTATTTCATCCATTTCTCAAGATAGCTTGGGGTGCCCACCAATCGGAGCCACACCCCCCCTCAACTGCTCCCCTTGGGGGTCTACTGGCCTCTCAAAGCTAACGAGTTCTTAACTCCTCTTCAAACCCCTCCTCCTGCTGTCTGCCCCAATTCATTAATGAGTTAATGGCAACGCTGTTGTTCTAGTTGTTCAAGCCCCACATCTTGGAGTCCTTCCTGATTCTTCCCTCTCTCCCTCTACATCCCTTATCCAGTTCCTCAGCATAGCCTATCAGCTCCCCCTTCAAACCATATCTGGACTCTGACCCCTTCTCAGCATCCTCAGGTCAGCACTCAGGTCCCAGACACCTGCATGTCCTGACTCGCCTCTGATGGAGTTCTGTTTCCTCTCCGGCTCTGCCTCCACCCCATCCAATCCCACACAGTGGCCAGAGTGAGCCTTTACAGATTGGACCCAGATCCCTCTCTCCTCTGCTCAGAGCCCTGCAGTAGCTTGCTGCTTCTCTCAGAGCCTTGCAATGGCCTGTGGGGCTCTCCAGGAGCTGGCCCAGAAAACTGACCTCATCTTGTCCC
Source organism: Macaca thibetana thibetana (assembly GCF_024542745.1). Classification (NCBI taxonomy): domain Eukaryota; kingdom Metazoa; phylum Chordata; class Mammalia; order Primates; family Cercopithecidae; genus Macaca; species Macaca thibetana. The sequence goes on along the minus strand of NC_065584.1, from coordinate 158,904,559 downwards.
ACGGGCCCTGTAGGTCACTCGGCTCCAGCCACACTGGCCTCCTGGCTGTTTCTCACACCCACCAAGCTCCCTCCTGCCTCCCCGCCTCTGCCCTAGCTGTTTCCTCTGCCTGAACTGTTCCTCCCTGGGTGTCACCCCAGAACTGTTGTCCCTGTGCCTTGCTCCCCCGCTTCCCTTGGCTTGCCTGGTGCAGGCTGTGGTCCTTGCCTAGCAAGATGACTAACTAGGAGGTGAGACTACATGCCCCCCAGATCAGAAATGCCAGTCCTGCAGAGAGAGACCCTCCTCTCCATCCTCTGACTGAGGAGGCCACCCCCACCCTCTTTCAGGACCCAGCAGGGCCTGTCACCATCTGCAGAGGTGTTGATGAGGATTGCCCCTCCTCCTCCCCCCCATTCTCCTGTCAGGGGAGAATGAGGGGAGGGGAAGATGCCCCTGCCTGGAGGTGAGGGAGGGGGAGCAGCCAGAGTGCTGCTCCCTGCCCTCCTGGGTAGGCAACTTCCTCCCATATCCACCCTCACGCACGCCACCATGACCCCCCCTCCCCAGCAGCCTTGCTCTCCTGGTTTAGTGGCGCAGGAGCAAGGCTGGCAGCCTCGGGGCAAAAGACCTAGGTTTCAACTTGGCTGGACTGGTGGCTCATGCCTGTAATCCCAGCACTTTGGGAGGCCGAGGCAGGGGAATCACTTGAGGCTGGGAGTTCGAGACCAGCCTAGACAACATGGTGAAACCCCATCTTTACTAAAAATACAAAAATAAGCCAGGCATGGTGGCACGAGGCTGTAACTCCAGCTACTTGGGAGGCTGAGGCAGAAGAATTGCTTGAACCTGGGAGGCGGAGGTTGCAGTGAGCCAAGATTGCACTCCAGCCCTGGCGATAGAGTGAGACTCCACCAAGAAAAAAAAAAAAGACCTAGGTTTCAGCTCAGCTCTGGCCCTACCTCTCTGCACCACCTCTCTGAGCCTTGGTTTTCCCACCTGGCCAACGGGAATGTCTGGAATGGTTTGTGATTCAGCCTTTCCGGTGGTTACTGTCTCTGAAGTTCCTGCAGTGAGGCTGGGAGGGGTGACTCATGTTCCTAGACAGATTCCCTGCGCTGTGAGGGCACAGGGCCTGTCATGAGCTCCCTAGGGCCATACAAGTGAGGGCCCAGGAGCAAGACCATTGTCCAAGGGCCCTTACTGGCTCCCTGGCAGCCCCAGAGCCCAACTAGGCATTTGCAGACCCGGCCAGGAGTCACACCGATTCCTCCTCTACCTCCCCTGCGCCTCCCCTCGGGGACAGCCTTCCCTTCTGGGAATAAAGCTTGCAGGAAGTTTGGCGAGAACTGCTCGTGCTTCAGTTCTGGGCATGAGGCCAACTGCCAGGCTGGCGCCTCTTGGTGAGGCCTGCAGGCATGTGCCCACTGGGCAGGCTGGGCCCAGGGCCAGGGAGGCCTGGGGCCAAGGGTGAGGCCAGGATGGGGATGGTGGTCCAGGGCTGCTAACCTCCCGCTATCCTCTTTTTATTCCCATGTCTGGATGGGAATCTGCAGGCTTCCCTTAGAGATGTCCTGCATCAGAACCAAAGTCCTCAACCCATCTGTTACCCCTGGCCTGCACTGGAGGATTGATGAGGGAACAGAAAATGCACATACTGGGTTACAAGAGGGGTAGTGAACTGGGGGTGATGGGGGCACCCTCCTGTAAGTCTCAGGTGGCACAAACCCATCTGTAGGGGTGTAGTGAGCCCTGGGGAGGGAATTCATGTCTCTTCTTGGCTGGGAGCAGAGCTGGATGCTCACCATCAGCTTCTAAGGCTCACTCTCACTTAACCCACCCAACACTACTAGGATGCAGAGATAAGCAGGCAGCTTTTCCAGGCAGGGGTTTGGCCAGTTTACCTGCCCAAGGCCACACAGCCAGTGGATGGGAGGCCGGGCTGTGAGCACCGAAACCTGCCTGATTCCAGAGCTCAGCACTGTCAGCTACTCCACTGAGCCTGGCAAGCTTGGAAGCTGCTAACTCAAGCGCCCTTATCCAATAGACAGGCAGCCTTGCCCTCAACAGGCCAGGATTAGCCAGCAGATGTTGCAGGGGAACTAGGACTGCCCATCACTCAGGGCGTTTTTGGATCCATGTGCTGGGGGGAAGGGCTGGGGTGAGAGGAGGAGGTAGGAACAACAGGGAGTTAATGATCCTTGAATTCAGCTCCTGTGGGTGGGGTGGGGGAGCTTAACTTGGTTCTGGTGGGGAGAGAGACGGAAGGAAACAAACTCTTCCACCCACGCCTCCCTTGCCACCCCTCTCCTCCAGCAGTCTGGGAGGCCTGAGGAGCTGAGCCCGGTTCTGCCCTCCAGAAGGACCCTGCATCTGAAAAGTCACACCAGCTGGAGAGGGGCTGGGCTGCGAGGCAGGGTGCCTGACTGCCCGGATCTGTCATTTAGGCGAGTTATTTGACTGCAGTGGGGCTATTTCCCAGCAGTTTCACAAGGACTTTCAGTTAAAAATGGTTCCCCATGTTCCTTCTAGCTTTGGCATCTAAACTTGCCTGGGAGTTACGGTGGTCAGGGGAAAGCTCTTTTTCAGGTGAGGAAGCACACTCAGAGAAAGTAAACCTCTTGTGTGAAAGCACACGGCTTAGCTAGTGGGGCCGGGGCTGGAACTGGAAGCAGGGTCCGTCTGACCCCACGCTCTTGCTGTCTCTGCTGTGCTCTAACCATGCTTCCTTGGATGTGGGTCCCTTCTCTGCTCCACAGTGGATACCCCGTTGAACTCATAACCTGAGTATCCATCGGTGGCAGCAAGAGGAATTGTGTTCTTTGGAGCAGAGAAGCATTCCCAAAGATGACACAAAAGTCAGAAATCATTAAAAAAGGATAGGTTTGATTACATTTAAAAAATCTATACAAACTTCTGTAATGATCCAAAATGCCCTGCAATACAAAGAAAAGGAAAAAAGGAGAAAATGTTTGCTATATATTTAAAAAAGGATTAATATCCGTAGTATACAAAGAGCACTGAAACCTATAAGCATTACCCAATTAAAAAAACATGAACTGGCCGGGCGCGGTGGCTCAAGCCTGTAATCCCAGCACTTTGGGAGGCCGAGGCGGGCGGATCAACAAGGTCAGGAGATCGAGACCACAGTGAAACCCCGTCTCTACTAAAAAAATACAAAAAATTAGCCGGGCGCGGTACCCAATTAAAAAAACATGAACTGGGCAACAGCGTGAGACTATTCACAAAAGAAAAAAAAAAAAAAAAAAAAAAAAAAAAAAACATGAAACACAAAAGATATATATTATATACATGATGAGCATCCTTTTTTTTTTTTTTTTTTCTTTTGAGACGGAGTTTCGCTCTTTGTAGAGACAGGGTTTCAACATGTTGGCCAGGCTGGTCTCAAACTCCTGCCTTGGCCTCCCAAAGTGCTGGGATTACAGGAGTGAGACACTGTGCCTGGCCAACATCGTTTTTTTTTTTTTTTTTTTTTGAGACGGAATCTCACTCTGTTGCCTAGGCTGGAGTGCAGTGGAACGATCTCGGCTCACTGCAACCTTCACGTCCCAGGTTCAAACTATTCTCCTGCCTCAGCCTCCTGAGTAACTGGGATTACAGCTGTGTCCCACCAAACCCAGATAATTTTTGTATTTTTAGTAGAGACGGGGTTTCACCATGTTGACCAGGCTGGTCTTAAACTTGCCTCAGCCTCGCAAAGTGCTGGGATTACAGGCGTGAGCCACTCCCCCGGCCATGATGAACATCCTTATGGGCGATTCTACCCAGCTATCAAAGTGTTTCTCAAAGCTACCAATCAAAGCAACCTTGGCTCCTTCTCAGGACTCCCACGCACACTCCCTGGATCCCCAATCCCAGCTATGTGGGGCAGGTGGGGACCACCTGGCAGCTTAGGGTGCCAGATCAAACTGGTGCCTGGTCCTGAGTGTGTGGCATTACAGAAAGAGGCTTAATGGGGAGGGTGGAGTCTGCGGAGGTTCAGGGGCAGCTGTGGGCAGAGAACATCAGGAACCAGAGACATCAAAATCAAGGGTAATAAAGTGGAAATCACACTAGGGCCTGAGCACCCCCAGCTATTTGGCTTATTCAAGCTGAGTATAACTACAAAGAGGGTATTCCCCGTTTGCAAGTACCGATGTGCCTTTGGTCTCAGCTCCTTCTGCTATCCCTGTGGGTAACACCATCTAGGGCAGGGGCTCTGCCTTGCTAGTGAGAGGAAGGTAAGGGGTCCCTTGCACTGAACTGTTTACATCTCATTGCAATAAGATTCTAGTCCCTTCCTGGCAGAACCCTGCTGCTAGGCCACAGCTTTTTATTAAGCACCCACTATGTGCCAGGCACTGTTCTGAGTGCTGGGGATACAGAGATGAACAAAACACACAAAAATCCCTTCTCTCCAGAGACCCAAGCATCTGCGTTCCAGGGCAGGGGCCTAGGCCCCAGAAAATCAGGGCCAGGGCTAGGAGAGCATGGGGGCAGTGGGGGCATCAGGGCTGCCAAGGTAGCAGCCTGGGAATATCCTGGGAGATATTGGATGGGGGTAATGAACCATCTCAGTGGGCTCTCAGACTGTGTGACCCCAGCAACAAGAGGGCAGAAACAAGCAGGTAAGGGTGGTCAGCATTGACAACACCCGCAAGTACACTGCATTCCAGTTCCCACGTGGCCCAAGAGTATAGGGCAGCTAACCTGGGAGAGCCACAGAGACCGCCTCACTCCCCATTTCACAGCTGTGAAAACTGAGACCCAGAGAAGGGAAGCTTTTGTCATGATTAAGGAACAAATGAAACTTTGAAGGAGAGACTTTGAAGGAGGGATGGATTCATGCAGGTGTGTGGCCCATTCCCCTGGCCTTACCTTTTTGTTTTTTCAGTCCCATCCTCTTGAGGCCAGGAGTGTCTGGCCTTGTTTAACAATCTTGGGGACGAGTACCTGGTATAAGTGGGTGATCAGGCATCAGTCCTGCCCAGACAGTTGGCCTGGGCGTCTTGGAGTCCTTATGGTTAGTGGACAGTATGGAGGTCAATGTGGTCTCAGGGGTGCCACACACCAGCCCTGGGGTCTGGATGTTGGGGAAGGGGGAGGGTGGCCAGGTGGGGGCAGGTCCTCGATCTCTCAGCAGCGAGATGGTCTATGGGTGGAGGGGCCTAGGGGGTTGCAGGCATGGCCAGTTGGACAGGGTCAGCAACGAGGCGATTGACTCTTGGCACTCCCAGGACGGTGGAGAGATGGGAGAGCCCTCTCTCTGCCCAGGCCTGGAAAAGCAGTGAGCTTTTCCACCTAGCTGGGTCACCTGGGCAACATTGTGTGATGTCACAGGGCAGGGCCAAAGTCACACAGGCACCTGTCCAGGTGCAGTGAGCTAGAACACGAATCTCTTTTCCCTATTCCTGGAGCTGTGTTCCACCTGCCGCCTGGCACTCAGGCCTCACCCTTTTCCTGTTCTTGGTGCCTCACATAGTCTCCACCGACCCTGTGGCATGGCCAGCCCCATGCCGCTCACACTGCAGCAAAAGAGGAAGCCAGACACTGCTCTCAAGAGCGTGGCAGCTTGATCGGTAAAACAGCTACTTCTGTTGAAGAATCTACCAGCCATCGTGCCTCTTTGGGTACCTATAGTCTTCCATTTATTTGATAATAATAAACACAAACTTCAAGAGGATGGTTTCTTCTGGGAGGGTGGGTGGGAAGATGGGGGAGAGAAGAGGGTAAGAGCATACATTCTAAACCTTTGGGTTTTTAGATTGGGTGGTCAGTTAATGGGAGTTCATTATATTATTGAAAACAAATTAGAATTAAACAACTAAAGAAAGCCATGATGGGCCAGTGATGGCACTAGAGTATGAACCAAAGATTGTGGTTCAGTTCTGAGTGCTGCAAGAAATTATTACGAAGACAAAGTATGTCTTTTAGTGGAGCATTTGCAGCACACCAGGCAGGGTTCTAAGTGCTTTTGGTGAGGTGAGATGGCAGAATGAGGAGAGGCTAGTCGTTGGCCTGGGGTGGGGAGTTGTTCTATAGAGAGGTGAGGTCTGAACTGGGCTTTGAAGGATCATCAGAAATCCTGGGCTAGAAGAGGAGGGATCTGGGGTGCTGGGTGGTGTTCAGAGGTGTTTGGGAGGCCCCTGTGGCCTGCCTCATTTCTACCTATTTTGGGCCCCATGTTGGAGATTCTTTTAATCTGGCCGAAGAGCAGGACCAGCCTGGCAGCCAGGAGGCAGAAGACTCCTGCTTTGCAGAGGCCTCCCAGCCTCCCTCTCTACCCCCACTCCAGAAAGAGCAGCAGCGAGGATGTGGTTCTCCCCAGGTTAGAGACAGAAAAACTGAGGCTTTGTCTTTGATTAGAACTGAAAGGACCAGCCAAGACCACCCAGACACTGGTGGGAGATGGAAGTCGGGAACCCCACTCCTAATTTTCTCCCCGTCTAGGCCTGCCAAGAGTGGTACCGCTGGGGCTCTGGGACTGGGGGCCTGACCAGGAATGGCCTGGCTGTGAGCACTGTGCTTTATCTCCCTTGTGGGCCAGCATGTCCCAGCACAGTGTGTATGTGTGGAAAGGTCTCAGGGGCTGCTCCCCCAGTCTCCCTAAAGCACCTCTCTCCCAGCCTCTCAGGCCTGCTAAGTCTAGGAGGCTAGGCCAGCAGGGTGAGGGGGTGGGGAGCCATTGCTTCTTCTCCAGCAGCAGGACTAAAGAGGCAAGCCAGGTGCCTAGGAAGCAAACTTTAAGGAAGCACTCACTCTCAGGGCTATGGGAGCGCTCCGTTCCTGACACAGAGCCTCCTCACATTTTGCGCCCTGGCCACCTTGCCTGCCTCACTGTGGTCCCTGCCCTGCCCTGCAGCTCTGCCTCAGTCCCCGGGGCTCTGGGCTGTCACTCAGCTATCCTCCCTGGCATCTGAGCTTTCTGTCTCTGCAGCCACACCCGTGCCATCTTCCTGCCTGGGAAGAAGATAATGCGATTGGGCACTGGTTCCAGGCCGTCTGGCTCCAGAGTGCAAGCGGGCCCTGTGCACTCAGCAGCCACCAGGAGGGCTCTTCTACCCCCTGACTTGCTGGTTGTTCACCTCCCCAGACCAAGGACCCCTGAGACAGCAGCTCCTGTGCCTGCCCTAACCTCCTCTAAGAACTGCTTCCTCCTCGCCTGTGAGAAGGCCTTAACAGCAGCATGAGCCCAGCTGCTCTACCTTCTCCCCTTTCTCCAGCAAGATGAGTTCTACCTCCCCAGCCCAGAAAAGTGGGCTTGCTCCTCAAATGTCCAGGGGCCAGATCCAAGCTGTGATGATTCAGGGAGATTCCAGGGTGAGGGAGAGCAGGGAATGATTAATCTCACAGCTAATAGATAACTGTGCCCACTCCCTACCCCCAGGAGAGAGCACTTGGAGCTCTAGGAGGGGCCAGGGGTTACATGTGGCCACTAGGGAGCCCATAGTTCTGGGAGGGGCAAGCCCCTGAGGCTGGATCTGGGGTTGGCTCTTGGGGAAGGAAGGATCTTGTTGGCTGGACAGCAAGAAGAATCTGGGGAGACAGATGTGGCTCATAGTCGGCCCTGCTTCCTCATGCCATGTCTGGGGCCTGGAGTCTGAGGAAGCAGCCTGTGAGGACAAACTACCCATGCAATGAGACTCAGGGGAGTGTGTCTGTCTTCCAGAGACCACCCCTCCCTTACTTGGCCTTTCCTTCCCTCTGAGTCCTGTCCCACCCCCACATTTGGGCAGCTGAGTTGGATGAGGTGGGAAACGTAGGCAGTGTGATTTTGTAGCAAATGGCAGCTCAAAGCTGTGTGATCTTGGGCAAAATGTTAACCCTTTCTGAGCTTTGGTTCCCATCCTTATTCAGTGAGGGAATCAGGGTTGCTCTGTGGGCTGAATGAGACCATGCAGGTAAAGCTCTTAACACGGATAGTTATGAGCTCCAGGCATGCTCGCTTTTCCCTGCTAACCAACCTTGGGCTTGGCAAGTTCTCTCTAGTGCAGCTCTGGGTGGCGGTGACTTCAGTTTAAACCCAGCCCAGCACCTTAAGTGGTGGGGTGTGAACTGGCCTCAAGGGGCCCAGTTAGAGCCCTTGTGGAAGCACAGGGCAAAGCCAGACCCCAAATCTCTCTGCAGAAACTCCTGAGGCTGAGCCTCACAACTTATATGAGGTCAGAGCGGCCCTTAAAGGTCCTGGCCAGCAGCCGGTGGATTCAGAGGGACTTTGAGAGGGGTGGACCCTCTCAGAGTCTTCCATCCTTCAGCCAACAAGTGAGGACCTGCTGTCTACACCACTGGGGCTGAGGGTGCGTGGCAGTGGGAGCATAGAGGCCCTCTAACGGAAATGCTTCAGTTGACAACAGTCAAAATAAAAACCAAGGGAGGGGCAGGGACTTGCCCTGGTCCCACGCCCCTGCCTCATGTTTCTTAAATACCAGGAGTGAACTTGCAGCTCCAGAAGCGGCACACAAGCAGGAGGTATTGCTGTGGACCAGGAGGACTGCACACGTTCAGAGCAGGAGATAAATGGGTCGAGGAAGGCCTCCGGGATGAAGGGCCTTGAGCAGGACCCTGAGAACACATTGGATTTAGGTAGAAAGAAGGGGACATTTCTGGTGAAGGGCTACCTGAGAAAGGTGCAGCCATAGGTGTGGGCCCAGAAGCCGGGAACAGAGAGGGGTTAGAGAAGAGGGCAAGTGGGCCTGGGATGATATCTGGTCTGGATGGGTGTGAAGGCTCAAGCAATGGTGGAGACATGTAGACTTCAACCCATGGCCATTTCTCACTTCTCTGGCCCATTCCATTGGGGGAGAACTCACCAAGTCCAAGGTTGGTTAGCAGGGAAAAGAGCAAGCACGTCTGGGGGACTTCGCTGCCCGTGTTAAGAGCTTTACCTTCATGGTCTCATTCAGCCCTCAGAGCAGTCCTGATTCTCCCACTGGATAAGGATGGGAACCAAAGCTCAGAGAGGGTTAACATTTTGCCCAAGATCACACAACTATGAGCTGCCATTTGCTATAAAATCACACTGCCTACATTTCCCACCTCATCCAACTCAGCTGCCCAAAAGCAATGGAGAAAGAGTGATGGGGAGATACGGGGGAAGGGGCAAGAGTCAGGAAAAGAGAAGGCCAAGTGTGGGGGCTCTGGGAGAGACGCACACTTCCCTGGACTCTGCCTGGCAGCCAACTCTCTCCATACAGGTACCTTTCCAGGTTATGGTCATTGTTCCCTCTTGTCTGTTCAAACCTAGGAGTCAGGCAAGGCTTCTCACAGGTTCCAGCCCCCAAGGGCACTATAGTCTCCCTCTTGTTTTTCCTAAACCCCACCCTCAGTATTGGAAATAGTCCCTTTATTAAAAACTTCCCTCAAGCTCCTGAATTTGAATGCCTTTTTTTTCCTAGCAGGACCTTGGCTGATGTACCTGCTATGTGAGCCACTCTCCATGGCCCAATCTCTCACCTGCTATCCTGGTATCACTGCTGTCATCATCACCACCAGCCCCTTCACACTCCCAACTTTCAGTGAGCACTTACTGTGTGCCAGGTCCCGTGCCAAGAGCTGACCTACGCCATCTCATTTCATCCTCACGTTTATGCTCCTGGGAGTTATTGTTGTGAGTTCTTTTTTTTTTTGAAACAGGGTCTCATTCTGTCTCCCAGGCTGGAGTGCAATGGTGCGATCTCAGCTCACTGCAACCTCCGCCTCCTGGGTTCAAGTGATTCTCCTGCCTCAGCCTCCCCAGTAACTGGGATCACAGGCATGCCACCACGCCCGGCTAATATTTTGTATTTAGTAGAGACAAGGTTTCACATGTTGACCAGGCTGGTCTCGAACTCCTGACTTCAAGTGATCCACCCGCCTTGGCCTCCCAAATTGCTGGAATTACAGGTGTGAACCACCGCACCTGGCCAGAGCCCATTTTTAAGGTGAGGACACAAATGCTCTGAGGGAATGGACTTGCCCAAGGTCACATAGCTTTGAGGCAGCAAAGTTGGGATTTGACTCCAGGTCTGCTGGCTCCAAACTCCATGATCATAACCACCAAACCACTCTGCCTTTTCCTTTCATTCTGGGGAAAGGAGCCGCAGCTCTCCCTCCTTCTCTCCTGAAACTGGGGCAACATGAAAAATTCAAGACCAGAGATGAAAACACCTGGCCTTTTGAATGAGGCCAGACCAATGACTCTGCGCAGTGCAGCCTACAGACACTGGTGTCAAAGGAGAGTGAAGTGGTGTGTCCCAGAGGCTCAGCTGGGCATGGCTGGCCAGGCCCGCATAAGCAAGGGCAGAGCCAGGGGGCCTGGAGGACATCACTTCTATCCAGCACAGAGGGGCTGCAGGGCTGCTTGATTACGAGGGCTAGTGGGGTCATGACACCCCAGACTGTGACTATCACTAATGTAGCTCGCTCCCATTTCCAGCTAAGCCTGTTAGATGCAGGCTGCTGTCTTTAGGGTCTGCTTGCCAAGTGGGCCAGGGTGGGATCCTGGAGGCTGTGGGGACCTGCCCTTCTGACCTTCCCCTGGTTCCTTGCTGTGCAGAGGTGACTTTTATCAGCTCAGTAAATGGCTGCTGGGCTAAACCCATGTGTATCTGTGTTTTGTCTCAGAGCAGACTTCATGATAGTCCTGACCCTGTCTTGCTGCACCTAGTTCTTCTGGGCTCTGGGCACCACCAAATAGGCAAAAAGATTTGGCAGCAAACAAAAAAGCATGATAACTTGGAATCTGTCAGGCCTGGCTCTAACCCTGGTTCTGCCAGGCACTGGAGCGAGGTTTGGGCAAACCTCCTGATCCCCCAGAGCCTCCCATTCCCCATCTGCAGAGCAGATCTACCAGCAGGCTCTGTGCAGGGTGGTGGTGAGGATTAGACAAGAGAATGGATGCCTTCACATGGTAGGCAGCCCCACAATGGGCTTTCCTTCACGCTTACAATTTATGCCAAGATGGAGCACCTCTGGCCCAAGCTTTGGCAACAGGAGACTAGGGGGTGATGAGTAGAGTGTGGTGTTCTCGTTGTTGGACAACGCAGCTTCCATTTGCTTAGCAGGCACGTTTATGGATTGCTATGTTGAAGGATTCCTCTTGGCGTTTGGCAACCAAAGCTCTCATTTGGGGCAGCCCAGCTCCCTCCATCATGTCATAAATCACTTTGCTGAAGATGCAACGTGGCTTTTGGGCATTTTTCTTTTGAAAAATCAATAACTCGTTTAACAAGAGACTGAATAAAGGCGTGAGCAATGAAGCTGCCTGCCATTTCCTTCCATCAGGAGGGGCAGAAGCAGTGCCCTGCCAAGGTTGGGTTGGGGGGTATACTTAGAGGGCAGAGAGGCCTTGGGGTGGGGACAGTAGGCTCAACCTGTTTCCAACAAACCTGTGTCCCCTCACCCCAACTCTTCCAACCTCCAAATCTGACAAAGGCCCTCCTCTGCTTCAAAAAACACCTTAGTAGAACCCCATCACTGCAGGGGACCCCTGCCAGCCTCCTGGTCTGCTCTCCCCAGGCCCTGCACCCAATCCCAGCCTCATACCCACACTCCAGCCTCATGACATGCCTGTGGTCCCTGTGAAGGTGCAGTGGTCTCTCCAGCCTTCAGGCCTTCACCTTTACTGTTCCACGTGCCTGGGCCATCCCTCTTCCCCAGCCAGCCTGAATAATCCAAGACAGTTGAATTGTGCACAACCTGCACAAAGATTCACTGCAACCTTCCCCCACCCCCACCTCAGGGACAGCAGATCCACAGCCCGTGGGCCTCCCCTGCCCTGGCTCATGTTCCATTGTGGGCTTCTCTGGGACAGAATCTATCTTCCCGAAGGGCAGGGACTATGTCCCCAGGGCCCAGCATGTTGCCCAGCACAGAATTGGCACCAGGTGTGTGCTTGATGTATGAGTGAGGGATGACATTTGTGTCAAGTGTCTTCCTCCTTCCTGCTACTTCAGCCTGGGACAGTGATGCGTGCTCCCCCAAGCCCTCCCTCTCCACAGTCCAAGCCTTCTCCCCTTGCTAGGGCATGCATGGATGTGTATAGGAACCTCGTAATAATAGCTAACGGTGAGCACTATTCTGTATGTTTTACAGACGTTAACTCAGTCCTCACAATGACATATGAGGTAGGTGCTACTGTTGTCCCCATTTTATTTTATTTTTATTTCTATTTTTTGAGACCGTGTCTCAATTGTCACCTAGGCTGGAGTGCAGTGGTGGGACCTTGGCTCACTGCAACCTCTGCTTCCCAAGTTCAAGTGATTCCCCTGCCTCAGCCTCCCAAGTAGCTGGGATTACAGGTGTCTGCCACTATGCCAGACTAATTTTTGTATTTTTAGTAGAGACTGGGTTTCACCATGTTGGCCAGGCTGGTCTTGAACTCCTTACCTCAAGTGATCTGCCTGCCTTGGCCTCCCAAAGTGCTGGGATTACAGACATGAGCCACTGTCCTCGGCCTGTTGCCCCATTTTAAAGATAAGAAAATGGAGGCAAGCTTTAGACTCGGCCACCTGGCTGCAGAGACTGTGGCCTTAATCACAGCACTCTCCTTATTGAGGTGCTTGTGGGGAGCCTGGGGGTAGAGGTGACAGCCCTGGGTACTTCACCCACTGGACAGGGCCTCAGGGTTGGTTCTGCAGCAGGGATGCGCAGCCAGCAAGTCCGAGGGGCTCCAATTACAGGAAACTGCTCACTCAGGCCAAGTCAGCCCGGGCTCCCTCCCTCTCAGATTCTCTGCTCAGCGCCCGCCACCCTTCGCTCACACAGCCCGCCATCTCTACCAGAGAGCAGAGCCTCTGGCCCTAATCTCATTTGAGGCCATGAAATCGCATTTGCAGCGTATTAATGCAGCGTGGAGCTGGCCCGGCCCCTGCCTGTCTCCTGGAAGAGAGGAGCCTGGAAAGCAATCCCACGGGGAGGCGTCTCCAGGAACACCCGCCGACAAAAAGCAATTATGCTTTAAAAGGAAGATTAAAATAATGTCTACATCCTCCCTGCTCCCATGCCCATCCGTGAGCTCCACTGGCCCAATAGTGACTCAAGACCAGGCTTCCGGCTGGGGTAAGGAGTGGGGGCCCTATGGCCCAGCCCCTCACCTGCCCCCACAATCACTGACTCCCCAGAAAGCTTCCAAGTTCCCCAAAGAAGCCACAGTCTCTCCAGCCCCTGGGTCTTTATCGAAGCTTTTCCGTCCAACCCTTGCCTACCTGGCAAGCTGCCATTCATCTGATGTCACGAGAATGGCCAGCATTTTGTGAGCATTGGCTATAGTCTTTAAATTTACTACACAGTGAATTCAACAGTCCTGCTGGTGAGTGTTGTTATCATCCTCATTTTACAGATGAGGAAATGAGGTGCAGGGAGGTGAAGTCCCACAGCTGGAGGGGGCAGAACAGGATTGAAATCAGAGCCCATCACTACTCTCCTGGCTGCCTTTCTGCCTTGATCAAATACTTTCCACCCCTCCACTGCGCCTTCAGCCTCCACAAGGTGGGTCCAGCTGTTTCGCGTTCTATACCCAGTGACTGCAGTGGTCTGCCTGTGGTGCTCCTGTCTTTCCAAGAGCTCTGAGAGGCCAGGCCTGGCATAGAATCAGGGTTCAACAAATGCTTCCGGCATGGAGGAATCAGTAACACCTCTCTGCAGAGGTAATGGGGTGGAGATGGGTGGCCCACGCCCCGCCTCCAAGGCTGTGAATCAGGATGGCTTCCAGGCTGCCTGTGTTCTGGAAATCTTTGGAGCCCCCTCTCCTCTGAGGCCTCTTGGACTGCAGTGAGACTAGAATATTATTTAATGGTCACAACCACATTGCCAAGTAGGCATCATTACCCCCCCTTTTACAGATGAGAAAACAGAGAAGTAAAATGACTTGCTCAGGAACACCTACTGCAAGGCAGACCAGGAACCTGAACTCAAGCATGAGTCCAAAGTTTGTCTACTGAACCTTCTTGACTGTAACTCCCTGTCACTTCTCAGATAGGGTGGGAAGGGCTTAATTATGGGCCAGGGCTACTTATGTAACACTTTTTTCTAAGTGTCATCAGCCAACAGCAGTTGTTCAGGGAGTTTGCTCTGGGACTCTGAGCCATTGACAGCCCCAACTCCATCCCCAGCCTTGCTCCCAAACCATTCAGTGCAATAAACGAGCACTCATTGTTGGGGCCAGCGTAATACCAAGTAACCTGTCTTGGCAGGACTCGGTGTGATTTGGGGCCACCAGGAAGAAATATCCTCCCTCAAACTGCTTCCCCGTGATCCTGTCACGTGCCCAGAAAGCCCAGCATTAGTGCTGCATGGGCTAAGGAACAGCTTGCAAATGGGCTAAGGAACAGCTTGCAAAGTGTGAGTCTCCCTAGGAAAGGATGCTGTTAGTCATTCCCACCTGTGTGCTGACTACTGGCTCAGAAAGACCAAAATATATGGTAGAGATCTGGATTCCAGCTTGACCTTGCTACTGTCTGCCTTGGGCAAGCTGTTCATCTCCTCTAGGGGCTCAGTTTCTTGCTCCAGAAAATGGGCTCTATCAGGGTTACCCTGCTCTCCTCCCAAGACCAGTATGATGCTCCAATGGGCTCTGCAGGCTGCCAAGTGTGATATAAGTTCCACCTTTGCCAGCCTGGCCCAGAGCAGCCTCTGGTACAGAGGGGAAAGCAGAGAGCTTGAAGTACTCAGATATGGCACTTCCTGTGCATTCCCTTGGCATCTCCTGCAACTCCCCACCACCCCCATCCTACTGAACCGGCTCTCTCCACCTCTTGTTTTCCCTCTACTTGCTTGTCCCTCGAATACCTCCACGCCTTTGCTTACACTGTTCTCCACCTTTTTTTTTTTCTGAGATGGAGTCTCGCTCTATCACCCAGGCTGGAGTGCAGTGGTGCAATCTTGGCTCACTGCAACCTCTGCCTCTTGGGTTCAAGTGATTCTCCTGACTCAGCTTCCCGAGTAGCTGGGACTACAGGGGCATGCCACCACGCCTGGCTATTTTTTATATGTTTTAGTAGAGATGGGGTTTCACCATGTTGGTCAGGCTGGTCTTGAACTCCTGACCTCGTGATCCACCCACCTCAGCCTCCCAAAGTGCTGGGATTACAGGCGTGAGCTGCTGCATCCGGCTCACCCTTGAAAACCATTCTCCCCACTCTCTGCTGGAATCCCACCCCACCACGGAGGCAGGGTTCAACTGTCTCCCTGACATTTGTGGGGTGGGTTGATAGCACCACGCAATTTCCCAACCTCTTCCTCACTTGAGCCTCATAACTTCCTTGTTAGTAGGTCCATCATACAGATGAGGAATTTGAGGCCCAGGGAGGTTAGGGACTTGCTCCAAGTCATGACTGCTCATATGCAACTGGGAAATGAGGTTCTAAACAAAGTCTTCTGACTGCCAGCAGAACTGTCTTCCTCCAACGGAATGAGTCCTTGACGACCACCCAGCTCATGCCCACCACTTCCTCCACAATCGGCTTGGAAAGTGATCGTTCCTCAACTCCTCCTATTTCCTCTCCCTGCCCAGCCTGGCAGCTCCCTGAGGGCTAGACATACAGCAACCCAGCTGACTGCTTGGGAAAGTGAATGAATGAATGAATGAATGAATGAATGAATGATCGTCAGTTCAGGCTGAGGAAGGTTGGACCTTTGGAGCCCAGGGCAGGCTGTCAGGTCCAAATGGAGGAAGGACATCCCACACACATTCTCCATCTACCCTGGGAAGGGAGCTGGTATCTGCTGGCCTCAGCTGCTCCTGACCCCAGGACTTTGCAGAACCAGCCCAGGACCCAGGCTGGGGTTGACTGGGCTGGCCTGACAGCCACACCCCTCACCAGGGCCAGGGGAACCTCACTGGGCACTGTCAGCCTTCCTGCCCTGCTGCTCCCCACCCTAATCCACTGTTAAAGGTATATTAAAGACGGGTTTCACACAGGGTTTTAATCTCACCTCATATATCACATATGCCATGTCCCCAAGTCCCTTTCTCATCTGGTGCTGCACTTGGGGGTGTTGTACAGAGATGGAACCAGGGAGATGCAGGAGATCCAGGGAGGTGCGAGTCTGTGTGTGGGAGGATGTGCGCTTCCCAGGCAGGCCCACTGGTGTCTTGGTATGAATCTATCATTGGATGGGGGCAGGGGGCGGGGGGTTCTCTGCATGTTAAGGATGCTGGAGGTCTGTGTATACTCACATATGTGTGCATGCATATGTGTCCTTGTGTGTGTCAGCATCCATGAGGGTGGATGGAGTTGGGGATGGGTGGAGGGTGTTCAGGAGTTGGGGGCACATCCACTTTCAATGGGTGTAAGGTCGAGAAAAGGCCACTGTCACTGGGTTTTCCTGCATCTTATCCCCGTTTACTTCACTGTGAAGATAATTTCTGGAGATGAGAAAGCCACCACATTTGCCTTCCCTGGAGCTCATGAGTTGCTCAGTGGAGCTGGGGTTGGTCTGCCTGGGAAGACATATCAGAAGCAGGCACCCCCTTCCAAACCATCTCCCCCACATCTCTCTCTCTCTCTCTCTCTCTCACACACACACACACACACACACACACACACACACACACGCTTCCAGGAGGTGTGAGTCAGTGTCAGTCCCTGGCTGGGGTGAGGAAAGGCAGAGATGAGGGAGGACAGCAGGGCCATCTGGTGTGTTCGGTTACAACAATCTGCTAATGGAGGCTCTTCCCAGACTAGCACCCAGGCTGGGCTGGTCTTCTCCACCCTGCAAGCTGGAATCTGGGCCCAGACACAGTGAGACTCACAAGCTCCTAACACCCCTCCCTTGGGATACTGGCTGGGCAAGAAAGAGCAACCCTATTTTCTAGGTACAGAAACTGAGGCCCAGACACATCCTCTTTGCGCAATACAGACATCCCAAGTCATTACTAGAACAGCGCAAATTTATTAACCACTTACTGCAGGGCACGGCTAACTGTACACTAACTCATTTCATCTTGCCAGCAATAAAGGGCACAGAAATTGCTCTCTCCCATTTTACAGATGTGGAAGTGGAGGCTGAGGGAAGTTATATAACCTGCACCAGGTCAAATGCTACTAAGTCAGTGCCAGAGCCCAATCGGCATCCAGGTCCTCCTGACTTCCATGCATCTGCCTCTCACCCTAAGCTAGCTGAATCCCAAATCTCTCCCATCCCCTACCCTGCTGAGTTCCAGGCATGGACCTTGTTAGGACCCCAAAAGCACATATAGATGACATGGAAATCTGGAAGCACAGGGGTGGAGGGACAGGCTTGGGCAAGGACACAAATATGGGACTCCCTCAAACTGTGCATTTTTGAGTCTCATCCATGCTGCCCAGGACATCTGGGCTCTCCTTCAGGGACCCCATGAACAAGAGTGTTTCAGTGCACCCAGAGGAGGAAGGGGAGCCAGCAGGCTGCCTGCAGGGTGGTCATGATGTATTTAGCCCCTGGCCTCTCTCTCTGACAGGGTGGGGGGTGCAGGGGTGAAGTGGGGGCTGGAAGTTCTCCCCTACCCCAGCCTCCCCAGGGCCAGCACCCGCCTGCCCCACCTCTTTCTCTGCCATGGTGCCGGTCTGCACCCCTCCCTGCGTGGGTGACAGCATTCTCTGAGAACGCCGTGACAGTGCCTTTGTTCCCCTGAAATAAAAGAAAATCGAGCTACAAAGGGAAACCTCAGGTAGCTTTTAACGGGGCTCAGCTGCCTGGGGCAGAGTGTGTTTAAGCTGGAGGCAGTTGTCAAAGGAGAAGGGGGAGCTGCCTGCAGTCCCCCTCCCACCTCCTACTCAAGGGGGGAGCCCCCATGATCGCGTTTACTCAAGGAAAAGGCTCTTCCAAATAGTGGCAGAGGAGAAAATCAATGGAAATTGATGGAGAAATGTAAAGCAGCTGTCTGCTGTGTGTGTGTGTGTGTGTGTGTGTGTGTGTGTGTGTGTGTGTGTGTGTGTGTGTGTGTGTGTGTGTATGTTGGCAGTGGGCACAGCCTCAGCAGAAGCATGCTGCCTGGACGGGTCTGACCTGTTCGGGGCCAAGGCCCAGAGGGTGGGGGCTGGGAGTCAATCTCTGGCACGTGCCTGTGGAGGGGCGCTGGTGGCTGGGGGAGGGGCAGCAGCAGAGTCTCTAACTCGAGTTAAGAGAGAGATTAATATATTCAATCCGCTCCAGGGTAATTGAGGGAACAATTGGAGTGTTTTTCTAAAGCCCATAAAACTGCCTCATTTGCAAGGAGGAGCTGACCAGCCTCCAGTCCTCTATGTTTGGTGAAGCGCAGGAAAGGAGGAGGAGGGGGAAGCCCAGTGCCCAAGGGCTGGGATATCAGCCTGGGAGGGGGCTGGCAGTCCTGATCTAACCTGTTCTTACTTTCCCCACCTCCCACCATTTTGTTGGTAGCAACCCAAGCATCGCATTGTAGAGCCTCTCTTTCCCCACCTGTGAAATGGGCCAGTGACAATTCCCCTCACCAGGAGAGCAGAGGGAACGGCACAAGGGGAGGCTTCACAAGAGGAGGAAAACCAGCTAACCCGAGGGTCCAGCACTGAGGGGATGGGGCATGCATGGTGCCCGTTTCTCCAGCCGCGCCAGCCCCCACTTACACTCCCGCGCCGCACCCCTGAGATTAAACGGGCAGTAAAGAGTAAAGTTAATGAAATCCACATCGTGTGCCTCTCCCCGCTTGAACCATTCCAGTCTCCAGGGCAATAGAAATAGTGTACGCAATTGCGAGCAATAAAAGGCATAATGAATTTAAAAGCAGGCCACCGGGGTGGGGGGAGTGAGGACGGAGTGCTTGGGCCTTAAAGGCAAGAGGATGCCTGGGGCTGGGAGAGCGCCGGCCTGGAGCTCCAACTAGAACTGGGACCAGAGACACACAGGAGGCGGGGGTGGGGGGAGTGGGTTCGGATGGGGGTAAGGGTGGCCGAGGGGATGCTAGGCAAGCCGTTCACAACAGCTCCGTGGCCGCTCTCCTTTCTCCTCCACTTCTCCTTAATGAAAGCCCCCTAGCCAGTGGGTGCCAAATTCACAATCAGAATCCACAGGCTTAGAGCCAGGTGCTCGGCATTTGGTGATTGCTTTATTAGCTTTTCTCCTTTTTTCCCCTCCAGGGGGAAGAAAAGGTGTTTTAAACGGAAGGAATTAAAAAAAAAAAAAGAAAAAGTAAAAAAAACCCTTGAAAGCTTGTCATTTAAAAGGCTCCTGGGAAACGAAATCGTTTCTATGAAACAAAACTGCGATTGTTGGGAAGAGGTAAACGCTGGGGGAGGGAGCCCACCGCACCCCTCCTTCTCCTTCCAGAGCTCAGAGATGTGTGGGAGGGAGTTCCCGGCCTTCTAGCGAGGGAGCCCCCAGGGTGGCTCCCAGAGCTACAAGCAAGGAACCTTAAAATTTGCGTTTCCAGAAATTTCATCCCTGGGAATTTCCAAAGTTTCCCTCTTGAACAGCTCTGCCAGTGGGAGATTGTCAGTAGACTTTGGAGAGGGCAGTGAGGTACCAGGAGGGTTTGTGACCCCTGAGAGCCCAGCTCCAGGCCCACAGTTGTTGTGGTCTCCTCTGCCCTTCCCAGTCCCTCCAAGAGGTATCATTTTCCCCTAAAAGTGTCCAGCCGAGTCACATCTGATGGCCTTTTTGCCGGCTTTGGGCTGCGCCTTCCTGCTTTCCTCACCCCAGGGTGCTGTGCCCAGCACCAAACAGGCCACCTTCATTCTGGTCTGATAAACTGCCCCTTACCCAGGGGAAGGAGAGGCTCTGGGAGCTGGAGTGGCATAGCTCTACGGTCTCAAACCTGCCAAGAGGCGACAGGAGGCAGCGCTGGGGGTGGGTGGGATGAGTCTAGTGGAGCTCTACCCAGAAAGGAAGCACCCTGTGCCTCTGGGAAGGGCTGGTGCTGTGGCTGGCAGGAACCTGGAAATAGTTAGCCCTCCAGGTGGGTAAATTCCCTCTGCAGCACCTGCCTGCATGCTCCCAGTATCCCCATTCTTGGGTCAAGGACTCAGGGAGTGGCCTCTATCTTGGAGCCTGTGATTGTGCATGCTGGAAGTATTCGTGGAGGATAGTCCCTCCCACCATCACCTTCCCACCCACACAGAGGAGGAAGCTTGGGGACTGGAGAAGGGAAGGTGTTCACTGTCCCTAATTTTATCGCTCAGGGGAATTGATCGTTTTAGTTCCTGAGTCTCCAGGACTAGAGAATGCTGTGACCAGCATTGGCAGGGCCATTTAAGGCTGTGCCACCCGTGGGCCATGGCTCAGAAGCAAAATGATTCTGATTCAAAGCCAGTAGTGGAAGTTTGCACAGAGCCCTGACCCTGGTCTCACACTGAGCCTTGTCTTCTACTTCCTTCTCATTCTAGATCACCTCGATCATTGCATTCCTGCTCACCCTGCTCTCCAGCCCCTGCTCCACTGCCCCACCGTGACCATCATCAGTTCTGGTGGAGAAAACAAAACAAAACAGTGCCACACACTACACAAACTGGAGAACAACTTGTGAGCCTGCAATCAAGTTCTGAATTGAATAGATTCGATTGTTGAAATGCCTGATCATAGTCAGGACTGAGGATAACCCGGGAGGGATAAAATCAATGCTGGGAAGGCTTCCTGGAAGAAGTGATCTTGAGCCTAGACATTTGCATCTGGAGCCAGAAATCCATCCCTAGCTTTGATCTGAATATTGCTCGCTGACAGCCCGCTCTTGCTGCTGTCCTTCTGGCCATGCCTTAGAGCCTCCAAGTAGCAGCACCAGAAAGGTGCCTGCCTTCCTTAGCCTGAACTGCTAGAGCGAGTTATCTGGAGCTAAAACAGCCCCTGTATTCTCTGAAGGACCCGTCTTCATTGTCTGCTCCCTTGTGCTTCCTGGCCCTGTCGTCAGGGTTATGATTGCTGACTTTCCCCCGACTCTCCCCCAGGGAAGCTATTTTCCTCTCCCTTGAAAGCCATTTTCTTGTCTTGGCAGAAGCAGACATCTGACACTTTAAGAGGGAGCATGGCGGGGAGATGATGGCTTTAAATAACAGAAATTAGAGCTGCTGAGTTCAACTCAGCCATCTCGCCAATCCCCTTTCCCCTCCCTCGCACACATTCAGAACTGCAGCTTGAAGAGCATTGTCCACGTGGCTTGTGGCTCAGGCGGCCAGGGCATTCTGGGACCTAGAGAGCAGGGGACAGCTTCTCCTGAGTTCACAGCTTTTGCATACCTAGTCCTGTGACAAACTGTAGGACACCAGGTCCTGAAGTCAGGGAGCTTGCAGTCTAAGGGAACAGAATGTCACCTAAGAATGGAAGTGACATGCATCTCATTTTACAAGCTCAGCACCCAGCACAGAGCTGGGTGTGCAGGAAGTGGTCAAAAGTATGCGTTGATTGACTGATGAATGAATTAATGGACAGAGGCCACAGTGGGCCATGTCAACAGGCTGAGTGACTGGGCAAGAGAAGCTGGTCCCTGGGTCTCTGGGTCCCTGGGTCCCTGGTCATCCTTGTAGTTATCCTGGTACATGCTGCCCTATTGCTTGGCCTAAACCACAGCTCAGATCTGGTCTTTCTCCCTCATAAACCCTGCACAAACCCCTCTGGTGTTCCCCACTGCCTCCTAAAATGAACATCACCTCTCTCTTCCTGATGTCCTCAACTCCCTCCACTTTCTCCCATCCCCAGGCCTTCTCCCAGCCTGACAGTCCACCACCTGGGCTCCACTTCAGCACCAGACCAATGCACTGCAGGGAGAGAGGCACCGCAGGCGGGCCAAGCACCTTTGGTTGTCAAATTCTGGCTCCAACCTCAGCTCATCCTCTACTGCCAACCAAACCTCTCCCTTCTCCTTAGACAGTGTATTGTGGTCCCTCCTCCTGGAATACCCTCCCCAAAGCCCGGGATTGCTATCCCTAAGTCTTACCCACCTAGCATGCAGTCAGAGAGTTGGCATTTAACAAATGTTTGATGGATGAATGAATGGATAAAAGGGTAAATGAAGGAATGAATGGGAAGATTCACCTCAAATCACCCTTCTTTCAAGAAGCCATTCCTAGGCACCAAAATCTGACGTGCACACTCCCTCACTAGAACTCTCCTGCCAGCCATGCCCTACAGGACCATAGACAATACCCTCACTATACCCAACTGTCTTCAAGCCAGGCAACACCCTGAGCTTAGGTGCTGATCACTTTGGATTCTGTGCACTATTATACACTAAGGTCTCCAGGAAATGTTGACATTAAATGGAGTCAGGCGTACCTTGGGCTGTTTCTCCACCTGTCAAATGGGCTACTACTTGCTCTACCAGCTTCTATCTGTGCTGGCCATGAGGCCTACTAGACACGCTGTCTGGCCACAGAACATGGCCATAGCGGAGAAGCCTCCTATATTTTGGATAAGGACTAGACTCTCTCACCTGGGTCCTGGGTTGGGGTTGAGCCCCTCCTGGTCAGGGTGGATGTTGGATGGGCTTGAGGGTGGGCATACAGAGGAGGCTTCTGTCCCCTGGTTACTTGGGGCCTCCCACAAAATCTGGTGAGAATGAGGTTGGGAACTCAAGGGTCTCAGGGGACACTAACCCACAGAGCAAAAGAAACCCCACTCAGCTGGCTCCCTGCTCTGTGTGGCCTTTGCCCCATTTTCTGTCTGCCCCTTCAAATTGGGACTCCTGTGTCCATCCTCAGACTGCACATTCCCCAGACTGAACATGGCAGCTTTGGGAGCTCTGCTGCTCTGCTCAGCTCAGGACAGGGGGTAGCCTGGCTTATCAGGAAGGCTGGGTCTTATGCCCGGTGAGCCCACAACCTGAACTGGGACCCAGGGAGCACCCACCTTTAGCCTGGGGAGCTGGGGCTCTGGGCATGGCGACATCAGTTCTGGCTGGCCAGCCCCGGGAGGGCTGTCTGAGATTGGAGGCTGAGGGTCCCGGTGGACGTGGAAGGCCACACTGTAGGCCAGGCTCCCACAGTGTCGGGCTGTGGGGTCTGTGCTAGCCCGGAGCAGAGCCAGGTTGCCACAGTAGCGGTACAGGTCCTCGTGATCCTGAGCCTTTGGGTTCATGCGAGGTTGGTCCGGCCTCGGGTAGATGGGGAAGATGGCCTCACCCACCTGTTGGGCTGCCCGTCCCGAGGGTTCGTCCAGCCTCAGTGCCTCCACACGCAGCTGAGCATCGTGCTGCCCATCATTCTTGCAGAAACCTGGATGAGGGAAGACGGGGCTCTGAGATGGTCTCAGGTTTCTCTGCATGTGCCAGGAGACCAGGAGGACAGGCAGGGCCCTGGGGAAACCTGGGCTGCCCAGCCTTTGAGTCAAAGCCAAGCAGTCTTGGCTAAGATTTCCCTAGTAGGCGACTCCCTCCTAGGCCCCACCCATGGCTGCCTCCCTTTGCTGATGCCCAATCTAAGCCCACCGGGCAGGGGTGAGGAAGGGAGGGCTTAGCCTGTGGGATGATCGTAGGTCCTGCCACCACCCTGGACTCCTAGACTGGGGAAGAGTTCAGCCTGCCCCCGATTTATGGCCATTTAAAGTCTGGGACTTTGTTTCCCCATTCCCTCACATTCCTCCTTCTCCAGGCAGCCTGCTGGGGTGGCCTCACAGTCTAGGCATGGATTTCCTTCTCATTCCAGCTCACTTTACTCTTCTCTGCTTGGAGTTCCTTCCTCTCCACCTGCTCTGGAAGTTACAGAAGGCAGGTCCCAGGTCTCCTCATTTCTGTCTACCCCCACATACCCACAATCAAGTGGGGCTCAGGGTCAGGCACACGGAGCTGAGTGTAACATTACTCGGTGTAATGTCCACTGCCCAGGACTGGATCCCAAACCCGCTGTGTGCTCAGCACTTTTACATTTACAAAGCCACCTCTCATCTGCCCTTCTATTTCCTTCTCACCTGACCTTGTGTGACAGGCACCAGTGTCCCCACGCCACACTGAAGGAGGTGCGGGCCACAGAGGCCCAGAATTTGCCCAAGGTCACACCGGCAGAGCTTTGGGATGCAGTCTGGAGCTCCGACCCTGCCCCTCCCAGTTCTCCTGAGGCTCTCTGGGGTCCCAGAGAGGGGCTCAGGCAGGGGTTCCAGGGTCTTTCCCCCAAACCCCATCCTTACTTCATACCTTTGGGCAAAGTAAAGATAAACTTGCTCCTGGTGAGGGTGAGGCTCTGGCCAGGCTCCTGCTGCTCAATGACATCAGTGACAGCAGAGCAGGCAGGGAAGGGGTCCCCATCATTCACTTGCAACTGCACCCCAGCCCCAGAGCCCACTTGCAGGGGGTTCTCTGCTGACAGTCTCAGGGCGTATCTACCCCCCTCATTAAACCCCACGCTCAAAACTTCGAACTCCAGATCTAGCCTCTTCTCTTCGGCCTTCAGCCTCTGGCTCAGCAGGGATGCAGAGACCCAGGGTTCAGGTCCCCTGAATGCCATGGCCACTGAGAGACCAACTGCCAGGCTGAGCACTGCAGCCTCTCACCCACAGCCCAGCCTAGACCCAGTCTGAAAGCCTGCAGGCTGGGTGCTCAGGGCCACTCCCCACCCACCTCTGTTTGTTTGAGGAGAAACCAGGTAACAAGGCAGGAAGCTGGGCCTGACCCAGGCAAGTTTTGTTCCATCGATCCCTTCCTTTTAGCATTTGTTCCTTCAACAAATATTTCTTGAACACCTACTGTGTGCCAGACACTATTTTAGGCATTTGAAATCCAGCAGTGAACCAAACAATAACTCCAGCCCTCTGAAGCTTATCTTCTAGGGGCAGGTGGGTAGAGACAGACAAAAATAAACACTAAATATAGAAAATTATAATGTATGCTAGAAGATGTTAAGTTCTGTGGAAAAAATTAGAGCAGGGTCAAGGATGAAGATTCTGGTGTGGGGAGCACATGGGTATGTGGTATCCAGAACTTCCCATTCTGGGAGAGCCTGTTCATGTGCCTATTCTTTCTCAAGAGTTCTTGGCTTGGGGTGTGGGGAGATCTCAAGGGAAGGGAGACAGTGTCTATTCTCAGGGAGCAAACCCTTAGTTTACCTTCTTTTTATTTTTTTTGAGATGGAGTCTCACTCTGTCACCCAGGCTGGAGTGCAGTGGCAGGATCTTGGCTCGCTGCAACCTCTGCCTCCCGGGTTCACGCCATTCTCCTGCGTTAGCTTCCCAAGTAGCTGGGACTACAGGCATGTACCACCATGCTCGGCTAATTTTTGTATGTTTAGTAGAGACAGGGTTTCACCATGTTGGGCAGGCTGATCTCGAACTCCTGACCTCAAGTGATCCGCCTGTCTTGGTCTTTCAAAGCGTTAGGATTACAGGCATGAGCCACTGCACCTGGCCTAGTTTACCTTATTAATCAAGACTTACAATGTGAGGCACAGCTTCACTTTGCAGACAGCCCAGGGCCTCTTACACCAAAGAGTTGTCAGGCTGGAATCCATTCTCCCCGACTCTGGGTCTTGGTGTTACCCGATGGGAGAGGGGAGATTCAGGACTCCCCTCAGTAAGAACTATCTCTACCATCACCACCACCACCATCACCATCACCACTACTGTCACCACTACCACAGTCACCACCACCATCACCATCACCACTACTGTCACCACTACCACAGTCACCACCACCATCACCATCACCACTACTGTCACCACCACCACAGTCACCACCACCATCATCACCACCACCACCATCACCATCACCACTACTGTCACCACCACCACAGTCACCATCACCATCATCACCACCACCACCATCACCATCACCACTACTGTCACCACCACCACAGTCACCACCACCATCACCAGCATCACCACCACCATCATCATCAGCACTACTGTCACCACCACCACAGTCACCACCACCATCACCATCATCACCACCGCCACCATCACCATCACCACTACTGTCACCACCACCACAGTCACCATCACCATCACCATCATCACCACCACCACCATCACCACTACTGTCACCACCACAGTCACCATCACCATCACCATCACCACCATCACCACCACCACCATCACGATCACCATCACCACTACTGTCACCACCACCACAGTCACCACCACCATCACCATCATCACCACCACCACCATCACCACTACTGTCACCACCACCACAGTCACCACCACCATCACCATCATCACCACCACCACCATCACCATCACCACTACTGTCACCACCACCACAGTCACCACTACCATCACCATCATCACCACTGCCACCATCACCATCACCACTACTGTCATCACCACCACAGTCACCATCACCACCATCATCACCACCACCACCATCACCACTACTGTCACCACCACCACAGTCACCATCACCATCACCATCATCACCACCACCACATCACCATCACTACTACTGTCACCACCACCACAGTCACCACCACCATCACCGTCACCACCACCATCACCATCACCACCACCTCTATCACCACCACCACCACAATCACCATCATCACTACCACCTCTATCACCACCACAGCCACCACCACAATCACCATCATCACCACCACAGCCACCACCACAATCACCATCATCACCACCACCTCTATCACCACTACTACCATAATCACTATCATCACCACCACCTCTATCACCATGACAGCCACCACCACCATCACCATCATCACCACCACCTCTATCTCCACCACAGCTACCATCACCATTATCACCACCACCTCTATCACCACCACAGCCACCATCACCATCACCATCATCACCACCACCTCTATCACCACCACAGTGACCACCACCATCACCATCATCACCACCACCACCACCACAATCACCATCATCACCATTACCATCACTGTCATCACCATTATCACCACCACCATCACCATCACCACCACCACTACTGTCACCACCACCATCACTATAACTGCCATCATCACAGTCACCACCATCACTGCCAGCAGCAGCAGCATCACCAGCATCACCATCATCACCTCCATCACCATCATCATTACCCAATATCATCATCATCAGCCTCATTATTAATGGCAGTCTTTGTTGAGCAGCCACTGGATACCAGGCACTCTACATGGCTCTGTGAGTTGATATAATTATTCCCCCTTTTACAAATGAAGAATTCAAGGCTGAGAGAATGTCAGGAAACTCATCCAAGATCACATGGCTAGTGAGTAAGTGTTGAGATCTGAACCTCAGAATTCTATCTACACTTATCCCTACTAAACATGTCCTGGGACTGGCTCAAAGATTTAAATGTATTATATTAGGGAACTAGGGAATTCTGTACCCTAAAACTGTAGTAGAGTTCTGAGTCTAAAGAGAACATTTATAGACAGCATAGATTTCATTCAAAAAAAATCTCACTTGAAGTTACATTGACTGAAATGTGTCACTTTCATAAAGTAAAAGATACCAAGTCTAAAAGTGGTATTGGCCAGGTGTGGTGGCTCACGTCTGCAATCCCAGCACTTTGAGAGGCCGAGGCAGATGGATGACCTGAGGTCAGGAGTTCAAGACCAGCCTGACCAACATGGTGAAAGCCCATCTCTACTAAATACAAAAAGTTAGCCAGGTGTGGTGGTGCATCCCTGTAATCCCAGCTACTTGGGAGGCTGAGGCAGGAAAATCACTTGAACCTGGGAGGCAGAGGTTGCAGTGAGCCAAGATTGTACCATTGCAATCCAGCCTGAGCAACAAGAGCGAAACTCTGTCTCAAAAAAAAAAAAGTGGTATTGGCCAGCCCAGCTACGGGTCCCAATGTATATAGCAGGCTTCCTCTGCAATGATTAAATTTCAGTTTCTTCAGATCCCCCAGGGAGAAGCTGAGGCAAAGAGTTCTAGCCGCCTGACTTGTAAGTGAAATTCAGCAGATCCCTTCTGTTTGGGTGTCAGTGTGCCCATCTTTATGATTGGGATAGTGGGGCAGGTAAGTCATCTCTCAGCTCTGATAGTCTGAAATTCTATAATTCATGTCAGGAAAGACCACAGTATGGCCATTTGGGGGAGAGGGTAGGTGGCAGAGGCTACCTGGAAACCTTTGCCTCAGCGGCTGGGCATGGCCAACCATCGTGGGTCTGGAGGTGGTGGTTTGCCTCTGCCAGGTCTGAGGTCTTGGAGCTTAGTGACTCAGTAAAAGCAGCTCCCTTCCCTTGCATATTTGAAGTGACCCGCAGAGATGTTACAAGATAGGAGTCCAGTTGCTTCTGCCCTAGGACCAAACTTTGCGCACACGTATCCCAGCCCCATCCCCTGCAAGCAGGGCCCATTCTCAGAATCACGTTTTCCCGGTCGGTTTATCCCAAGTCCCTTCAGTACTTCCCTCATACCCCTCATTCTCCCTTCTTTCCCTCCCTCCAACTTTCTTTCCTTCCTTCCTTCCTTCCTTCCTTCCTTCCTTCCTTCCTTCCTTCCTTCCTTCCTTCCTTCCTTCCTTCCTTTCTTTCTTTCTTTCTTTCTTTCTTTCTTTCTTTCTTTCTTTCTTTCTTTCTTTCTTTTCTTTCTCTCTTTGTCTCTTTCTTTCTTTCTTTCCTTACTTCCTTCCGTCCTTCCTTCTTTCCTTCCTCCCTCCCTCCCTTCCTCCCTTCCTTCCTTATCCCAAGTCCCTTCAGTACTTCCCTTATACCCCTCATTCTCCTTTCTTTCCCTCCCTCCAACTTTCTTTCTTTCTTTCTCTTTCCTTCCTTCCTTCCTTCCCTCCTCCTCTTTCTTCTCCTTCCTTCCTTCTCCTCCTCCTCTTTCTTTCCCCTTCCTTCCTTCCCTCCCTCCCTCTTTTTCTTTCTTTCTTTCTCTTTCTTTCTTTCTTTCTCTCTCTCTATCCTTCCTTCCTTCCTTCCTTCCTTCCTCCTTCCTTCCTTCCTCTCTCTCTCTCTCTCTCTTTCTCTCTCTCTCTCTTTCTTTCTTCCTTCCTTCCTTCCTTCCTTCCTTCCTTCCTTCCTTCCTTCCTTCCTTCCTTCCTTCCTTCCTTCCTTCCTTCCTTCCTTTCCTCCCTCCGTCCCTGCTTGCTTGCTTGCTTTCTCTCTCTCTCTCTCTCTCTTTCTTTCTTTCAGACCAAGTTTCGCTCTTGTTGCCCAGGCTGGAGTGCAGTGGCGGGATCTCGGCTCACTGCAACCTCCGCCTCCCGGGTTCAAGCGATTCTTTTGCCTCAGCCTTCGTGAGTAGCTGGGATTACAGGCACATGCCACCATGCCCAGCTAACCTCCCTCCGACTTTCTACAAAGAATCCGAGGTGGCTCTGTTGGCCTTAGCAAGTTTTTAGGATCCTCCACCACCTAACGTCCACACCCACTCCTATTTCTTGCCTCCCCTCCCCATTCTCTCTGGCGAAGGCTTACTTTTTTTGATGTGTGTTACTTTTTTTTAAAAAAATTGTACTCAAATACACATAAACTTTACCGTCCTAACCACTTTGAAATGTGCAGCTCAGTGGTGTTAAATACATTTACATTGTTGTGCAACCAATCTCCAGAACTCTTTTCATCTTGCAAAACTGAAACTCTACACCCATTAAAAAACAACTTCCTCTTCCACCTCCCCCCAGCTCCTGGCAGCCACCATTCTTTCTGTCCTTGTGAATTTGACTACTCAGGGCTTCATAGAATTGGAATCCTATGGTATTTGTCTTTTCACAAGTGGCTTATTTCACTTAACATAATGTCCTGGGGATGGTTCCCTTTTGCCCCAGGCCAGGTCTGCCTTTTCTTACCTCCCTACCCTTGCTGGTGTGATTTCCACTGCCCAAACTGTCCAGCTCCACCCGATGCAGCCCTATTCATCCTGCAGACTGGCTAAAAGCCTCCTCCCCTGTGACCCGGGTTAGTGACTCCCTCCTCCACCCCATTTTGCATTTTCCTCTCCTGTCTCAAATGATGACTTGCCCACACAAGTCATCATTCAATGCCCTGAATGTTGTTTCAGGAATCATGTTTGTGTGCCCAGGCTGGGTGAGGAATAGGTGCCTGGGAAATGGTTAAAGCATTATGGATGAATAAATGAATGAATGCATGAATGAATAAATTGATGAAGAAATCCAACCCAGCTTCTACTTATGCAGAAAGGAATAAGAGTTCTTTCGGCCATTTCATTTGGATTCCATCTGTGACAAGCAAAGACCATTTTGGGCTTTTGAGTCAAACTTGGACTCAGAGTTGCAACCTGGGGCCTCAGTGGGCAAGCAGCTGGTGAGGAGGGAGGGTAGCTGTGTTGGAGGGTAAGAGGCAAGACAGGAGGCAGAAACCCTGATGCTCAGGCATCTCTGGGTCTGGCCTCAGTTCTATGTAGAAATCTAGAAACTTCAATGAATTTCAGCAAGTCAGAGCTGGCTGGCACGCCCATTTTACAGATGGAGAAACTGATCCCAGGGCCACAGGGCAGCACCAGATCCCTCCTCCCTTCCCAGGTTCTCTCTACTCCCAGCTGCCTCCCTGATTCAGCCTCCTACAGTTTTCAAAAAGCTGAAACTCCAGGTGAGACTGTCTCTGGGGGGCAGGGCCTGGTTCCCCAGAGGGAGTCAAGAAGGAGTAGTGTATGTGGGCTGGGGTGAGGGGAGGAAGGCAGGAAGGGAGCAGCCTTGGGAGGTGAACTTCCAAGCCACCTTCCAAAGTTCCAGCGTGAAAGACTTTAATGGGGCCCTGCAGTCTTCTTTCTTCCCCAAAAGAATGGCCACTCAGAGGCCGCTGGCTTTGTTTGGAAGAGCCAGGGCCTATAATTAGCCCGCCCCAGAGGGCGCCCTTCCTGCTTCCCACAATGGCTCCTTTCAACCTCCCCCGCTGACACACCCCCACGGCCCCTGAGGGCTCTGAGACCCCTATCTTCAACGACCCACCTCCAACTCCCTCCCCACCCACACTTTACTTCCTTCCTCCAGGCAGAGCTGAATCCTGGCAAGCAGGGAGTCCGTGAGTTCTCTGGAGCCAAGGACCTGGGGCTGAGACTCATCCCCTTCCATAGGCACAGAATCCGAGGTGCAGAGAGAGCAGGTGGGTAGTGAAGGGACAGAACTTGGGTCTCCTGATTCCTGGTCCAATGCGATCATGCGATCATCACTGCTCCATCCTGGACCTTCAGCACCCAGTCC
Source organism: Macaca thibetana thibetana (assembly GCF_024542745.1). Lineage (NCBI taxonomy): Eukaryota > Metazoa > Chordata > Mammalia > Primates > Cercopithecidae > Macaca > Macaca thibetana. The sequence goes on along the minus strand of NC_065584.1, from coordinate 158,873,625 downwards.
CCCGCAGCAGCCTCTCTTCCCCTGCAGGGGAACGTCACCCCAGGCCCACCTTCCACTCCCTTCAAGTCCACAGTGCCAGAGGCCCACAGGGTGACAGGATCACAGGCTCAGACCAGCAAAGGGAAGGATGGCAGCCAGTCCCCCTCCATCGCACAGATGGGAAAACTGGAGCCCCGAGCACGGAGGGGCTGCAGGGGCCGGGGGAAACCTTCCCCATCGCCCTCTGAAGGTTGGCTGGAAATCACCAACAAGAGGCAGGTGAATAGGAGGAGAGGCGTACACAGGAGCTTTCCCAATGAGGACCCAGAGATACAGGGAAAATTGTCCATTTTTATGCTGAGTTTCAAGGACATATGGACAGCTGTGTAGCGATATGATTGGTCAAAAATGACAATGATGTAATGTAATAGACCGAGTGGGGACACCCAGCAAGGCCTGTCTGTCTGGATTTCTCCTGGCCTCTCTGAGCATGCATTTCTTCCTTCCGGGTGTGGGCATGGGAAGGACTCTGGAGTGGAGGTCTGGCCTGCGATCAAACAAGGTAGGCCTGAGACTTTCTGCATTTCTTTTCTTTTTTTTTTTTTTTTTTTTGAGACAGGGTCTCACTCTCGCCCAGACTGGCGTGCAGTGGAGCAGTCTTGGCTCACTGTAACCTCCACCTTCCAGGCTCAAGCATTCTCCTGCCTGAACCTCCCAAGTAGCTGGGATTACAGGTGTGCACCACTACCGCCTGGCTAATTTTTGTGTTTTTAATAGAGACGGGGTTTCATCATGTCAGCCATGCTGGTCTCGAACTCCTGACCTCAAATGATACACCCATCTCGGCCTCCCAAAGTGCTGGGATTACAAGTGTGAGCCACCGTGTCCCACCTAGGCCTGAGAACTTCTTTGAGGCCCGTTTTTACACAGAAATCGGGGAAAGTTAGAGTCTGTAGGCTTTATGGCTGGCCTTGGGGAAAAGGGGTTTTGATTTCTATGACCCGCCTGCAGGAGGAGGGATTCTCATTTCTACATCTGTCCTTGGGGGAGAACGGGTCTGAGAGACAGGAGGGCAGGAGACAGCTCGGTCACTTTTGCTTCGGAGGCTTTCATTTTGGGGTGTTATTTTCTGAGTTCCAACAGGCTGCATTTGTGGTCACTCAGCCAATAAGTAGTAAAGACAAAATTAGAAGCCTAGTCTCTTCCTTCCACCGAGGGGCCTGGCTACTTTGAAGCTTTCTGTCATGAGTAGTGACTGTGATCCTCTCTGTCACGCCAGTGCCATCGGATAACACACCTTTCCTCTCTTGGCCTCCTGCTCCGGGCTCCAGCACCAAGCACTGTCAGGAGAGTCTTGGGCCATCCCTCAAGTCCTTTTGCTCTGACCTCCAGCTGAGGAGGAGCTGGAGGAGGGGAGCTAGGGCAGCATCAGTGATCCCTGGGCTTGCCCTGACAGCCCCCCTCTACCAGCCTTGCCTTGGAGGGGCTAAAGTTCCTGGTCTGGCAGGAGGGAGAGGGTAGCCTTACTGCTCAGCAGCACTGACCTTTGCCTTCATGTGCCCAGTTGCTTGGCTGCTGCACCAGGCTCTGAAGGCACAAACCCCTGAGACGGTGTCCAAGCCCAGGGCCCTGTAGACTGCGGATCCTGAGACCAGCACCACTCGTCCTGCAGCACTGGGGACAGACAGGGCAGGTAAGGTGGGAAAGAGGGCAGGAGATGGCAGGGGCAGCACGGAGTCAGCACAAGACAAGGCCCAAGATCAGAGATTTAGGCATGGCCTGGGCTAGCTTAGAAAAGGTACTGCCTAAAACCTTTAAGAGGAGAGATGCAAACCTCACAGCCAGACTGGGGAGTGGGGAGCAAAACAAGGAGCAGGAGAGAGAAACCAAAAGGAAACAACAGAGAGCGTGATAGAGAGAAACACAGAGTTAGACAGAGAAAGAAGGAGGAGAGACAGAAGGAAAGTAGAGAGAGACAGAAGGAAAGGAGGGAGACTGAGTCAGACACAGAGAGGATGAAACAGAGTGGCATATGAGGGACAGGCAGAGACTGATGGACAGGGGCAGAAAGGCAGACAGGAGGACAAACAGATAAAAAAAGAGAAAGGGGCCGAGCACTGTGGCTCATGCCTGTAATCCCAGCACTTTGGGAGGCCGAGGTGGGCAGATCACCTGAGGTCAGGAGTTCGAGACTAGCCTGACCAACATGGAGAAACCTCGTATCTACTAAAAATACAAAAAAATTTAACTGGGCACGGTGGTGCATGCCTGTAATCCCAGCTACTCAGTAGGCTGAAGCAGGAGAATCGCTTGAACCTGGGAGGCAGAGGTTGCAGTGGGCCGCGATAGCACCATTGCACTTCAGCCTGGGCAATAAGAGCGAAACTCCGTCTCAAAAAAAAAAAAAAAAAGAAAAAGAAAAAGAAAAAAAGAAAAAGAAAAAGAAAGAAAGAGAGAAATAAAGAAGCCAGGAGCAGATATTGACAGACAGACCCAGCAGTGGGCAGGGGTTCTGCTGTGTTATCAGACAAAGTATTGAGAGGTGTGTCTCAATCCTGCCATTTGGCTTAATCAACACTGGGGGCCTTCCCTCAATCCCAGGAGTCTCCCAACCATACAATGAAACAGAGTCCAAGCTCTAGGAAGGGATGTTCTTGGGGGAAAAGCAGTGAGGTAGGGATGTGGGGTGTGTGGGGTGTGTGTGTGTGTGTGTGTGTGTGTGTGTGTGTGTGTGTGTGTGGTGTGGTGGTGGGGAATCTCTGGCAAAGCTTTCCCTAGGTCAGTCACTGACCCTGGCACATCATGTGGCCTCTCTGGGCTTAAGTTTTTTTTGGATGTGATGGAGTCTGGGGTACAGCAGGAGTCTCCTTCAGCCTTATAACCTGGCCTTAGCTAAGGCTCTGTCTTTGCCGCTAACTTACTGCTCTATTCTACTTAACTCATGACTTCTATCTCGTAGTCCAAGATGGCTGCCTGAGATCCAGCTATCACAACTGTTTTTCAGCCAGCTAGAAGGAGGAGGGGTAAAGAAAACACCTCTCTTTTTAAGAACACAACCTGGGAATTACGCTCAACACTCTTTTTCCAAGTCACTGGCCAATACTTAGTCTAAGGGCTACATCTAGCTTCAAGGGAGACTGGGAAATGTGCAGTACTGCGCTGGGGACGGAATCAATTTCACACAGCTCAGTGATGCCTTCACAGATCCTTACTCATAGCAGGCTTATTTAAAAAGAATTACACATGCAATATGAGTTTTAAAATATACATTTCAAACAAGTGAAAAATCCTCCTTCATTCTCCAAAATTCATCCCTCCCCCAAGTGTGACCACTGTGAACAGTTTGCTGTGTGTCTGCCAGATTCACTTTTTATGTATACACACATACATACACATATGTCTACCTAGTTAAAGAAGCATAAAATGAGATCACGATTTATGTATTGTTCAGCAACTTGCTTTCTTGGTTACTGTTACTTGGCGGTATGTCTTGGAGGTTCTGCCACGTCAGTCCACAGAGAATTACCTCATTCTTTTTAACAGCAAAATAGTACTTCAGTGTGTCAATTTATCAGCATTTAGAGATGGATATTGGGGTTGTTGCCAATTATTTTTGCCATTACAAACGGCTTTGGGAATTTTGTCTCCATATACATGCACACAGACATTCCTTGGGAATGGATTCCTAAAAGTGTGCCAAAGGTTAATTTTCTCTTTATGTGGGTTTAACCCTTTGGAACTAAAAATCCTTTTCTCCATGGACAAGATGGTGATCACATCCAAGCTGGCTGGCTGCTTCCCTGTCTCGGCTTGAGCTGCTCTCTCTCCCTCTCCCTGCCTCCCACTGGGCAGGCCTGGCTCTGGCATCACCGCCCTTATTAGTCCTCTCTTCCAGGGTCTTTCACTATCATTGGAAGCCAATCTTACATACAAAAGCCTGTGGTCCCACATTTTTATAGGTGGCACTCCCTTTCTCCTTCAAGGAAGAAGAGACCACCTCTCCAGGGCCCTTCTCCTGAGAATTTAGGGCCCTGCTTCTTGGCCCGGCCTTTATCTACTCCCTCCCCGCCCTGCTTGCCACAGCACCTAGTTGGAGCACCCACTGAGCGCCATTTCCTTCCCCAGTCTTGTCTGCATCCCTGCAGGATGCCCCCTCTAGGAAGGGGAAGGAGGGCAGGGTGAGCCTGTGCTCAGGTGAGGGGCGATGCAGTCGACTGTCCTGCAGCCTTGGAGGGTGCAGGCATGTACTTGGGGCAAAGAGCAGGACTCCAGAACGCCAGCCTGTCTGTGAGGAGTGAGAAATAGAAGAGAGAGCTCCGAGGGGGCCTTTTTCACTTCCCCCAGGAATAGATCATATCTGGAATTCCATCCCTGAAGCCCCGACTACCCTTAGCATGGTCAGGGCCCTCAGCCCAGCTAGGCAGCAGGATGCGGATCCGGTTATTAAAAGCTGAGCTGGTGGTTCCCCTCCAGCAATTCATCAGGCAGTGGCCCCCTGGGAGTGATAGATGGGGACAAATGGGTGTAAGTAGGGGGTTCCTCAGCTTCTCTAAGGCCACATCTGGGGAAACTCAGCCATCAAAGCCCTGTGCAGGCTTCTCCACTGAGAAGCCTGAGGGCCAAGGAGATCAAGTTTCGAGCAAATGGTTTGGGGGTGTGGAGAGGCTCTACCACTGGAGACAAGCTGCCCTGTGTGTTGTGTGGGGCCCCAGCCCCTGCTCTGTGCCTGAGCTGGAGAGGGGGGTGGGGTGGGCTCCTCTGATCCTGGAATCAGGGGCAGGAGGTCTGTGAGGGCAGGAGGAGGGGCACAGCCAGACTGGGGAAGCGGGGAGCTGTCTTCCAGGAGGAGCAGATCAAGCACCTTTTAAAGCAGGTGCTGGGGCCACTGCTCAGGGCCAACCGCCGAGACCGCACAACCAGCCATCCCTCTAGGATCCCAGCCTAGCTGGAGCCGGGCTCAGAGAAGGAGGCCCTGTGTTGGGAGCATCCTGCTTGCCTGAAGGGACAAGTTTCCAGGAGTGATCAATAAAGGAAAGGAAAGAGACAAGGAAGGGAGAGGTCAGGAGAGCGCCTGGTTGGAGGTAGGCTGGAGCCAAGCCTGGGAGGCCAGATGGGATTGGAACAGGTCAGGGAACAGGGAGAAGGCACATGGGGTGAGGAGTGGGGAGTGAGCAGGAATCAGGGCCTCGGAGCAGGAAGTGAGCAGAGTGATGGGCTGGAGCAATTCTGATGAATAAGGTCGGAGACCTGGGGAGGGCTGCCCTCAGGGGACACTGGGGGGCTAGCAGGAGCTCCAAAAGGCCGTGAGACATTTGCAGAGTCCTGTCTGAGTTGGATCTGACTGCCTGTGAGCAAGAGGTTGGTGGAGAGCCCTGTCCTGTGGTCAGCAGCAGAACAAGGAGAGAGAAGTCAGGGGATCTGCCCAGCAGTCAACGTCCTCAGTGAAGAAGGAGGGCAGCACAAAGCCTACATCTCAAGGACACACCATAGTGACAACACTCCAGGGAGGAACGTGCTGGGAACGGGGAATGTGGGGCTCTTATAGCTGGGGAATCTTCATGGCCTTGTGTCTAGTCCTCTGAAGGCAGGAAACCCTCTGTTGCATATTGATGTTAACAGCCTCTTCTTGATTGCCTCCCATGATGGGGCCCTCACTACTCTGTTAGAGTACGAAGGCTACCTTTGGCCTGAGCTGAAATCTGCCTTCCCTCCTCCAGGTCAGTACTAGCCTAGCTCTCTGGGAGGGAAAGAACATGCTGCTCCCCTGGAACAGCCAGCTACCCTCCTCCTCCTCACCAGTGTCCATTGCCATACGAGAGCCTGGTCTAAATCCTTTATGTTCTGATGATGCTGTTGGTGAGGGGGGCATGAGAACTGCAGGAAGGGAACATCAGCTGGTGCTTCTGACCCTCCCACATGGCAGGGGAGGAAGGAGGTAGAGAGACAGGAGGTAGACAGCCACATCCATACTCTTCCCGCCGTGAGCACGGCAGCCAACGACACTGCCTTCCAGCCCACTGGGTGGAGTCAGACTTGGTCTGGTGCCAGAATTAAGCACGTGTGTGTGCGAGGGGCTGTTGGATGTGTGTGTGTGAGTGTGCTGCGCCACTGAGGGCACACCCCGAGCTCACGGGCCCGCATGAGGTTGACTTTCTTGGCTGTTTATTCATGGACTCTCAAGGTGACTGGGCTGCACAGGTAGGCGCAGGGGCCATCCCCCAACTCCTGGACTGAAGCTCCTCTCTTGGGCATTCTCTTCTGTGCTGTGGGAGTTGGGGGTGTTCCTGAGGTTTGAGTGTCGTAGAACTATTGGGTTTGCTGTAGGACTCAGAGATGGGAGGGTGGAGAGCAACAGGAGTCTCCAGGCTTTCTGCAAATGCTCACAGGCTTTTGAACATCTTGTTCCAATCTGTGGTTGATTTGCCGGAGTTTGAGTGTCCTGAGGTGTTGTAGTGGTTCTCATGTGTTACTGAAGGTCTGGGGGTCCTTCGGGGCAATACTGAGGTTGGAGGGGTTCTCATGGCATTACTGAAACTCAGGAATGTTGCTGAGATTCTGGAGGTGCTCTGGGAGATCTGGGAGTCCTTGAGGGGATGTTTCTGAGGTTCTGGGGATGCTGCTGGCCTTCCCCATTCCTTCTGGCCTGCTGTTAGCTTCTTCTAAGCTTAGCACTTTGCCCTTTGAGGATTTGATAATCACAGGCTGCCGAAGGCATGCACGTGGGCCTCTGTTCCTGGATGCAAAAATTCCTCAGGTTTAATCAACTTGAACAAAAACATGAGAGGAAGGAAGCCCTGTCCCAAGGCCTTCATGGGCCAGCTCCAACCTGAGGGGCGTAGCAGCTCTGTGCCAAGCCCAAATGGCAGATGGCCTTCATTGGCTCAGAGTCCAGAAGCTTTTTGGGACCTCCTCCCATATTGAGCAGGGCTTAGCCACCCGCCAATCTGTGCCCAGCTGGGAGTCCTGCTGGCTTGAGCTGCTCCTTGGATACTGGCATCAGCCTCATCTGAGTGCCACGTGGGCTCATGCTGGCCACAGCAAGGCAGCCCTGCCCTGACCCCTATGCTGCTCTCTCCTTGTCTCTCAGACTTCCCTTCTTGGCACTCCTGAGACACGTGTAAATTCATTCTTGCTATCATTCCAGATCTTCCATGGCTTCAGTTCCCTGCTCCAGGCCCCCTCCTCCAGGGAGCCTGCAAAACTGCACAAGCCATCTCCTCCTTTCCCTCCCTGCTCCTCAGTCTTTGGCAGTTCTGTCTTTTGAGCACTTTTGCTCTCCAGCCTGCCCTCTCCTGAGGGCAGGGCTGGACCTTCCTGGGTATCAGCGCCCCTTTAAAGCCAGCTCCAGAGGGCAGGCCCTTGACTCTGCTGCCCAGGCTTTCGGAGAAATTCTTCAGGGGCACATCATTACCATCCTTCTCTTCCTAACACTTTTTGCCTCCTGCCATCTGCCCAGGTAGCATCTTTCCTAATAGCTCAGAGCCAAGCCTCCCATTTTGCAGATGGGAGCTCCAAGCGATTCTAGCCCCAAGCTGAGGAGGTACCTTGGGCTCAAGAAGTGGGCTCACCTTGCAGCTTGAGCCACACGGCTACCTGCTATCCATGGATCTTCAACTCAGCCTGCCCCTCTGTCCCCACCAGACTGGGCAGGGCAGCTGGGGGCCAGGAGGGGGCAGGTGGGAAGCAATGGGGTCACCTAGGAAGTCACAACCACTCTCTGTGAGTTTCTTGTTACAACTGGTTGCTGGTGTACAGGGAGGGGTGCCTTGAGGGGAGAGTTCACAACGAGAATCTCCAGGCTGGATTTGATAGAGGCCAGTGAGATCCATAGAAGGGAAAAGACTCACTCAAGGCCACATAGCCAGTCCCAGGGTTCAAATCCAGCTAGGTGGCCTCCCCAACCAGGCGTTCTCCACTGCCATGCAGAAACCTGGCCCTTACCTCTGGACCTTCCAGCTCTGCCCTGGCCAAAGTACCGGGCACAAGGCTGCCCTCTGCCTGCCAGGCCCACGCCAGGGGAGAAGGACGAAGCTCACCATTTCCTCCCCTCTGCTTAGGGCCTCCTTTGGTGGCCTCTGTGTCTCCCCATGAGGAGGGAGGTGGTATTGTTGGCACTGGGTTCTCCGTGGGGGGCGGGGAAGGGACTGTGCCTGGGCTCGGCTGGGGTCCCTTTCTGCCAGCCTGACTGCAGCCCCTGGGTGGATGGAGGCTCCTTCAGGCAACCTGATTGCCTTTCCTCAGTGCCTGATATGGTTTGGATGTGTGTCCCCTCCAAATCTCACGTTGAAAGTGACCCCCAATGTTGGAAGTGGAGTCTGGTGTGTGGTGTTTGGGTCATTGTGGAGAATCCCTCCTGAATGGCTTGGTGCCCTCCCTGCGGTAATGAGGGAGTTCTCGCTCTATCAGTTCATGTGAGAGCTGGCTATTGGTAAGTGCCTGGCATCTCTCCTGCTCCCTCTCTCGCCAAGTGTCCTGCCTGACCCCCCTTCACCTTCCATCACGATTGTAGGTTTCCTGGGGCCCTCCCCAGAAGCCGATGCGGGTGCCGTGCTGCTTCCTGCACAGCCTGCAGAACTGTGAGCCACATAAACTCCCTTTCCCTATAAGTTACCCAGAGTCAGGCTTTCCTTTAGATCAACGCAAAACAGATGACCCCAGTGCCCAACTGGTACCTCCCTCTCTCCCCTCAGGTATCAGCGACATACCACCTTCCCAGTGAGGCCTTCCCTGACCACCTCGTCTTAAACAGCCAACTCCCGTCTGTCTCTCTTCTCTTCCCCCACTTCACTTCCCCTCTGGTGTCGTGTCCCTCAAGCCCTACCATACATCAGGTTCCATTTGGTGCAGGGCTTGACTCATCTTGCTAACTGCCAAACCAGCCTGGGGAAGGCAGAGTTAGGCTTCTTCCAAGGAAGAGGATGGTTTCTTTCTTTCTTTTTTTTTTTTTTTGAGATGGAGTTTCCCTCTTTTGTCCAGGCTGGAGTGCAATGGCAAGATCTCGGCTCACTGCAACCTCTGCACCCCCCCACCCCGGGTTCAAGCCATTCTCCTGCCTCAGCCTTCCTAGTAGCTGGGATTACAGGCGCATACCAGCACGCCCGGCTAATTTTTTGTATTTTTAGTTGAGACGGGGTTTCGCCATGTTGGCCAGGCTGGGTCTCCAACTCCTGACCTCAGGTGATCCACCTGCCTCGGCCTCCCAAAGTGCTAGGATTACAAGTGTAAGCCACCACACCTTGCCAAAGGGCATGGTTTCTGATAGGCAAGGATGTCTAACCCCAGACACCGCTGCCTTGTAGAGGGAGTGGGCTCCCTGTCTGGAACTGTACTCCCATAGTTGGAGGTGGATTTAAAATCAGATGTGAGTTGGTTGCTCCCTAAGGTAAGAGTCTGAGACCCCTGAGCAGGGAAGGGCTTGCTGGGCTCTGGTGTGGGCACGGGGGCTCTGGGAAGCCCAGCTGGTGAACCTCAGGGCACAGCAGCAGCCTGTATAGGACAGGCCCACTAATGAACACTGACCGCCAGAACAAGCAATGGCTTTGCCGAGCTCAGTTTCTAAAGTCCCTCTTACCCAAGGGCCAGGCGCTGTGCATCAGGGGAAGGCAGGAGGAGGGAAGGCAGGGATAGAGTCCCGCCCTCCAGAAGCTCACACCCGCGCCTGGAAGGCAAGTTTCCCGCATCCCTGGGATCAGAAGGGCCAGTGTGGGTTCCTGCATTACATCAAATAAAGCTCAGGTTCAGCCCTGAGTCAGCAGGCGCTGATATCTCTGTGGGATGGTGGAGAGCAACAGAACCCTCCTCCTGCCAGAAGGGCCATTTGGAAAGAATGGGGAGGAACTCAGGCTAGCAGCGTGCTCAGCCCCTAATCCTTTCCTGTGGGCTTGGGAATTTGAATGACAGCCTCCTCCAGGATTTCAAGCCCTGTTTACTCTGAGACTTCACCCTTGCTGTTTCCTCTGTGGGGATCACACTTCTCCCCACCCCCATCCCCATCCTGAGCCTGCCACCCTCTGCTCAGCTGACTTCCCTGCCCTTCAGATCACCATGGAAAGGTTATTTTCTTCAGAGTCTCCCCCTACTCCCAAATACTCTTGGGCTAAATTTGGTTTCCCATGGTAGAGACCAGCTCAGCCTGTGCTTCCCTTTGTACCCCTCAGATTTTGGAGGGGATTTAGTTATCTGGCCGTGTTCCCCGTGAACTGTAATGTCTCCTGCCTCAGGGCTCAGGACAGTGCTGGCACATACTGGGTGTTCAATAAATTTAAGTTAAAAGACTAAATGAATAATGTCTTTTTAAAAAAGCTGTTGAATGACTGTCTTAGCTGATAGGGTCAAAGCCCAAGACCCTTGTAGGGTATTGGAAGGACAGAGACCCTCACAGTTTCAGGGGCCTAAACCTCCATCAGGGACTGTGGCCTGAGAACTGCTTTCTACCTTCTTCTGCCTCTCGCCCCTCCCTTCAGGCTGGGGCACAGGTCCTGCTCCTGGGGAGGGAGAATGAGGAGGAGCCCTCCTCCCTGGCCCAGACCTTGCCTTGCTCACCCTCAACCTCACTCCAGGAGGAGCAGAAGGCAGGCGGGGCTCCTCTTGCCTACCCGTGGGTCTGGTTTGTGTTTAAAGAGCTAATTTCCGCCTTGTGGGGGTGAGTTATCTCCTTGTGAAATCAAGTTGTAGGAACAAAAAGGGTTTACCAGTGAGACACATGTTGCCTCCTTCATGGAAACCCTAGGAGAAGGAACGGACAGATTCCCCTTCCCTGCCTCCGCCCCAGCCCAGCCCCAGCAGTTGGTCTCCCTCGGTTGTTGCTGCAATGCTGGTCTCCTGTCTGTGTGGGGCACTGCAGATGTGGCGGGCAGGGGCGTGGGAGCTCTGGGGCAGGCGCTGAAGGCAGGTATGTGTGTGAAGTCAGGTGCGGGGGTGGGGGTGGCTCCTGGCCACACCCTTGCAGCGCTCAGGCCGCCAATGGTGCTGGGGCCTCCTCCCCCAGGAGGGGGGCTTTGTCAAGGATTATGGTGTGTTTCCATCACCGAGGCCCAAAGGGGCCAGAAAGGGGCAGGCTGAGGCTGGGGGAGGGGAAGGGAGCCCAGCTGGGAGGGCCCAGGCAGGCAGTGCGGAGCTGGCTGTGGCCTGCCTACTCTTTCATCTCTGCAACTCCTTCCTCCCTGGGCCTCCCTTCTGGTGTGTCTGTGGGTCTGTCTAGGTGGGCTTGGGAAGAGGGAAGGAAGGGGCGTCTCTCTAGGCAGCTCGGACTGGACAAGCCTTCTTTGAAAATGGTCCTTTGAACAAACGCCTGCTGGTGGTTGGTCAGACAGACAGATGCGCCAGCAGGAGCCCCGGGGCCCCAAGGGGACAGCTATCTCTGCAGGACCGGTGCGATGGGCGGGAAGGGAGGAGGGGACACGAGAGGCCCTGTCCTCCTCCTGTGCCAGCTTGCTCAGGCCCTCAGTCCCAGACGGGCTTTTCCCAGAGAGCTAAAAGTAAGAAAGTAACCTTCAGGATTAAAGAGAAATGTTTCTTTGTTTGGGTTTTCCATCTTTTTTTTTTTTTTTTTTTTATTTTAAGCCTCTTTTCACATCTGTAGTGGCTTTTCTTTCTCTCGCCTGGGGTCAAAGGAGGAGAAGGGCCGGAGAATGTCATCCCAGCCAGCAGGGAACCAGACCTCCCCCGGGGCCACAGAGGACTACTCCTACGGCAGCTGGTACATCGATGAGCCCCAGGGCGGCGAGGAGCTCCAGCCAGAGGGGTAAGTGTGGAACCCCCCAACCTCATTCTGTCGGCCATCAGAATGGGCTGATGGCAGAGGTTGCAACTGGCCGGGGAGCAGCTCCTGGTCAGGGGCTGCTAGGTCTGGCTCTGCCACTTATTTGCTGTGAGACCTTGGGCAAGTCACAGCCTCTCTGGGGTTCATTCAGTCTCTGCTTCCGCTACATGAGAACAAGACCCCTCACCTTGCTGTTAAGATACCTAAGGCTGGTCACCTAAAAAGCACCTGTGTGATGTGTTAAAAATACAGATTCCTTTAGTGTTCCTTGCAGATTCAGATCCGCAAGGATGGCTCCCTGGGTGATTCTGGCCCATAGCCAGGATGGGGAAGCTGCTGGGAGCAGTTGAGGCAAGCAGACCTGCCTTCAAGGGGTTATTGGTCTCTGTGGTGAGCATTTGGGTGTGGTGTTTCCAAGTGTCAGGTTCTCTGGGCAGGCTGGGGGATTCGGTGAAGGCAGAGAACCAAAGGGAGAAATCGTGGGGAGAAGTCACTGAGCGAACAGCCACCTTTGTTGTCTTTGGATGGTCTCAGAGTATGAGGAGAGCCTATTCCCTTCAGCAAGAGTGCTCAGGCCAGCCCAGGCTAGGGTGGGAGCAGGGAGGCAGCCCGCCCCCGGGTGGCCTGAGAACCCGGCCACAGCTGCTTTGCCTGGGTCCATTCTACCGGGGTTTAGTCTGGGCACCCTGGTGGAGGAGCTGGACCCCTTCTGTGTCCCCCACCTCCTGCCAGGATGCCTTGCCTGTGTAGGACCCAGAGCCAGTTCTCCCCTGTTGTTCCCAGGCCTGGCCCCATCCCCTACCTCCCTGCTCTGTCTGAGGGTTTGGAGAAGTAGAAAGGTGAGGCTGGGGGTTGCCGAGCCAGATGTGTGCACATCTGTTCTCCATCAAAACCTGAAACTTGAGAAGGAAAAATCCTTGCGTGCCTCCCCAGGGGCTGGGGCTGCGGCCTGGCTGGGCTTGGGTCATCCAGCAGGGACAGAGGCTCCACCCAGGCCTCGGGGAAGGAGCTGTTGTGTGGAGGACTCAGGGTTCTGACCACCTGGAAAATAGCCTGCAGTCAGCAAGGGCGTGCGCCCCACTCATCCTGCCTGACTGACTGAGAGCCTGTGGGCTCCACATATCCCACTGTGTATGTGTGGGCTGCGAGGGACCAGAATGAGGAGAGGCCCAGGAACTCATGAGGATGGTTTCTGACCTAGGTGAAGGCTCTAATCTGAAGCTGTGTCCTTGGGAGCCTCAGGGCTCGGACACTGGCCGCGAGCCAGGTGCCTGTAGCTGTAGTGTGGTCTCAGAATAAAGTTGTGTGTATGTCAGGCACTGGGTGATGGGGAGTCCAGTCCCTCATGTGGGTGACAGCTAGAAGATTCAGCTCCTTTCTCCCACTGCAGGGCATGGCACCCGTAAGAATAAAGAGATTTGTTTGAATCTACTTATTTAGCCAAACCAATTGAGCTGCCTGCCATCCCCCTTCCCCCGAAGTGGGAGCAGAAAATTAGGAGCTCAGGGAAATCCCGAGGAGATGAACTTGGGTTCACCTCTGTCTGTGAGTCAGACACCCTGGGGACATGTTGCTTCAGAGCTTTGAAGAGCTCTGGAGTGCCCGGTGCCCCAGCACTCTCAGGCTGGAGTTGGGGTGGATGAACACTGATGGCAGTGGAGTCAGCCACAGAAATTTCCTAAAATCCAGAACATTTAATGGTTCAAACATCCTCAGTGGCTTCCCGGGACCTCCCATGCTTGCTGTACCCTCATCTTACCTCACCTCTGGGCTGCAATCACACTGGAGGGCTTGACCAGCCCCAGCCACGCTGCCTGTTGCCTGCCCCTCTGCTTCCTCATGCACTTCCCTCCACCCGGAGCTGCCTTTTCCCCTTCTTTGCCTAAAGAGATGTTAACCATCTTTTATTTATTTATTTTTTGAGATGGAGTCTTACTCTTGTTGCCCAGGCTGGAGTGCAGTGGCGCGATCTTGGTTCACTGCAACCTCCGCTCCCCATTTCAAGGGATTCTTCTGCCTCATCCTCCCGAGTAGCTGGGATTACAGGTGTACACCACCACGCTCAGCTAATTTTTTTGTATTTTTAGTGGAGGCGGGGCTTCACCATGTTGGCCAGGCTGGTCTTGAACTCTTGACCTTGGGAGATCTGCCAGCCTCGGTCTCCCAAAGTGCTGGGATTACAGGCGTGAGCCACTGCGCCCGGCCAGTAACCATCTTTTAAACTCCAGTCAGATGCCACCTCCTTTGGCCCCAAGTTCTCCCTCCTCTGCATCCTTCAGCACCTGCTGTGCCTGTCCCAGGATCAAGCTCACCACCCTCTCCAAGGTCTTTATGTCTGTGCCATCCTGTCTGTCCCATGGCACAAAACATGGGGCCACAAGCCACCAGCCAAACATTTGCTCATTTCTGTGCCACTTGAGATCCCCATCTGGCCCCTCACACTGAGCTGAGAGGTCAGATGGGGACCTCAGGTGATACAGAAAGGGCCAGAGGCTCCCCCAGGCAGGGCCCTGGAGGGCGTTTCTGGGGGTGGGATTGGTTTGGGGTAAGGTCCATAGGAAAATGGTCAAACTACTCCAGGGACAGTTTTCCAAGTCCCTGCTGGGCCCAGATATACAGGTGGAGCAGGACCTAGTCATGCGGGGAGATGCAGGCTGAGAGGGAGGGCTGCCCCGTACACTGGAATGAGAGGCCTTAGGAGCTGGAGGTGGGGAGCCTGAGACTGGAGCACCAATGGTGGGAACCTGCTCCCTGCATGGCAGCTACTCAGGATCCCACTTCTACTTTGGGAAGAGGCTGGTCTCCTGGCCAAGAAGCTGTCCAGAGCTGACTTACTCTGCCTGTCCACCAAGTGGCTGGTTTCTTTCCCACCGCTCATCCGCTGGGATTTCCTGAGAGAAAGTGAGCAGGACAGACCGAGCTGACCCAGCAGAGGGTCCCAGGGATCTGTGCTCCCCTGGATAATGCGGCCTTGATGCCTCTCTTTATACAGTGGGGAGTGTGCTGGCGGAAGGCTGAGCCCTCTGGGCAAGCAGGGACTGGCCACAGCCCAGGCTCCATCTCAGGCCCTCGCCCACCAGACCTCACTGGTCTCACCCATGCTGCCATCCTCCCTCTGGCTCTCCCAGGCCCAAGCTGGGAAAACCCGTAGCTCTACCGCTCCCCAGGGACCCAGTCCTGCCTGATCTCCCAGGGCCAGGGCCAGCCCTGAGCTCAGGACTCCTGCCTCACTCCCTTTCTCCGCCACATGATTCTGCTGGGGAAATGGAGGGTTTCATTGTCCTCAGTGACCCCTATCTCCCCTGTGGGTCTACCTCTGTGCTCAGCCAGGGTGACTGCAGGACCATTGCCAGGCCATAGAGAGCCTCTGTGGAATTAGAGAAAGGGATCCCCATTTAGGTCCATTCAGTTCAGCGGGTGCTGGGTTTGGTGAGCAGGGTGGCCTGCTTGTTCCCTTGGCTGAGCATCTTTGTGCAGTGGGCAACCTGCATTGCTGTCCACGGAGGCTGTCGTTGAGAGGGAAGCAGGAAAAGAGACGGACCAGGGGAGATCATTTTAGTCACAGACCAACCTCAGATGGCAGTGAGTAGAGGGCAAATCATCGGGCCAAACCCTTGACTGCTTGACCCAGGTAGTGTGCTCAACCACAGTTCTGAGAAGAGGTCTGTGAGACCAGGAGCAGTCAGAGGGGCTTCCTGGAGAGGGGAGGCCTTGAAGGACAGGAAGCATCTGGGTGAGCAAGAATAAGTGCTCAGCCAGGCACAGTGGCTGACACCTGTAATCCCAGCACTTTGGGAGGCTGAGGCATGAAGATTGCTTGATCTCAGGAATCCAAGACCAGCCTGGGTGACATGATGAGGCCCTGTCTCTACTAAAAATACAGAAAAAAAAAATGCCATGCGTGGTGGTGCACACGGAGGATTGTTTGAGCCCAGGAGGCTGAGGCTGCAGTGAGCTGAGATCGCCACTGCAGTCCAGCTTCAGTGACAGAGCAAGACCCTGTCTCTAAAAAAAAAAAAAAAAAAAAAAAATAAGTGATCAGGCTGAGCCGGTCCACTCTGCTGCCCCTGGGAGCTTCCCATCTCCTTTAGTCTTATAACCCCAGAGCTTGGCATGGGGCTGGCACATCACAGGAACATGAGGGCCCCAGAATGACCCTGAGAAGGTGGGACTGGGCAGGCTTGTGTAGGAGGGATCAGAGGGTTGAGGGAGGTAGTGGGTAAAGCCTCAGTGTGAACAGTCTTGAACCCCAGATCCATCTGCACACCCAGGGGGGCCTGACGCAGGCCTGAGCCAGCCTTCCTTTGCTCTGTAGGGAAATGCCCTCCTGCCACACCAGCGTACCACCCGGCCTGTACCACGCCTGCCTGGCCTCGCTGTCAGTGAGTCCAACCCAAGTTGAACCTGGCTTGCAAAAGCTACTGCCAGCCTGGCCAGTGGGACCCGTGTTCCCGGTGGGGCTGGTGAAGGGGGTCCCTGGGAGATCCTGGGTGGGGGGAGCTATCTGGGAGTTCTCCCAGCCTGGGGGCCCAAACCAGGATGCAAGTCCAACCTCCCAGATGTCTGTCACCCCTTGACCAGTCCCCGAGATGCCACAGGAGTGTGCACTGGGCAGGTAGGGGATATCCCGGGGCCTGAGTCCAAGCCCTCAAACTCAGACCCTCAGGGGAGGCCTGAGCACCCCAAGCCCTCTTCTGTGCTCTCCTTTCAGATCCTTGTGCTGCTGCTCCTGGCCGTGCTGGTGAGGCGCCGCCAGCTCTGGCCTGACTGTGTGCGCGGCAGGCCCGGCCTGCCCAGGTTGGTGCCATGGTCTGGGCACCCCCACTCAGGGGGCGCAGCGGACAGGGTCACTCTGGGAGGGTGGGTGATTTGTTAGGTACCTAAAAGGTAGCTCTGGCTTCAATGACATCCCTACCTCCCTCAGCCTGGGGCTTTCCTCACGCCCACCCAGGTCTCCAGGTTTAGTCAGGACCCCCAGAGGAAGGGGGAGGAGCTTGCACAAGCCCACCTGGGAGAAAGGACTCCAACCCAGACCCTAGGGTAACAAGCCTGACATGACCCAGCTTCAGAGTGTACCTTCTCAGGCAGCCCTCCATGTGTGGATTGACGTGACCATCCCAATGCCATCTTGACCCTTGTCTTCCCTGAGGGTATCACCTGGACCCTAATGCTTGAAGGCAGATTTATGGGGACTGACCTCTAGCCCCCATAGCTGGAACTTTCTTCTCCTATCTCCTTCAGCCCTGTGACCCCAGAGCCTGCCTGGACAGGCATGATCCTGAGGAGATGGGGCTGGGCAGGCTAGTGCGCGAGAGACCAGAGGGTTGGGGCAGGTGATGGGTAGCTCCCTGGTATAGACAGCTTCGCATCCCAGACCCAGACGGTGCACCGAGGCTGGTCTTGCTGTGCTGGTTTTGTAGGGAACCAGCCTGGGGTCTCCGGTTGGCCCCAGAAAGAGCTTGCCCTGGCTGGGGCAGTGCTTGAGGGAGAATGAACCTCTCAGAGCATGAATGCAAGCTGCAGTGCAGAAGCCGAGGGTCTGAGTGGCTTGCCCTGAGCCCAGAGGGGTGATGCCTGGGACAGCTATGCCCGCTGTCTGCCCTCTGCCTCGGGTCCACACCCAGCCCAGGGCGGTGGCCGTTGTACAAGGATGTTGTGACTCGCTGAGTTCTCTGAAGGTTTGCCAGCTCAGACAGACCAATTAGTGTGGAGGTGGCTGCTTCCTGGAGCTTCCAGGGTGGGCGGAGGGAGCAGTCTTAGGGCTTCTTCCCACTGTATGTATGTCCCAAGTCCCTTTGGCACAGGACCCAGAGCTTGGTAGATAAGAGGCACTCCACAAATATCTATGGAATGAATGAATGAAGGGGTCTTATTCCCCCATCTAGAAAGTGGGACTGACTCTACCTCCTTGATTTGTGGAATACAGCCTGGAGGTAATGGGGGTGCAGGGGCTGAGTAATTCCTTCCTGCCCTGTCCTTGCCTCTGTGCTAGCCCTGTGGATTTCTTGGCTGGGGACAGGCCTCAGACAGTGCCTGCTGCTGTCTTCATGGTCCTCTTCAGCTCCCTGTGTTTGCTGCTCCCCGACGAGGACCCATTGCCCTTCCTGACTCTCGCCTCAGCACCCAGCCAAGGTACCCACTGCCCCCCAGGCCCTGAGGTTGGTGTGATGGGATGGGAATAGGGTGGGGTCTCGGAGTTTTAAGCTGAGCTCAAGGAGATGAGGGTAACAGGAATAGTTGTCAATGAGATGGGCTACTATCCTGAGACATGACCTCTTCAGACCATCCAGTCTTTACAATGATGCCACAAAGTATGCATATTAGCCCCATTGTGCAGTGGAGGAACTGAGAGCCGGGGAAGCAGTATCTTAAATTGAGTATTTACTCAGGCACCATGCTAAGCATCATATATATACCTTCTCATTTTTCCCTTGCTAATATATTGTGATTATTTCCATTTTACAGGTGGGAAAACTGAGGCTCCAAGATGTAACTTGCCCAAGATCAGAGTTGAGACTAGTTAGAGCCTGGATTTGAACCTAGGGTTCTTGCCTGCTGAACATGCTGAAGGGCTTGGAAGCTGGAGACAGGAGAGAGGCCTGGGTGGGCTCACCACAGGCCTCATGTCTGCTCTTCCAGCATGGGTCTCTCTGCTTGTTTCACCTTCCAGGGGCCTGGAAGATGCTGGGACTGTTCTATTACGCTGCCCTCTACTACCCGCTGGCCGCCTGTGCCACAGCTGGCCACAGAGCTGCACACTTGCTCGGCAGCACGCTGTCCTGGGCCCACCTTGGTGTCCAGGTCTGGCAGAGGGCAGAGTGTCCCCAGGCACCCAAGGTAACTGCTGACCACAATGGCCTAGGGCAGAGGGGCGTGCAGAGCAACCTACTCAAACCACGGTGCCTCCTTTGAGCTCTGATTCTATGAGGGGCCGCCCTGCAGCCTTCCATTGTGCATGGGATTCCATGCCTTCAAACACATGCCCCTTCCAAGCTTGACTGTTCTGTGGGAGAGGCAGGGAACAAGGCGGCTGGGCCCAGCCCTCAGGAGCTTTAAGTCTAGGATGGGGCAGAGAAGGGAAAGTGGGCAGAGTAGGGGGAAGAGAAAGCCTGAAATGGCCCCCACCCCCAACGCCTGTGTTAGGGATTCCCCAGCTTCCCTTTGGTCAGGCTGGAGAGGGAATGGAAGTGAAGCGTGATGGAGGCCGGCAAGTGTGAAGTCAGGGATGGTCTTAGAGGGACAAGAGGAGAACTCCAGAACCTCAGGACCTTGCTCACTGGCTGCTGGCTGGAGTTGTGAAGCTGTCCAGTCTAGAACCCAAAGAGTGATGGTATAGGCTTTAGAGCCAGACAACCTGAGTGTGAATCCAGCTTCACCACTTCATTCATTCGCTCACCCATTCATTCAACAACATATTTGAAGCACATACTCTGTACCAGGGACATTTCCAGGCACTGGACTACAGCTGTGAAAAAGACAGACACAGTCCCTAGCCTCCCAAGAGCTGTCATTTCAGAAGGGAAGACACGATACACAAACAAAATGATGCCAGGTGGTACCCAGTGCCTTGGGGAAACAGTGCCACCTTTCTGAGACTGTTTCTACATCCGTCCATGGAGCTGATAACACCAGTCCCTCAGGGTGGAGGTGAAGACTAAGAGGTTGCTTTGAGAGGGGGGACTTGGTGGCTCTTTTTTGCCACCTAGAACCTGGCACATACTAAGCTCTCAATAAAAGTATATTGAACCCACAAATAAATGAATGAGTATACAAAAGGCCCACCCCCAGGAAGTCCTCAGCCCTGGGAAGTAGGGCATAGACCTTCCTGATGCTTAGGTTGAAAACTGTATGTAGGCAAAGTCAGGCTTTTGCGTGATTTTCAGAACTGTTCCTAATGCTCCGGGAACACAGAAACAGAAAGAGGTGTCCTTTCCAGGCCTTATTCCAGCCCTGGTTGAGGTGGGTGTGGGGGGCAGGAGGGAATCAAGTTATCTCCTCCTCTTGACTCCTCTCAGGCCTGTGGGGGTCCAGGAGCATGGGGGAGGGGTGAGCATCTCTGCAGGGCTCAAGAAGGGGAAGTGGGCAGGTTTGTGCTGGGTGGCGGGTTGGGAACCATAGAGCTGAAGCCTTCCCATGGCCCCCCAGACCATCCTCAGGGCCCAGTGTGAGGTGGGAAGGGCAATGGATTCTGGTTCTTGGCTGGGGGAAGAAGGTGGAAGGTAGTCTGTCTGGGTGTTTGTCTGTCCAGATCTACAAGTACTATTCCCTGCTGGCCTCCCTGCCTCTCTTGCTGGGCCTCGGATTCCTGAGCCTTTGGTACCCTGTGCAGCTGGTGAGAAGCTTCAGTCGTAGGACAGGAGCAGGCTCCAAGGTAAAGGGGCAGGCCTGGGGTAAGCTTTTCCTCGGCACCCAAGACAGCCCTACTCTCCCATATCTGTGGTCCCAGATACATGGCCGTGCTTAGTGTAGGGCCCAGCACAGAACAGATGCTCAGAAAATGTTTGCTGAGACTGCTTAGTCCTGCCTCCCCAGGCAAAGGCTGGGCTGGCCCTTGACTGGCACCCAGGATACCCGCGGCACTGAGTTGTATGAATAGTAGGGACTTAACAAGGCAGAACTGAGTCAGAAGCCAGGAGAGTCATCGCTCTGTCTGTGAAACACTGAGATCCGGCTGGAGAGACAGCCTGGAGCCTTGCGCCTAATCCGAGTTCTGCACATACTGAGATGATTCAGGAAGCACCCAGGGCAGAACTGCATTATGAATCAACTCTAGGTTGAATGTGGTCGAATAATTTCAGATAAAGGAGACGGCTGGGAGGGCTTCCTAGAGGGGGTAGACTTTAGCAAGGGCCTGAAGGACAGGGAGATCTAGAGTGAGGAGAGAATAAGGAGCAGACATTGTAGGCACAGGAAAGAGCATGAATAAAGGGGAAGAGATGGTTTTGTATCTGTTTTGTTCACTGTATTTGCAGCACTGGGTAGGCCTTAGCCCTTAATACATACTCAGCAAATATTTTTGAAGTTTTGAATAGATGAATGAATGGATGGATGGATGGGTGGATGGGTCAAAGGAAAGGTGTATGGAAGGAAGGATGGATGGATGAATGCATCATGGTAAGAGAGAATTCTTAGAAGATACTTCGATCTTAATGAAAAGCCTTCTAAGGACTTACCATATCAGGCCCTGGGCTCAGTGCTGTGGACTTGGAGCTGATGGACTTGCGTCTGATCTCCAGGAGCTCCCAGTGTGGTGGGGAGACAGATGCAGCACCAAATACCTACAGTGCAATGTGAAGCGTGCTGCGGGTGTTGGGACTGCGGGTGCAGGGGCGGTCCAGTACTTCTTTCTGGTGAGAGAGGAGGAAGAGGAAAGCTCTGCAGAGGCCCTCAAAGGGGAAAGAAGGACAGACTTAGGAGAAAGGCTTAGGACATAGAGGCCAAAGGGCTTGGCTTCTCTTTAGACAGGGCAGGGGAAGGAGAGGCTTGATGGGAGGCACCTGGGCAACCAGCAGGTAGGTGGTGATGCCAGCTGCTGGCCCAGGGAAGGTGGAGGGAGAAGCAGGTGCTCCTGGGACAACGTGTGGTCCTAAGTGTGTGTTGCTCAAAGTGTGGAGCTCAGCAGAGGGGCTGGGACTGGGTGTTAACTCAGCAAGGTCAGACTGAATCCAGAGAATGAGTGAGATCCCTAGGCAGGATGGAGAGCCCTAGGTCCATTTTGGGCTACTCTGGTCCAAGAAGGCCCACAGACTCCAGGCTCGGCTCCCACGTGGCAGGCAGCGAGTTCTGAACACTTGTAGCTCCTGCCTGCTGAGGCTCACACTCCTCGAGGAAGCCCGTGTCCTCTCCTGTTTACATCTGGCTCTGAAGAGGGAGCGGCCCCCCAGGGCCACGTGGTGCCCGAGGCATGCCCCTTTACCTTCCCTTCCAGGGTTTCCACCACCCCACCCCTCTCTTCATTGCCAGCCTTTCCTCCCAGGCTTGAGAGGTGCAAAATCCTCTTTGGACTTTGGTCAAAGAGGTTTAAGTCTCAAAGGACCCCCATCAGCTTTGAGCTGACCCACTCCTGCCCTGGATCCCAGGGTTGTCATGGCAACAAGTGACAATCGCCTATGTTCTCCCAGTGATTCAGGGCAGGGGCTCGCCCCATCTTCCCATGGACCTCTGCCACTTCACAGGCAGCTTAAGGCCTGGAATGTGGCTTAGACAAATCTGGTCACCCTTGTGATCTCCCTTGCGTAGTAGCAGGAGGAGAAGCCTGAGGGAGTCTGACCTGGAATGACCCCCTCCTGTGTCCTGGCCTGGGATGTGCCCGTGGGACACAGCTTCCCTTTGCCCCAGTTTCAGCTACCAGAGGCCAGAGGGCTAGGGGTGGGAAGAAACAGTGATGAGATGTGACTGAGCAAAGCAGGTGAGAGTTGGAGACAGATCTTAGGAAGAACTTCCTGGCATTGATGGTTCTTTGACAGGAAACTGGCCTTGTGTTTGTGAGAGAGAAAAGGGAAGCTTTGGAGGGCATGGACCTCAAACCCACAGGTCAGCCCCCTCCGCACTCACCACCACAGCCATGGCCAAGAGGTTTTTATGGAGCACCTGCTTGGTGAACACTCTAGTTCCCTGAGCCAGGACCCACGAATGGGTCGAGGCAGGTCTCATCTGCTTGTTCAATTGTCTGTCTCCACAGGGGCTGCAGAGCAGCTACTCTGAGGAATATCTGAGGAACCTCCTTTGCAGGAAGAAGCTGGGAAGCAGGTGGGGTCTCCGACACACCCTCTGTGGGCCAGTGGATCAGGCTGGTTAGAAGCCGTGCTTGGGAAGCTGGCACCGGGCAGCATGGCAGGGGCAGAGGGGCAGAATGACCAGCCTCTGGGGCTGGCCCTCAGGGAAGGGGCTTCCGCTGAGGACCCCACACCTGCTTGGGTCTTTCTGCAGCTCCCACACCTCCAAGCATGGCTTCCTGTCCTGGGCCCGGGTCTGCTTGAGACACTGCATCTACACTCCACAGCCAGGTATGGGGTTGGGAGCTGAGGCGGAGCGTGACAGGGGGTGTTACCCTCCTTTGCACAGAATGGCTTCAGTGGAGGACTGGCTCCTGCTCCCTGGAATCCTTGTCATCAACAGGGACAACTACCAGCTTGGGACAGGGGGAAGACCCTGGCCTGGCCTTGGTCATTCAGAGTCCTGTGGCCCTTTTCCTGGGCCCCTTGGGAGGGAAGAGGGCTCCCGGGCCTGAGTGGTGCTGTTCACCACACTCCTTCCTTTGAGGACTACAGGATTCCGTCTTCCGCTGAAGCTGGTGCTTTCAGCCACACTGACAGGGACGGCCATTTACCAGGTATGTCCTGCACCCTGTACTGCCATCTGCCTGTGGAGCCCTGCCCTCAACCCCCAAGCCTGGAGTAGCTCCGGCCCAACCCAGCTCTCTAGGTGCCCCATCCAGAACCCCGACCAGGTGCTGCAGGCCATCTTGGGAATTCTGGCCTACCCAGAAGGGTGGGGGGTGTTCACTCTTGAACTCACAAAGTGACTCGGAGCATTAATTTTGGAAGCCACATAAACACAAATTTAAATCCTAGCTCCACTATTTACCTCCTGTGTGGCCTTGGGCAAGTTATTTAACCTCTCTGAACCTGTTAGCTCATCTGTAAAAAGGAGGAAATAGAGTAATTTTCCTCTTTGAGTAATTGGGAAGATTTAGCGAGATAACATGTTTGATAAACTCTGCCTCACCACCTCCAAAAAAAAAAAAAGAAAAAAAGAAAAAACAAACAACAACAATTCAGATCCTAGGAGATAGTTACAATTATTCCCCACTTTACAGATGGGAGAATGGAAGCTCGGAGAGGTGAATTTGACTTGGCCAAGTTTGACTACACACAGCTGATATCTCAGCGTAGCCTAAGTTTGAATCCAAGTCTGTCCAGCTTTAATTCCTGCACTCATTTACTTTCACAACATAGAAAAACTGGAAATTTTACATTCCAAAGTTTAGATAGATAGATGATGGGTAAATAGAGGTGCAGACACAGTCATCCCTCAGTATCTGAGGTGGATTGGTTCCAGGACACCCCTCCATTCCAAAATCCAAAGGCTCAAATTTCTGATGTACGATGGTGTAGTATTTGCACGTAGCCTACACACATTCTCCAGTATACCTCGTTATCTCTAGATTACTTACAATACCGAACATAAGTGCTATGTAAATAGTTGTCCCACGGCTGGGCGCAGTGGCTCACACCTGTAATCCCAGCACTTTGGGAGGCTGAGGCGGGCGGATCACGAGGTCAAGAGATTGAGACCATCCTGGCCAATGTGGTGAAACCCTGTCTCTACTAAAAATACAAAAATTAGCTGGATGTGGTGGCGTGGGCCTGTAGTCCCAGCTACTCGGGGGGCTGAGGCAGGAGAATCGCTTGAACCCGGGAGGTGGAGGTTGCAGTGAGCCGAGATTGCACCACTGCATTCCAGCCTGGCGACAGAGCAAGACTCTGTCTCAAAAA
This sequence comes from Macaca thibetana thibetana, assembly GCF_024542745.1. NCBI lineage: Eukaryota > Metazoa > Chordata > Mammalia > Primates > Cercopithecidae > Macaca > Macaca thibetana. Next base: position 158,849,388 of record NC_065584.1, on the reverse strand, counting down.
AAACAAAACAAACAAAAAAACCCAAAAAGTTGTCCTACTGTATTATTTTTTATTTGTATTATTTGTATTGCATTATTATTTTTTATTGAGGGTTTTTCCCCAAATATTTTTGATCTGTGTTTGATTGAATTGGTTGGTCATGGATGTGGAACCCACAGATATGCAGGGCCGACTGTATGTAGTTATGGTGCTTGAAGGCATGCCTTTGGCCTATTAGGCTATAATTGCACCTGTCTGTAATGTCCTCATTTAGAGGCATGAGGACCCTGCTCTAAGGAGCAGATAAGAACACTGATGGGCAATGGGCATGTGGCTGGAGCCTGTGTGCTGCCAGTTTCTTCCCCAAAGTCTCCCCTGTTAGTACAGAAAACCCTTTCCTGGGATGGGGCCCTCACTGTGGGACTCTTCCAGGTGGCCCTGCTGCTGCTGGTGGGCGTGGTACCCACCATCCAGAAGGTGAGGGCGGGGGTCACCACGGATGTCTCCTATATGCTGGCCGGCTTTGGGATCGTGCTCTCAGAGGACAAGCAGGAGGTGGTGGAGCTGGTGAAGCACCATCTGTGGGCTCTGGAAGGTGAGGCCTCCAGGGAGCCCCTGAGGGCTGCAGTGGGGAATGAAAATGGGGAGACCCAAGGTCTATGCCCTAGTCGGCCATGGACACACTGGGGGCCCGTGGGCACATTCCTTTCCCTCTCTGGGTCTCAACTGCCTCATCTCCAAATTGAGGCAGTTGGCGCTTCCAGTTCTGAGCTTCCATGAAACCTGAAGGGACATCTCAGCAGCTCCTGCCCCTTGCCTGCTTCTGTGGCACCTTCCCCCACCACCCCCAGTGTCTCTGACCAACTCTCCAGGAATGGAGATGAGGAAGGCCATGGGCTGGGTGAGATGAGGTGGGGAAGGAGGGAGGAGACAGTGATGGGGGACGGTGAGGATTTCTGAGTGAATCCTCATGGCAGGGGGCTTGTGTTGGGCAGGGTGCAGGCTTTCTCTTCCCAACTCCCTGTCTTTTGGGGCCATCTCCTTTCTCCTTCCCTCCTCTGACAATGAGCTCCTGAAGCAGGGAACCATCCCGGCCTTCGCTTCTGTGGTCTGATGCCTCCTGTAGCCACCTACTTACTCTGCCTCCTGGGCACTCCCAACAGCCCTGTGGAGGGGAACTGAGAAGTGTCCCCACTTGACACATGGGGAGGGATTTGCCTGAGGCCATCCAGCAGGGCAGAGTGCAGCCAAGAGAACGCAGGGCTCCTGAAGACTAGGTGGGGGCTCTCTCCATCACCTTGGGACAAAGCCCTGTGCTCAGGACTCAGGAGGCATGCACCTTCTGCTGACTTGGGGGCCCAGGCTGGGACGGACAGGCCCCCGGCTTCTGAGGAGTAACGTGATGGTCAGAGCATGGGCTGCCAGCATTGCAGGTGGAGGTGTGGCTGCTCCGCAGCTGTACCCGACCATTAACATCATCCTTATCCCACAGACCTGGGCGTGCTGGTCTTGGGGGGCAGGGGAGTGGGCAGAGGTGCACAGAGTGACCGCTTCCTTCCCTGACCACCTCCACCATCTCCCTGAGCACCTCAGTTCCCATACTAGAGGCTGCCCTGGAACTGCTGCTGAGGCCCACAAACTGGACAGGTGACAAGTTCTGTGTGAGCTGAAAATGACTTCTGGGAGATTTTTCGAGCTGGTTGCAACCTGAGTCATAGGCAGGTGCAGACATGGTCCAGGTCAGTCCACAACCAACCTCAGACCCTTGCTCACAGTGACCCTGTAGGTCAGCATCATTGATCCCAGTTCACAGAGCAGGGCATTGAGGATCGAAGGCAAGAAGAGACACGTCCAGGGCAAAGGATTCTGCTTCCACTCATCACGCCTTATATTTTTAATTGCATATTGCAGTTTCCAAGCTCAAAGGCTCCCACTTTGGATCTTCTTGGGCCAAACAGAGCAGCATTTACTCTCTAAATTTGCAGATGAGGAATACTGCAGCCCAAGAGGATTAGAGATATGGGTTCAAACAATTCTCCCATCTCAGCCTCCCAAGTAGCTGGGATTATAGGCGCCCGCCATCAGGCCCCAAAGCCACCCCACAACCTGGGCTCCAGTGTCCCTTGGTCTGCCCTTTGGCTAGGGAGCTAATGTCTTCTGCGCTCAGAGCTTCTTTAGGACTGCCACCCAGCGCTTGGACCATAAGCCTGGCATCACTCACAGAGAGCTGAGGCTGAGTCAGGCAAACCAGATTATAATCTCTGTTCCATCACTTACAAGCTAAGTGACCTTGGGCAAAGTGCTTTACCTCTCCTGACCTCAATTTCCCCACCTGCAAAATGAGTGCTGGAGTGAAAAAGGAACACTTGCCCTTGAGGCCCTCAATCACATGAGGGATGACAGATCTATCCCCCAAAGCAGGGCCCAGAAGAAGGCAGGCACAGGATCCCAGAGGTGGCAAAGAGCAGGAAGATTGTGTGAGTGCTGGGGTTTGGGGGCGCCCAAGTTGGGAACCAATGGAGGGAGAGAGAGGTAGGAGGTAGATGGATGGAGATCAAAGGCCAGGCCTGTGGCCAAGGGGGCTGCTAACTTTCACCGCTGTGTTAGCCTGTACACTCACCAGGCCAGGCTCAGCAGGTGGGCTGTTCACCTCCTGGCAGCAAACGGTCCAGAATGTGCCCTTGCTGCAGCCCAGCTGGCTCCAGAAGGGGGACCACAGAGGCTGGAGCTATGCATTCACAGTGCTTTCTCCCAACCTTGCTTCTGAGAAAAGTGTCCTTGCCAGGGCCCTGGAGGAGGGAGCTAGGGACCGGCAGAAGGGCCTAGGTGTCTGTAGCATCATTTTTAGTCCTGGCTGAATCTGGGAAGCACCCGGTGATTTTAACATTCCCGATGCTCAAACCCTGTGCCAGACCTACTGAATCGGAAACTCTCAGAGTGGGGCCCAGCCTCTATGATTGAACAGCCCTCCCAGTGATTTGTTTGTGTGTGTGTGTGTGTTTTTTGTTTTTGTTTTTGTTTTTGTTTTTTTGAGATGGAGTCGTGCTCTGTCGCCCAGGCTGGAGTACAGTGGCGCAATCTTGGCTCACTGCAAACCTCCACCTCCTGGGTTCAAGCAATTCTCATGTCTCAGCCTCCTGAGTAGCTGGGATTACAGGCACATACCACCAGTCCCAGCTAATTTTTTTTTTTTTTTTTTTTTTGAAATGGAGTCTCACTCTGTCTCCCAGGCTGGAGTGCAGTGGCACGATCTCAGCTCACTGCAACCTCCGCCTCCTGGGTTCAAGTGATTCTCCCATCTCAGCCTCACGAGTAGCTGGGATTACAGGTGCCCGCCACCAGGCCCGGCTAATTTTTGTATTTTTAGTACCATATTGGTCAGGCTGGTCTCGAACTCCTGACCTCAGATGATCCACTGCCTCAGCCTTCCAAAGTGCCAGGATTACAGTTCCAGTGATTCTCATGCAAGCAAAGTTTGAGCGCCACTGTAGCAGGCACCCAATGAATATTGGCTGGTTGATTGATTTCAATTCATTGCTGATGGAAAGAAATCATGAAGGCTCTGCCTTTGAAAAGTCTCCAGAGCAGTGGCTGTCAGCCCTGACTGCACACTGAATCACCAGTGTTGCTTTCACAGGCTAAGGCTGGGTCCCACCCACAGAAATTCTGATTTGACTGGTTTGGGTGCAGGCTGGGCCATGGGCGAGTTTTAGCAGCTCCAGGTGATCCTAAAGGTGATGTCAGTGCGGAGACCCACCGCTCTAATCCCTGTGGCTCTGTGGAATTAGCACTCACCTTTTCTGTGTTTGCTTTCCCTGTGCTTGAGATTCTGGTGGTGACATGGGCACCAGGAACACTTTCCCTGGGCTGATTGATGAGATCAGGGTGCAGGCATCTCAGGCTCATTCTGGATCTGCTTGCACACCTCACTCTATCATTTCTAGCGGCATGGCTGGCTGGGCGAAGCCCTCTGTCTGAGCCTCAGCTTCCTCTTCAGCCCAGTGGAACAGTTCTTCTGTCTAACCTCATGGGGTTGCCGTGACAGTTCAGAGCAAGGCTGGATGTGGATGTAAGGTGGGAGAGTCGCAGCCCGCACCCCTGATATTCTTAAACATCCAGGCTCATTCATGGCACACCATCATGCACGCACTCATTGTGTGCATGGCCAGGGAAGGGGTGAGGGAGCTGGGTGACAGCGTCCGCCTCCCTTATTCTGATGGACTCAGGCCACACCGATGTAGACTCACACCCTCTATGCGCTGAACAAAGACCGCTAGTGCAGACATGGATGGGGCCTTATGGCTCACATTATCCTGGGAGCTGTGCAGCATAACAGTGTGCCCAGCAGTATATTCACGAGCAAATGGGGGCCTGGGGGAGATGGAGTGCCCTCCTGAAGGCCACATGGCCAAGAAACAGTGAAGCTGGAGGCAGATGCCAGGTTGGATGGAGGTCCCACAGCAATGGAAGCAGCAACAGCAGGGTGAGGACCAGGTCTGCAGACTCACAGCTGGTTTCATCTCTTGGCTACTATATATCACTGGGAAGAATGGGGTGGCCGAAGTCATTGGCTTACTGGATCTGAGAACTGGGGATAGGGCCAAGAGGCCTCCACGCAGAGTTCATTGTGGGGCAGGGGGAACTCCCCACAAGGCACCACTCTGGCAGGGGTTCCGAGGCCCCCAGGAGACTCCAGGCCCTGACCTCTCACTTTGTTCCCTCTCTGCCCACCAGTGTGCTACATCTCGGCCTTGGTCTTATCCTGCTTACTCACCTTCCTGGTCCTGATGCGCTCACTGGTGACACACAGGTGAGTGGCAGGCTCCGGCTCACCCAGTGCAGAGGTGGGGAAGGAGTGGGAGTCCTGTGGGTCTGCAGGGAGGCCCTGGAGCTGGAGGTAGGGAAGGGCTCTGCCAGCCTAGGCTGTCAGGGAGCCCACCTGAGTGTGGCTGTGCTGCAGTGGAGGGAGAAGGTGGGGCCGGGTCCTGCACTTGGGACTTCCTGTCTGGTTGGGGAAATGTCTGTGAGTATGAGGGACATAGGGCACCACCAACTCAGGGCAGCTGGTGGAGCTTGCCCCCTGAGTAGGGGCCCCCGGATGGGCTGGATGAGAGGGAAGGTGGCCTGGGGAAGCTGTACCTGCCCAGGAATGGAAGAGATAGGAGGTGAGGACTGTGTGGATGAGAGCAGAGGCTGGGGTGGCCCTGCCATGTGAGAGCATAGGTGAGGGGTGGCCTGGGGGCATAGTGCTCTGGAGAGGTGGTGCGGGTCTCGCCATGCTGCCTCACTTGCCCTGCAGTGGTGAGTGGTGAGGAGCACTGAAGGCCCAGAGCAGGTGGAAGGGGCAGCCCGAGCACTTACCCATGTCAGAGAACTGGCCCATGTGTCCTGTACACTTGCCAGGCCTCAGAGCTCCTCCCAGGGGTCTTTCTCCACAGGTCACCCCTCCTTCTCCTGGCATTCAAGGCTCCCCAGCCTGTGCTTGCCTTGCCTCTTTACCAGGTGGTGTGCTGTGTGTCACTCCCATTCTCACTGTTGTTTCTCACTTTTCTGACTTGGCTCGGGTTGAGCCTTCTGCCTGGTTTTGTCTTTCTCGTTCACTCTTTAAGACTGCCCAGGTATCACCTCTTCCAGATATCTTGGGTTAGTGGCCTCCTCCTGGCTCCCACAGTTCTGGGACTCCCTGCTGATGGCTGTGGGTTGAAATTCTGTTGGGAGTTTGGACAGTTGCTGGCCCAGAAGAGGATTTAGGAGGAGAGTGTTGCTTCCTGAGGTCTCTGCCTCCCTGGCTCCCACCCCAGGACCAACCTTCGAGCTCTGTACCGAGGAGCTGCCCTGGACTTGAGTCCCTTGCATCGGAGTCCCCACCCCTCCCGCCAAGCCATATTCTGTTGGATGAGCTTCAGTGCCTACCAGACAGCCTTTATCTGCCTTGGTGAGCCTCCCTTGCCCGCCACACCCAGCCTTGGCCTGGGCCTCACCTCAGACACTGGCCCCAGTTGAAGAGAAGAGTGCTCAGCAAGTACTGCCCTCAGGGTTTGTCTGGGAATGTTCTGGGGCGACAGCAAGAGGAGGGACCCCCCCTGCCTTCCCTGCCCTTAAGAAGCTTACTCAGGATGGGGGTACAGGAGCCCTCAGGAAATTGAGTGGGTACCCTCCACATGGAGGTGAACTCTGGGTGCCATCAGATGTTCTCATGGGGGGTGGACCCAGGTCTGGAGGTGTCAAATTCAAAATGATACATTCCTGACTGGGTGCAGTGGCTCACACCTGTAATCCCAGCACTTTGGGAGGGCGAGGCAGGAGGATCACGAGGGCAGGAGATGGAGACCAGCCTGGCCAACATGGTGAGACCCCGTCTCTACTAAAACCACGAAAATTAGCTGGGTGTGGTGATGCACACCTGTAGTTCCAGCTACTTGAAGGGATGAGGCAGGAGAATCACTTGAACCCAGGAGGTGGAGGTTGCAGTGAGCCGAGATCGCGCCACTGCACTCCAGCTTAAGAAAGGGCTGTGCCACAGTTGGCTACCTACAAAGGTGATGAGACCCCTGTCACTGAGGGTATGCAAGCGGAGTTCCATGGATATTGTTGGGGTCTGCAAAGGGGGTCCTGCCCTGAGAGAGTTGGACCAGATAACCTACCAGGACCCCTACCAGCCCCAAGTTTCTGACTGTCCCCTTGGGTCCTGCGGTGAGAAAAGCACTCTGAATGGTGAGGGGCTGTGGCCAGGGTTGCACATCCAAGGGCCTTGTATCTCTCTCTCCATTTCCTTCCATTCTCACCTCCTTGAGGGAGGAGAAGGATGGTAAAGGAGTGGAGGAATTACGAGGACAAAAGTCATAGCATCTCTTCTTGGTAGCCCTTATGCCTCCAGGCCTTTTTGTAGGCATCATTCTCTAATCAGTTGGCCAGATTATTTCAATAGACAGTCCTTGGGCACCTACCGTATGACAGGCTCTGGCTTGAAGGAATGCAAACATCAGTTTAAAATGTAGTCTTATTCCCCAGTAACTCAAACTCAGGAGAAACTGGAGGGAAATAACATTTGCAAAGTACTTTGTGATTTTAAGAGTTTCCACAGACATTACCTCATCGGATCCTTACAACAGCCTCTGAGGTAGGGACTATTATCCCCATTTTACAGAGGAAGAAACTGAGGCTCAGTGAGGTAAAGTGACTTGTTCAAGGCAGCATAGCTGGGCAGAGGCAGAGCAGAGATCTAAAACCAGGGCTGCCCAATTCCAAAGCCCTCGGTTCTGGGGGTGGTGGGGGGGCAGCTTTCATAGAACCTGTTATCTGTCCCCCTGCCACTCCCACCCCTGGCAGGGCTCCTGGTGCAGCAAATCATCTTCTTCCTGGGAACCACGGCCCTGGCCTTCCTGGTGCTCATGCCTGTGCTCCATGGCAGGAACCTCCTGCTCTTCCGTTCCCTGGAGTCCTCGTGGTGAGTGAAGCAACACATGGAGGGCTCGGGGCCTCCTTAGAGGTCCGCTAACAGTGACCACCTCCCCACCCCACTGGCAGGCCCTTCTGGCTGACTTTGGCCCTGGCTGTGACCCTGCAGAACATGGCAGCCCACTGGGTCTTCCTGGAGACTCATGATGGACACCCACAGCTGACCAACCGGTGAGGTGGCACCTGGGCTTGTGGCTCCCTCAGGCCCTCAGCCTTTTCTTCAGCGTCTCTCTCTTTTTGTGTCCTCCCTCCACTGCCATCTATCCCCTCTCTCTATCAAGAAGCCCAGAAGATAGTAGAAAGAGCTTGCCTTACCCATACAGAAAAGGAACAGTGGCTCAGCCCACTCCAAAGTACCTCTCTACATACCCGGCATGGGGCTGGAAGTACCCCCGGGAACCTTTCTTGCTTTGGGAATTGGTACTGCTCTCCCCTGGATCCTCTGTTTCCTCAAAACTATGCCCCTCTCCACTTTGTAGCAAGGGAGTTCCCTGTCAGATGACAAGGCTGTGGGAGAAACTTGGTTCCCGGGGGAATTTGGAATTAGCAGACAGGGGACCCAGAAAAGGGAGGTGGGAGGCATCAGGGTCATAGAAAGACTTAGATGGACCCAGAATTAAAGCCTAGCTCTGCCAGTGAATAGCTGACAGCCTTGGCTAAGTCACCCAATCTCTCTGGGCCTCAGTTTCCCGTCTCCCAGGGTGGTGGGTTGAAAGAGAAAAGGCCTTGCCCAGGGTGGGGTGCACAGGAGACACAGCAGTAAATGGTAGGTGCTCAGTAAATACACAGCAGTTCTGGGCATCCAGGTCTGACACTGACCCTGGAGAGGGGGCTCTGGGGGACGGCCTGCCTCAGCTTTCTTCTCCCACCCTAGGCGAGTGCTCTATGCAGCCACCTTTCTTCTCTTTCCCCTCAATGTGCTGGTGGGTGCCATGGTGGCCACCTGGCGAGTGCTCCTCTCTGCCCTCTACAATGCCATCCACCTTGGCCAGATGGACCTCAGCCTGCTGCCACCGAGAGCCGCCACTCTCGACCCCGGTAAGGTCACTGGGCAGGGCTGGAGGGTTGCTCAGACTACCCAAGCAGTGAGGAAGCCATCTTTCCTGCCCCAGGCCTGTGCCAGCTGATCAGTTCACACCGATGTCTGTAGCTGCAGATGCCACCTGTGTGTGCCTGCACTGTGCCTTGTGTGGCCCTGCATGTGCAGTGGATGTGGGGTGTTCTAGCAGGTCCACGTGTGCCCATGCAGCAGATGTGCCACGTGCCTGGTGTGTCTACATGCTTGGATGCAGGGTGTGCACGTGCACTCCCTGTGTGTGTGTTAGGGGGTGTCTGGATGCCTCTAGTCCGGCCCCTACTCCCCCAGCATTGCCATCTGCCACCCCACCCTAGGCTACTACACGTACCGAAACTTCTTGAAGATTGAGGTCAGCCAGTCACATCCAGCCATGACAGCCTTCTGCTTCCTGCTCCTGCAAGCGCGGAGCCTCCTACCCAGGACCATGGTGGCCCCCAAGGACAGCCTCAGACCAGGGGAGGAAGACGAAGGTGCGCCCTCCCACTGGGAATGGGGGAATAGAGCCTACCCAGCTTCTCCCAGGAAGGATGCGTGCCCCTCCCCAGCACACAGAGTGAGCGCCAGGAAAATTCTCACTTCCTCTCTTCTTTGGCTGCCTTTGGTCACCCCTCCTGGTCTGATCTCAGGGTAATTTTTTCCACATACACACACATACACACACCATATGTGTACACAAAGAGAGAATGAAACAGCTGTCTTGCTAAGGGGCTCCCTCATTGCCCCCACTTCTCCCTTGGGGCAGGGAGTATGACCTCTTCCTTTGTTTCTGCCCAGAAGTATGTATAGGGAGGGGACACTAAGCCAGCTCCAGACCCTTGTCCCACCCAGCTTTCAGTCCATCCACAGACCTCACACCCCACTTCCATGTGCTGCCTGCAGGGGACATCCTAAGCCTCACCACCTGCACTACGCCTGGGATTTTCAGGCTCTCTGCTCAGGTCTGAGGGCCAGGGAGGCTTGGCTGGGTGTTTGTTGAGTGACTCACAGAAAGTCCGTCTCTCTCAGGGATGCAGCTGTTACAGACAAAGGACTCCATGGCCAAGGGAGCAAGGCCCAGGGCCAGCCGCTGCAGGGCTCGCTGGGGTCTGGCCTACACGCTGCTGCACAACCCAACCCTGCAGGTCTTCCGCAAGACGGCCCTGTTGGGTGCCAATGGTGCCCAGTCCTGAGGGCAGGGAAGGCCAGCCCACCTGCCCATCTGTGTTGAGGCAAGTTCCTGCCTACCATCCTCCTCCCTCCCCGGCTCTCCCAGCATCACCCCAGCCATGCAGCCGGCAGGTCCTCTGGATCACCATGGTTGGGTGGAGGTCTGTGTGCACTGGGAGCCTCAGGAGAGCTCTGCTCCGCCCACCTGGCCATGGGAGAGCCAGCAGGGGTTTTGAAGAAAGAAACTGGCGGGTTAGGGCCTTGGTCCAGGAGCCAGTCGAGCCAGGGCGGCCACATCCAGGCCTCTCCCTACCCTGGCTTTGCCACCAGCCTTGAAGGGCCTCGATGAAGCCTTCTCTGGAACCACTCCAGTTCAGCTCCACCTCAGCCTTGGCCTTCATGCTGTGGAAGCAGCCGAGGCACTTCCTCACCCCCTCAGCTCCACGGACCTCTCTGGGGAGTGGCTGGAAGGCTCCCAGGCTGCTGGCCTGAAGGGCAGCCCAAGTCACGACTCAGACCAGGTCCCACACCAAGCTGCCCACACTTGAGAGCCAGATATTTTTGTAGTTTTTATGCCTTTGGCTATTATGAAAGAGGTTAGTGTGTTCCCTGCAATAAACTTGTTCCTGAGAAACTGTCCTCATAGCGGGAGGGGTATGCAGGGAAAACCCCGCCTACGCTGTCAGTACATCCACACTGTGCATTGATGGGGATGGGGCTTGAGGTGTTCTGGTCACATGCTGGCCAGACACTGGGTGGAAGGCAGAGAGAACCCAGAGCTGCATCCCTTTGGGTGGCAAAGAGACTGGGGACCCTGTGATGCCACCCCTGAGCCATGTGGATGCTGGCTTTGGAAGTGGGACTTGTTCTGGGTCTTGAAGAAAGGGCAGGATCTGGGGAGGAGAAGTGACTTCAGGAATGCTGGTGAAGCAGTGTGACTCCAGGTGTGGAGGTAGGAGGGGGCGTGTCACATGGGGGGACAGAGCGTGGGCTGTCCTGATGGGAGTAGAATGAGAATACGGAGGGGAAAGGAGGGTGGAGACAGACTAGGGTCTTTTCCCTGCTGGGGGCTTGGTGGAGAAGGGGGTGGGGTATATGAATAAGGAAGATGCCCTGGGTCCACTGAGGGGCTGGGGGCTACAGAAGGTAGGAAGATGTGGCTACCCTACAGATCTAGGTCTGCAGGGCCTTGAGAAATGCCTGCACAGTTAATGGAGATCAACAGTCCCCTGCCCCACGCCCAGGTTCCTGCTACAGCCTCAAATACCTATAAAGCCAGGCGTGGGGTCAGGGACCTGAAACCCACTTTCAAGGTTGTCCTGAGGAGGCCAAAGAGGGCACGCTGCGATCCCACCGCAGCCCATTGAAAGAGGCTTCCTGACCTTGTTTCAGCAACTGACAGGGTCTCGGCGGGGAGAATCCAGGTTCCCAGAGAAGGGGGCCCTGTCCACTTTGGGGATGGGGGAACATCCAGGAAGGCAGGCTTTCTGGAGGTGGTGATGCCAGAGCCAACTCTCAAAGACTGATTTAGCCAAATGAACAGGGAAAGGGTGCCTGGGTGGAGGGAACAGTGTAAGCAAAGGTGCAAAGGATGGCACACCATGGAGCATTAAGGGAACAATTAAATAGCTGTTCCAAGAAGAGGCAGAAAGGGTGGGCTTGTTGGAGGATCGGGTCAGAGAGGCTCTAAGTGGGGAATTCAGGCTTCACCTGGAGGGCAGTGGGGGCCACGGAAGACCTTAAAGCAGGGGAGTAGCTAGTCCACTCAAGGCACAGCCATTCCCTGTGCTGCCTCTGATCCAGGTCTTAGGTCCAGGTCCTACTCCAAGAAGCCAAGCCGCTCAGCTGGGAATGGAGCCAGGGATGTCCAAGTCAGGCTGGGAATATCGAGCCTTAGGCAATCAGAGTCTATTGGACCGTGAGGCAGCACCCAGTCCTACCACATCATTTGGTTTTTGAGGCAACTGAAGCCCAGACGAGGGCAATGACTTACCCAAGGTGGCCCAGCACATGGAATTTGGCTCCATCCTGCTGTTTTCCACCAGACATGAGTCATTTTTTTTTCAACTTTTATTTTAGATTAGGAGTCATTCTTGATACATGCTGCTGGTGACATCAGCTCAGCAGGAGCTGCAAGTGGATGAGGGGAGAGAGGGCAGGGGGAGGTGCTGTATGTGGTGGACCAGGAGGGAGGGAAGGGGGCTGGCCAGCAGCCAAAGCTCACAGCTGCTACCCCAGACTCCTTAGCCTCCTGCCTTGACTTTGCTGAGCTCAGCAGTTCTGGGAGCCCTGGACAGAGGCCACAGAGCCTCTCCCTCTGGGCCATTGTCTCTGCACACAGCATCCTCGATGTTGAAAGGGATAGGATAGAGGCAGTAGGAAGACATATCTCCTACCTGGCACAGATAGGAGGTTGTGCAGAGTCTCCAGGTTAGGACCTCATCCTTATGCTCCTCATCTGGAGAGGCTGAAGGTTGCTGTACGCGTGCGCGCGCGCGCGCACACACACACACACACACAGCCCAGGCCAGTTACTGATCCACCTGCTCCGTGGGGAAAGATTCCTACAGGGAATCTGCAGTCCTCATTTGGACTTACCATTTCTTCTTTGGGGGAAGGATAAGTACGATTCATTTCCCCTGGCTTCTCCCTCAAATATGTTCTCTTGTTCCCAGTCTCTCTGGGGCTTTCTCCTCTGTCTTGTGTCCCCTGTTCCTCATCTGTCTCCTCCATCTTGCCCCACCTGTCCCCTCTTTCCTCTTCATTCCTAACATCTCTTCCAGGAGCAGGACAGGGAAGAGGAACTACCACCCAGGCACCTCCATTTCCTTGCGCCTTTCCAAATGCCTCTCTTGAAGCCACTGCTGACATCAGGCGCTGCTCAGGGTAGCCAGCCACCCCAGGCTTCTGCCCCCACCTGTCCTGTGGGATGGTTTGGAGGAAGGGACTATCTGCGCTCAGCTCACTGCAAGGCCCAGCCCCTGACACAAGCACCGGGTCAGCCCTCCTGTGCCTCCACAGTCTGTTGAGGTCCCAGAGGCCCCTGCCACTGTGGGCAGGCAGGCTGGCTGCCCTGACTCTTCAGCTCCTGATTCTATCTCCCAGTAGGGGCTCCTAGATCCAGACAAAATTCCAGGCAGACATGGAGGGGCATCAGAAATGCTATTTATTTCTCTGCTGCTCCCAAGCTGGCTGGCCTTTGCAGAGGAGCAGGCAACAGATGCATAGTTGGGGAGAAAGGGAGGACAGGTTCCAGGATAGAGGGTGCAGGCTGAGGGAGGAAGGGTAAGAGGACGGAAAGCCATCTTGGATCCCCACATTTCAGTCTCAGATGAGGACAAAGGGACTCCCAATCTCCCAAGTCATCAGAAAACACCAAGGAGCAGGAGATTGAGCAGGCCCCGGGGAGCCTCAGAGCCATACTAGCCACTGTCTACATCCCATCCTCCTCTCCCATTCCCTGTCTGCTTCAGACCACCCCCCAGCCAAACCCCAGCTTCATTCCCCCAATCCTAGCCCTGGCCAGCTTGACAGTCACAGTGCCTGGAATTGCACCACTGAGGCTTCTCCCAGTTGGATTAGGGCATCACCCTGTTAGCATGCTGCCCCTGAGAGGAGAGCACGGGCAATGCTGTTAGCAGCAATGAGCACCGCAGACAGTGAGTTAGGGGATCAAATTCTATCCTAGTCACTAGTTTGGAGCAGGTCTAGAAGTTGGGGGTAGCAGGTGCTCTAGAAGAGATTAGAAGGAGAGGTAGGAAAACGTGAAGTCCCCCATGCAGGCCTCAGGAGTTGCCAAACCCAGACACCTGCAGCACTTAAAGGGGCATTGGCAGGGGCAAGGGGAGGAGTTAGGAAAGCCCTCGGGCTGCTTCAGCCCAGCCTTGGTCGGGGTGGGGAGCTAGAAGGAGGTGAGGAAGAGGAGGAGGAGGAGGCTTTGGCCCAGCAGGAGCAGGCCTGGGGGCAGCTGCCCAGGGACCCCTTCTGCGACTGCAGCCTCAGGGTTCCCAGCACGGCTGAGGTAGATGATGACCACATTGTCCTCTGGCCCTGATGGCTGCACCTCATTGTCAACCGTATAGCAGCCCTTTCCCTCAACCGCTTTGCCATGGAACCTGCGACCTAGTGTGTCCTCACCACCCTCGCCGGGTGTGGCCAGTGCCACATCCACTGAGCTCTCAGCACTGCCCAGCTCATTGGTGGCCAGGCAGCTGTAGGTGCCTTCCTCCAGCTTGCCAAAGTCGGGGATAAGCAGGCTGCCATTGGCAAAGGCCTGGAAACGCGGCTGTGAGCTCGCCGCAGGGGTGCTGGGCAGGGCACGCCCGTCAGTGCCCACATTGGGGCTGGTGATCTCCACAATGCCGCTGGGTATCTGGATGTGCCAGTGAAGCTGAGGGGCCGGCTGCCCATCCACATCACAGTGCAGCGCCAGCACGAAGCCAGGCCGCAGCTCGGCACCATCCTGGCTGGGTTGGTAGCTAAGCTGCACTGAGGGCGCCGAGCATGGCAGTGGTGGCAGGCGGCTCAGCGGTGTGCCCTTGAGCACATGGGGTGAGGTGCAGGCGATGTTGTCCTGCTCCGGGATGGACACTGCCGTGGCCAGGGCCCATGTCTTGAGCCACACGATGCCGCAGGTGCAGTCAAAGGGGTTGTCGTTGATCTGCAGGTGGGACAGCGCAGTGAGCGGGGCGAAGGTGCCCTCGGCCAATGTGTGCAAGCGGTTGTGGTTGAGTTGCAGCGAGCGCAGAGCACGGAGGCTGCGGAAGGCGTCGCGGGGGATGAAGGTCAGCTCGTTGCTGTCCATCTTGAGCAATTGGAGGGCACTGAGGTTGTGCAGGTCGCTCCAGGCAAAGTCAGAGATGAGATTGTGGCTGAGGTCCAGGCTCTTGAGATGGCTCAGAGAGGCCAGGGCGCCGGCGGCCACCGTGCGGATCTCATTATGTGCCAGCCACAGCGACTGCAGCAGGGGCACCTCCCTGAAGGCACCCTCTGGCAAGCCTGGCAGCCGGTTGGCCGACAGGCTCAGTGTAGTCACATTGGCCGGGAAGCCAGGCGGCACGGCCTCCAGGTCGCGGTAGGCACAGTCGGCGATCTGGAAGCCATACTTTTCCCCACAGTCGCAGGGCTCAGGGCAGGCCTGTGCCAGGCCCAGGAGAACCGCCCACCAGAGCAGATGCAGCTCCTGCATGGTGCCTCCTGCAGAGAAGGGCATGTCACCCAGGGGATCCTGAGAACCCGCCAGAGGGACTCATTCCTCCCACAAGCCCAGCCAGAGCTCTTTCCCATCAGGATGCCCTGTCCCACATAACCCAGCTAAAGCCCAACACCATCTAGCCCACCGCCCCCATCCTACGGAAGGAGAAACTGAGGCCCAGAGAAGGGCAGAGACTTGCCCGAGGTCACGCAGCCAGGCAGGACGAAGACAGGATGGAAGAGGACCCCAGCTCCTCCTCCGAGTGGAGAGTTCTCCCTGCCTCGGCCTGTTCCTAGCTGACTTTATGACTTGAAATCTGTTTTCCAGCCACCCCCCTCCCCCAGCACTTTGCAGAACCTCCTCCTGCCCTCCCACATCCTGGCCGCAGTCCCTCCCACCGGAGTCCCCCATAGGTATGCTTTGCCCTGGCCCAGACAAGGCCCCTTGTGCAGTGCACACCACCCCCATCCACTCCACCCACCCCCTCCCGCTCCTCCGGCCGTGACCGCAGCAGACACCAGGCCTTTTCTGTGGAATCACACCCGTGGCCTATTCTGTTCAAACTTAGCCAGGCAGCTGCCCAAATAAACCCCCGCCAGGACCTCTCAGCTGACTGGGGTGAGGCCAGGGGCTCAGCCCAAACGCAGCTGGGATTTGTGGGGCCTCAGTTGTGGGTTGTGGAAGCAGCAGATGCCCCCGGGACGGCTCCAAGCTAAGGATTGTCCCATGCACCTCAGAGCAGCAGGGATGGACCAAGAGAGAACCAGCCCCTATGTCCAACAGGCCTCCCCTTCCCACCGCTGGCCCTGGAGCCCTCCTCCCCACTGGCTTACCTTCAAGCTACTCTTAGTCAAGCGGAGCCTCTTCTAAGGTGGGACCAAAAGGCAACAGGGGACCTTAGCCCTGAGAGTCTGCAGGGCCACGGGCGCCCAAGGGAGGACCTGGATGCTGGGGCGAGGAACAGCCTGGTCCCACCCCACCTTCAATGTGCAGGCCCGTGCCCTCCCTGCCCCAGACAGGGTGCCTGGGACCATCCACTGAGAGGAGGCGGCAGGGAGGAGCCCGGGGCAGCCCGCGCACTCCCTCCTTCCAGCAAAACAACTGCTCTGCAGCAACAGGACCCGTGTTTCATAAGTGACACCAGAAACTTGAGGGGGGAAGAGATGCCAAATTTTTTTGGGTTGTGTTTTCTCTCTCTCTCACTCACTTTTAGCAGCTTCAACTCCCTTAAAGACACAGCACTGTCTGGAAAGGACCCAAGAAATGATGGGGCCAGGAGGATTTTAGCGGGGGAAGGGCGAGAAATTGAATCTCATGGAAGGTGGGAAACTCCCACTGCAAACAAGGAAAAAGGGGAAGCCTTTGTCCAAGCCAGGGTTGTGTGTGTTGGTGTATATGTGTGTGTGTGTGTGTACAAGTTTGTGGGTGTGAGGGTGCGTATTTCTGTGTGTGCCTGACTTTGTGTGTTTGTGTGGATGTGGGTATGAAACCACGTACATTAATTTGTGTGTGAGTGTGTGTGTGTGTGTGTGTGTGTACATCTTGGTGTGTGTTTGTATGGGTGTGTCTGGCTTGGTGTGGGTTTGTGTGTGGAAGTGAGTGTGCATCCATGTGTTTGTGTCTCAGTGAAAAGCCAAGAAGGCCAAAGTGTACAAAGCAGATACCAACACTTCAGTGAAAGCCAAGATGTTAGGCGTGTTTTTTTTTTTTTTTTTCTTTTAAGAAAACGTATCCTACCGGCTCTGAGACGGAGCTGTGCTAAATGCATGTTGTTGTCCAGGGAGCTCCCAAGACTCCAGGCCCCGCCCCTCACTGCACTCCCCGCTGGTTGGGGAGGAGACAAGGAATCCTGGCTCAGAAGGCTCAGGGCGGGAGCCTGTTGGCCTTCAGTGCTCCTGGCCGGGATTCTGAGCCACCCAGGCCCACTGTCCCACCGGGCACCCAGAGGGAGGCCAAGGGGCCGCACTCCTGGAGAGTTTCTCTGTGTCCCCCACAGGGCCCAAAATCCCACTGTTGGCGCTGGACATCTATGTGGTCAGCTTCGGCCTCTCTGAGCTCCACTGTTACAACACCAACTGTGTGGAAGGGGCAGACGCCTCCAGGGTGAAGATATTTGACCCCTTTTCCAAACAGGAAGGCCCAGGGTTAGGGAATGGGGAAACAAAAGAGGCCCAAAACAAGGGAGCTGGAAGAGAAACGGAAAGATGAAGGAGCCCCAGAAAAGAACTCTGTAGACTGAAGAATTTCCCCTCCACAGAACAAGCCTACCATATCCCCTCAGTAGCCTTCCCCAAGCTTCCTTAGCCTTCCATCTGATAACTGGCTGAATTCTGCTCATGACTCAACTTACCCTCTCAGCAGGGCCAAGGGCAGACAGGGATCATCTTTGGCTGAAAGCATCCCCAGGAAGCCTGCCCCAGCGCATCACGCCCCATTCCCTGTCACCAGGCAAGGCCACAGAAGTCCCCAGCATGCTGCCTGCAAAACACCCCGGTATGATGTTGAGGATATTATTATGGTCTAGTGGAGAGTCCCCTTTCTTTCCCCTGCAGAGGAAGGCCTCTGTTGCATCATCCTCACTGTGCTGGAAAATTTCTAGGAAAGTCCTGAGTTTGGTGGATCAACCAGAGGCTGCAAGAATACACATCCAGGGTTCAATAAACCAGAGGGGAGTTTCAGTGACCTGTGTCAGTCAGGGAGGGCTTCCTGGTGGAGGGGGCTTCACTGTGTTCTGCACAGCCCATACACACACCCTCACCTGCATAAAGTCTATGCCAGCAGCTGCACCTCCAGGGTGCTCTGAGGAGTTCACTGTTCCTACCCCATCTCCCTCCTTCCAAGCACACCAGGGTCAGAGTGCAAGCACCTCCGCAGCCCTCAGTTCCCAGTGACTGTTCTCGCGGACATTCCTGACTTTTCTTCATAGTTCTTCCTATAAGCTGTGATTATTTATTCATGTGTGTTTAATGTGCGACCCCTTACTAGAGAGGAAGCCCACTGAGGGCAGAGGCCTTACCTTCCCAGGTGCTATTGATCTCCAGCACTAGGAAGACACTCAGTAAGCCTCCCCTTCACGGCATGATGGACAAGTTGGGTGGGCATCAGAATGAAGCATTTTAGAGCTCACCTACTTCACCTCCTTGTCATCTTACAGATAGGGCCTTTGGGCCCAGGCTAGGGAAGTGGCATGCCCAAGACATTTTAGAGAATATTTCATACAGTGTAGGAGACCCATGCTCTGTTGGATGGGTGAGTATGTCAGCAGCCTTCTGGGGGCAGGGAGTCTGTCCCCTCATTCCCTACCTAAGACCTTAATGACAGCCAAATACTAAGCTCAGACTCCCACCTCAGAACAGATGAGGAGGGCTGAGGGCGGAAAAAGTGAGAGGGACCAGCCCACCTGGGCAGACATGAGACTGTGCGTGCTGGTCACTGATGTATCTTCCTAGTCTGCTCAGGTCCTGCCGCTGCCTACAAGGTGTGGCAGTGCCCGCTTCCACCAGGAAGGACAGTAGGGCCGGCAGGATCTCAGCTAAGGACCATTGACTCTCCAAGGTGTCTCCCAGTGGGACAGGTGGGCCTACCCTTCTGCAGAGCCCAGGAGCAGTTGTGCAGGCCTCTGAGGATGGGGTGTATGATCTCCCGGGTTGCCCCTCTGCCGTCTCTTGCTGTCATAGCTCAAGTTTTTTCTGCAAAGCCCACCTCACGGGAGATCATGCCAGCAGGCTGGGAGACAAGCCAGAAGTTGGACTTCCTCATCTTTTCCACCTGGGAGCTTCCTGTGGGCTGTAGGGGCTGCCATCTCCCCTCTCCTGGCCTCCTCTAAATTGGGCTCAGGCCTGAGATGGGAACCCTTGGTGAGTACGTGGGGCCCTGACTGTCCCCAGAACTAGGAGGCCAAGCTTGGAAGCCCCTCCTGTGAGTCCTGGCCCTGTCTCCTGTGGGTCCCTGGCAGCTTATAGGGTGACCAGCCAGCAGTCCTGGTTCACCTGGAACTGATGGGTTTTCTGGGACATGGGACTTTCCATGCTCAAATCCAGACAGTCTCAGCAAACCAGTACAGTTGGTCACCCTAGCAGGGGAGGGGGGCTCACTTCCTCCCACAGTTTTTCTTTCCCCCTGCTCCCCTTCCTGCCCGCGAAGGCCCAGCCCTCTCTCCTCCCATTCCGCTGCCTCTCACTCCGCTCCTGCTTCTGCTGCCCCCAACCAGGGCGCCAGCCGCACCCCAGCTCGAGCGGGACTCCCCCCACCCCAGAAGGCCTCACTCCCGCTGACCAGGGGCGCCACGTCAGCTTTTCCTGGAAGGCAAAAAAAGATCCTGATGAGAAAATGGAGTGAGAGGGATAAGCCCAGCAGAGACAGAGAACTGGAGAAAAACAGAGTAATGAGAAAGATACCAGGAGAAAGACAGGGAAAAACTGCATCACGGCCTCCTTTCCGGAGGTAGAGAAAGGAAGCAAGGGAGAAACACCCAGAAAGAGAGATGGAGGAAGAAGGTCTGTTGGACCCGGAAACAGGCTCTGAGAGGAGAGAGGCAGTCGGGGGCTGCTGTGGTCAGCTGTGGTTGTGAGCTGTTGCCATCCCACCAAGAGGGGCAGAGTCTGTCTTGGTCCCGACACTGCGTTCTCCCCAGCAGCCTGCTGGAATAGCTGGGAGGAAGCTCGGTGCACTCCTGGTGGGACTTGATTAAGCCTGTGGGTGTCCTGGGAGGCAGAGGCTGTTGAGAAGATAGGGTTATGGAAGGAGCTTTGGCCAGCTGGTGGGACTGCGTGTGTGCGTGTTGTGCGCGCGCGCCACACATACATGGGGGGGACATAGAGCAATCTGCCTAGCTCACCAAATTATGAGGCTTCCTTTTTCTAGGCTTTAGTGCCTCTGTCATACATGAGAGTTGGTTTAAAGTCCTTTGGCCTTTATATTCTGCCTGTCTAGAATTCTCAAAAATGTCTCCATTGACACGAGGGGCCCGTGTGCATGCGTGTGTTCACACGCGATTTCTATGTGCATGCAAGTGAAAGCTGAGCCTGTGCCTATTTTCTGTGTGTGTGTTGTTCATGCGCGAGTGTGGGGACGTGAGGTGGAGTGAGCAGGAGCTCATGGCATGTGCACCCAGGGCTGTGGATGGGGGAGAGGCGCTGCAGGGCCTGTCTTCTCTTCTGGCATCATGCTAACCCAGAGGTCGCAGCTGACCTTACCTGGGGTGGTCTCACTCCCATTTCCTCCCCATTCTCCTCCACCCCTTCCCACCACTTGGGCATGAGGGCCTCTCCCCTCTTCTCGGGATCTCTGACCTAGGAACCCAGGCGAGCCTTGGTGGGCAGCCTGGCTGCTTTCTCTGGCCTCACCCCGCTTTGCTCTGGCCCTGCTCGCTGTGTGCAGCTCCACGTGTCCCCTGCTCCCACCTTGGGGCTGCTGCTCCTACTATTTCCTCTAACTGGACAAAGTCCCTCCATACCTGCAGGGCTCCCTTCCTCTTGTCTTTTGAGGTTTGTTCAAATGCCAGCTCCCCAGAAAGGCCTTCCCAGGCCACTCTATATAAAGTCTTTGTCCCTCGCTGTCTGCTCACCTTGCCTTATTTGTCCTTCTTTCCTACCCTCCCCTAACATCTCTGTTAGCGCGTTTCCTGTCTATCTCCGCAATCTGAATGCGAGCTCCACACAGGCGGGTACTTGGTTCTGTCCACTGCTATCTCCCCGGTGCCCAGCAAAGGGCCTGACACTTAGTAGGTGCTCAACAAATAGTTGCTGAACAAAGGAATGAATGAACAATAACCTTGGCCTTCCAGCTGGAGCCTTTGCCCCCCTCTCTCCTCCCGCCTCCATCTGCCCAGGGCCTCCTAAGCCCTCCCTGCTGACTGTCACTGCCCTTCCACTCAGGGCCATCTCCAGCCACATTTCTGGTCCCCTCTCCTGACACCATTCCCACTACTCTCTCCTGACCTTCGTCTTAGTCCTCAGGGACTATTTTCAGCAGTAGCACCAATTGAAGCATACTTCATAGGATTTATTTTTGTTTTTCTCCAAGCCAGTCCCAGTTTCCAGGAATGCAGAACTTGGCCGCACCCCCAGGATACATCGAAGACCTCAAGTTTTCAGCCCCAGCCCTTCCCACAGGGTAGGGGTGGGATTGGGGAGTGTTATGAATGACAGCGAGTGTTCAGATTAAGGTTCTAGATTGGAACCAGTGCTACAGGGTCAGGATCACATCCCGCTGTTAGCTGTGGGGCACTAGGAATGGGCCAAGGGCCATTTGTTAGGGGTCAGCATGAAGAGCCTGGATTAGATGCCAGTGCAGGTTGAGTGTGTGGGGCAGAGGTAGTTTAACCCTGAGGATGAAGCAGGATCTGGGGTCTGGAATGGGGGAGTGGCAATAATCCCTCTGCTCCATGGCAAGATGGAATTGAGGGTAAAGGGCTTGGAGGGTAATGCAGACAGAGAGAAAAGGAGAAACAGGGGGACCCAGCAGAAAGCAAGGGTGAGGGAGAGGGGAGGGAGGAAGACTGAAACATAAAGAGAACAGTGGTGGCAAAGGCCTGGGCCAGTCAGGAGGAAGGTGGAGCCTCTCACTGACAGCAGAAAGCCATTTGACTTGGCAGACACCTGCTTCTCACGAAGAGGTGAGGCTGCAGCGCTGTTCCATGCAACACCTCCCTGCCCACCCCCAGCCACCAGACAGACTGTGGGCAGAGCTTGGGCTTCTCCCAACCCTGAGGGGCTACCGGGAGGTGCAGGTGGGAGCTCCAGGCTAGAGAGGGAGGGAGGAGAGAAGCTCTGGCAGAGAACGCTGACCAAGAGGAGGCAGGGCAAACAGGCTGTGCTGACCTCAGCTCAGGGAACCTCTCGGGGGAGACAAGAAGACAGGTGGCCAGTGGGCCTGGGGAGGTGGTATTGTCTTCAGGGGCCTCTGGGAGAGCAGGCCAGGCAGGACAGAAGGCAGCACAGCCGCTGAGGGCTGTAGAAGCTCTCTGTGTGGTGAGAGCTGGGGATCAGGAAGACTCAAGGGAGAAGGTGAGAACTTGGATAATTTTCATAAGTTTTATTGAAGTGAAGCATGCAAATGGCAAAACAGAGCATCACATTGACAGAGAGGCCTCTAACAGAACACTACAATCCTCCTTCTCCCACTCTCACCTTCTCCTGTGCACTCTCCAGAGCAACAACTGATGGTTTCTGGTTCTTCTTCTGCTGTGGTTACACACATCAGGCCTGCCCATACTTTTGCAAGGCCCGTGACAAGAGTATAATTGGAAGCCCATATACCATAGGTGTAAATATTTAATTTATTTATTTACTTATTTTTGAGATGGAGTTTCACTCTTCTTGCCCAGGCTGGAGTGCAATGGTGCGATCTCAGCTCACTGCAACCTCTACCTCCTAGGTTCAGGTGATTCTCTTGCCTCAGCCTCCTGAGCAGCTGGGATTACAGGTGCACACCACCACGCCCAACTAATTTTGTATTTTTAATAGAGACAGGGTTTCTCCATGTTGGTCAGGCAGGTCTCGAACACTTGACCTCATGTGATCCACCTGCCTTGGCCTCCCGAACTGCTGAGATTACAGGCGTGAGCCACCTCCCCTGGCCTATTTTCTTTTCTTTTCTTTTTTTTCTTTCTTTCTTTCTTTTTTTTTTTTTGTGACAGAGTCTCACTCTTGTCTTGCTATAACAAATTACCTGAGATTGGGTCTGTCGCCCAGGCTGGAGTGCAGTGGCATGATCTTGGCTCATTGCAACCTCTGCCTCCTGGGTTCAAGTGATTCTCTTGCCTCAACCTCCCGAGTAGTTGGTATTACAGGCACCCACCACCACGCCTGGCTAATTTTGGTATTTTTGTAGAGACAGGGTTTTGCCATGTTCGTCAGGCTAGCCTTGAATTCCTGACCTCAGGTGATCCATCTGCCTTGGCCTCCCAAAGTGCTGGGATTACAGGCGTGAGACACCACACCTGGCCATATGTGTAAATATTTTAAAGTTATAAATTCTACAGAAGATTTAATATGTTCTATTCTCCAATCCATGACAAATGTGTCTTGATAACTACCTGGAAGACCAAATTCAAAATTTAGAATTCTTGGTGTCCTCATAAAGAGGGGAAATTTGGATACAGAAGGAAGACAAGGTGAAGACACAGGGAGATCATAAAATGGAGATGAAAGCAGCTGGTGGAGCCGTGCATTTGCAAGCACCAGAGATCGCCAGCAAGCAAGAGATTCTAGTGGAGAGGCCTGGAACAGATCCTCCCCTGCAGAAACCAACACTGCTGGCACCTTGATTTCAACCTCAGCCTCCAGAACTGTAAGATGATAAATTTTTGTGGTTTGAGTCACACTGTTTTATTTATTTATTTATTTATTTTTTAAACTAAAGTCTTGCTCTGTTGCCCAGGCTGGAGTACAGTGGTATGATCTTGGCTCACCGCAACCTCTGCCTCCCAAGTTCAAGCGATTCTCCTGCCTCAGCCTCCTGAGTAGTTCGGATTACAGGCTCCTGCCACCACGCCTGGCTAATTTTCATATTTTTAGTGGAGATGGGGTTTCACCACATTGACCAGGCTGGTCTTGAACTCCTGATCTCAAGTGATTTGCCCGCCTCGGCCTCCCAAAATGCTGGGGTTACAGGTGTGAGCCACTGCGCCAGGCCGAGTCACACTATTTTTGATACTTTGTTATGGCAATCCTAGGAAACTCATTCACTCTCCTGTGAAAAACAAGGTTTTGGTTCATGTGCATGGCTCCCTTTCATCGCTCTTCATTCCTCCTGGTTTTTGCAAATTAAAATATTCTTGGTTCTTCTACTGGTTATCTTCGAGCTCTAACTAACAGACCTACTTCCTACTCCGTAGAGTGAAGATACAATCTAACGACTTCCCACTATGTAAAATGAGAAACCGACTTCTATCCCTCCTCTACCTCTCAAGTCTTTAATAGTCTTACTTTTACATTTTAATTGATGATAACATTTAGATACTATTCTGAAGTCATTATTATAACAGCTGCATTTTGTCCATAAATTGACTCTAAGAAAAAAATCAATAAACCAATATTATATTCTCATGCCTGTGTGAGTACAGTTCACTGTCACTGCTGAGCCAAGGAATATCCAAAAATTACATTTCTTTCCCTTCTGATCTAATGTCATGATGCCCAGGCTGCTCAGAAGGGGTTCTTAGCATCAAGGTCAAATGTATTCAATTTTCTTCTGCTCCATCAACTGCTCAAAGACATGCCACATTTCATTTGCTTTGTATTTGGGCTACAGCTTTTTCTGCACAGCTTTTCATTTTCCTGGAGTTTCTAATTGCTTTCTTTATTCTAATTGTCAAAAGAATAATGTGCCTTCACCCAATACTAAAAATAACCCAGCTTTGTATACATATTCTTATGCTGATATTACCTGGTATTAAAAGCATCTACTTTCTTAATGACTTGCCTTATTGACATATGAGCTTCTTCTTTTTATTTTTGCTTTTCAAGCAACTGGAAGCCCTTTGATACCCTAAAGTCTCTTCAGTTGCAGAACCCAGAATGAGGCTGGGCTTTAGAGAGCCCCTAATCAGAACCCATTTGAAGCTTCACTCTCTTCCCTGATATGTGATCATAATGTTCCCTCTAGAATCTCATTGATGTTGGGGAGCTTTGTACTCCACGGAGACCCATCTGCTTTGGAGAGGTTTTAAGTGTCTTCTTGGAACAACTCTGTCTTAGTTCATTTTTGTTGCTATAACAAAATACCTGAGATTGAGTCATTTATAAAAAAGAGAAATTTATTTTCTCGCAGTTCTGGAGGCTGGAAAGTCCAAGAGCAAGGCACCAGCAGGTTTGGTTGTGTCTGCTGAGGGCTGTTCCCTGCTTCCAAGATGGCACCTTGTTGCTGCATCCTCTAGAGGGGAGGAATGCCATGGTCTCAAGTGGCAGAAGGGATGGAAGGGCAGTAAAAGAGTGAACTCCATCTGTCTTGTCTTTTTATTTATTTATTTTTTGAGATGGAGTTTCACGCTTGTTGCCCAGGCAGGAGTGCAGTGGCATGATCTCTGCTTACTGCAACCTCTGCCTCCTGGGTTCAAGTGATTCTCATGCTTCAGCCTCCCAAGTAGCCAGAATTACAGGCATGTGCCACCACATCCAGCTAATTTTTGTATTTTTAGTAGAGACAGGGTTTTACCATGTTGGCCAGACTGGTCTCAAACTCCTGACTTCAGGTGATCCACCTGCCCCGGCCGCCCAAAGTGCTGGGATTACAGGCGTGAGCCACCGCGCCTGGCCTGTCAAGTTTTTTATAAGAGCCCTAACCCTATCCGTTTATGAGTATGGAGCCCTCATGACTCAATCACATTCTCAAGGCCATACTTCTTAATACTGTTGCATGGGGGATTCCATTTCAACATGAATTTCAGAGGAGACACTATTATACAAACCATAGCAAACTCCAATAATCAGCAGGCTCATGCCTCTCCCTCAGGGAGCACCCAGTCAGGAGGACCACATTCTGTTTGTCTTTGTCTTCCTCCTTCACCATGTTCACACATGAGACGACCCCAAATGTCTGTGGGAAAGGATGAAAAAGTTCTCCCTCACTGACTGTTTTCTCTACTGTGTCCTGTTGTTGTTTGGTTGGTCTTTTAACCCATAAGGACTCTATCCCAAAGTAGAGGGGAGTTGGAGGGAGCATTGTGACTGACCAGCTTCTCTTTAGGGCATGTGACCCATTAGGCTGGGGGCAGCAGCACCCACACTTGAAACCCAATCTCTACTCAGGTAGTTCCCTCCCTAGGGAAGCAACCTCCAGTGTTATGGCTGGGAAAGAATTAGAAAACAATTAATTAATTATACTCCTATTTTTAGCCTTTTTTTCTTTAGGCAGGAATTACCAAAAATCATATCTACCTTTTTAAAAATTTGTACATTGTTAGTATATGCCAGGCCCCCTTTATACATATAATCTCCTTACACAAACCCAGGGTAGGTACTTTTTTGTTTTGTTTTGTTTTGTTTTAGAGATGAGGTCTCCCTTTGTCACTCGGGTTGGAGCATAGTGGCGCTTCATAGCTTACTGCGGCCTCAACCTCCTGGACCCAAAGAATCCTCCTGTCTCAGCCTCCCAAGTAAAGATAGGTACTTTTTATTGCCCATTCTAAAGAAAAGAGCACTGAGACTCAGGGTAAGGAGTTTTTCAGTGTCCCCTTGGTTAGGAAATAGGTGACTAGAGTTTGAACCCACGTCTCTCTGATCCCGAAGCCCTGGTTCTTTCGTTCTTTTGAGAGGCCATGCAGACAGGATAGGTTTGGTTTCAGCAGGAAAGGGCAGTTTTAAAAACATGAAGGTGGCTGGGCGCGGTGGCTCATGCCTGTAATCCCAGCACTTTGGGAGGCTGAGGAGGGTAGATCATGAGGTCAGGAGTTCAAGACCAGCCTGGGCAACATGGTGAAACCCTGTCTCTACAAAAATACAAAAAATCAGCTGGGCGTGGTGGCGGGCGCCTGTAATCCCAGCTACACAGGAGGCTGAGGCACAAGAATCGCTTGAACCTGGGAAGTGGAGGTTGCAGTGAGCCGAGATCGCACCATTGCACTCCAGCCTGGGTGTCCGGGGGAGGTTCCGTCTCAAAAAACAAACAAACAAGCAAGCAAACAAACAACAACAACAACAAACATGACGGTAGACTTTGACCAAAATCAAGGGCCCTCCAGAGGGCCAGTGGGAGCTGGGATATAGGAAAGGAGCGGGGACCAGTTTCCTGTTGGCTCCTCTTTTGTGGATATCAGGAGCCAGTACAGGGGCTTTGGTGTGACAGGTCAGGATAAGAGCAAGGCTTATTAATCCAACATCTGGCAAAGATAAGACAGATTAGAAACTGGGGGACAGAAGAAGACGGGGAGGCCGTGAGAGTTGTTAGGAGGCTATGTCAACAGCCTACAGAAGAAGCAGTGGTGAGGGAAGGGGTAGTAAAGTGAACAGGTGTGAGAGGTGGTGAAGAAATGACCAGATGGGCCATCAACTGGGCCTAGGGTGAGCAAAAGGGACTTTCCCTAGACTGGCAGAAAGAATGCAGTCACTGTTCCGTGTGACGTTCACTGAAGCAGCTTCAGTGGTCTAGAAATATTCATTATTCCATCCACTCCATAAGTACCTCCTGGGCTTCAACCATGAGATGGGCAATGAGCCAGGTGTGGGAACAGAGCAGGGGACAAGAGTGATGATGGGTTGCCTTCATGGAGCTCACAGTATGGTGACATGGACACTGCGCATCAAAAATAAACTTTCTGGATCTGGTGTGGTGGCTCATACCTGTAATCCCAGCACTTTGGGAGGCTGAGGCAGGAGGATTGCTTGAGCCTAGGAGTTCAAGATTGGTCTAGGCAACATGGCGAAAGCCCATCTCTACAAAAAATAAAAAAATTACTGGGCATGGTGGCACATGCCTGCAATCCCAGCTACTTAGGAGGCTGAGGTGGGAGGATCGCTTGAGCCAGGGAGTTTCAGGCTGCAGTGAGCCATGATCATGCCTCTGCACTCCAGCCTGGGCAACAGAGCAAGATCCTGTCTCTAAATAAATAAATAAATAAATAAATAAATAAAGGCAGAAAGAGTTCTACCCTTCCCCCACCCCAACTCCTTCTTTCCTCTTGAGACATGAAGACCTGAGGACTCTCAGAGCCCTGGGTCTGAGCTCTGGGAGAGGGGACAGTCTGGTTGACACAACCCCCACCTCCCCGGGGCACTCTTCCTCAGCCAAAGCTGATTTTTTTTACCCTGAATATGCTCAATGTCACACTCATTCCCAGAACCCTTTCTGCACCTGTTCCCATTCTTCCGTTCCACAGGCAGAATTTTCTTTCTTTATGTTTTCTTTTTGTCTCGGTTCCCTCTGAGGCAGTTGTGAATGCCAATCAAAATGGCTGCTATGAAATTTTAAAATAAGAAAATACCATTACACATCTATTAGAATAGCTGAAAAATTTTAAAAATGTAACTGAAATTATCAAGTGCTAGCTAGCATGTAGAGCAGCTCATACACTGCTGGTGGGATGCAAAAATGGTTCAGCCACTTGGGAAGATAATTTGGGAGTTCCTCACATAGTAAAACATACATTCATAATATAACCTATGAATTCTGCACTTAGGCAGTTACCCAAGAAAAATAAAAATATGCACACAAGAACCTTTATGCACGTGTTTATAATCACCAAGAACTGGAAACAACCCAAATATCCATCAGCTAGTGAATGGATAAAAACACCACCACCACCACCAGGGGCACATAGTATCCGTACAATGGAACACCATTCAGCAGTCTAAAGGACTGAGCTACTGATAGGCATGACAGCCACATGGACGGAACCATAGACACATGATGCCAGGTCAGGCACGGTGGCTCACACCTGTAATCCCAGCACTTTGGGAGGCTGAAGTGGGTGGATCACCTGAGGTCAGGCATTCCAGACCAGCCTGGCCAATATGACAAAACTCATCTCTACTAAAAATACAAAAATTAGCCAGAAATAGTAGGGGGGGCGGTGCCTGTAATCCCAGTTACTCCAGAGGCTGAGGCAGGAGAATTGCTTGAACCTGGGAGGCGGAGGTTGCAGTGAGCTGAGATCGTGCCGTTGCACTCCAACCTGGGCAACAGAGAGAGACTTTGTCTCCAAAAAGAAGAAGAAGAAGGAGGAGGAGGAGGAGGAGGAGGAGGAGAAAGAAACATGATGCGAATGACAGACAGGATCACCAATATTTCAGAAAGACAATCCAGGCTGGGCGCAGCGGCTCACGCCTGTAATCCCAGCACTTTGGGAGGCCGAGGTGGGCGGATCATGAGGTCAGGAGATCGAGACCAGCCTGGCTAACACGGTGAAATCCCGTCTCTACTAAAAATACAAAAAATTAGCCAGGCCTGGTGGCAGGCACCTGTAGTCCCAGCTACTCGGGAGGCTGAGGCAGGAGAATGGCATGAACCCGGGAGGCGGAGGTTGCAGTGAGCCGAGATCACGCCACTGCACTCCAGCCTGGGCAACAGTGCAAGACTCTATCTCAAAAAAAAGAAAAAAAAAAAAAAGACAACCCAAGACACGGCCATGCTATGCCAGACCAATACAAAAGCCATACTAATACCATATATAATAAATAATTATACACATATGTGCTGTTGCTTTTAAGGCACTTAGAAAGGAAGATAGGTACTTATTTGAAGTTATATATTCTGATTTATTTATATTTCTGTTATATAAATGTTATTTAAACCAGACAATAGGACTAGCTAATAGCAACTAGGGATAATTAATAGTAAGGCTAATTAAATATGTGTGAAAAAAATAAAACAATATTTTTATACTGTTTTTATCCTCAGATATAGAAATTTGTTTTTAACTTTTTAAAAGTCCTTATTGAATACTTAAGGTTTATAGGCTATTTATTTTATATTATTAAGATTAAACATAAGACTTCTAAAAAGGAAAACATAACTATTCACAATAGCAAAGACATGGAATCAACCTAAATACCCATCAATGATAGACTGGATAAAGAAAATGTGGCACATATAGATCACGGAATACTATGCAGCCATAAAAAGGAACGAGATCATGTCCTTTGCAGGGTCATGGATGGTATTGGAAGCCATTGTCCTCAGCAAACTAACGCAGGAGCAGAAAACCAAACACTGCATGTTCTCACTTATAAGTGGGAGGTGAATGATGGGAACACATGGAAACATCGGGGGAATAACACACAATGGGGCCTGTCAGTGGGTGGAGGGTGGGAGAAAGGAAAACATCAGGAAGAATAGCTAATAGATGCTGGGCTGGCTTAACACTGAGATGATGGGATGATCAGTGCAGCAAACCACCATGACACATGTTTACCTGTGTAAAAAACCTGCACATCCTGCACATGAACCCCTGAATTTAAAATAAAAGTTGGAAAAGAAGAAAAAAAGGAAGCCAAAAAATTTAAAAGGAAAATGAAAATACAATAGGAATGATGAAATGGGTATTTCACATATTTGATTTTTAAAAAATGTCAGTTTCCTTCTGTTCCATGCTACAGTAAGATGCCTTTTATTCCTTCAGCTTCCTTTCCTAATAATATTTCTCTGAATTGCCTGTGGCATTTAGGACACTCATCTTTTCTTTTATGCAATGATAAAACTGAATCGAGATAAGTATAACATTCACTTTGGCCTGTGGCTCTGCTCTTCTCAAGCCCACATTACATTGATTCCTAGTGTCAGTCTGATGTGATGACACAAGGCTAAATATCTTCTCAACAACACTGTGAGGGCATGGAGTACTTAGGCTTTTATTTACTAGCAACAGCAGATTTTTTTTTTTTTTTTTTTTTTTTTTTTTTGAGACAGAGTCTCACTCTGTCGCCCAGGCTGGAGTGCAGTGGCGCGAACTCCGCTCACTGCAAGCTCCTCCTCCCAGGTTCACGCCGTTCTCCTGCCTCAGCCTCCCGAGTAGCTGGGACTACAGGTGCCCACCACCATGCCTGGCTAACTTTTTGTATTTTTAGTAGAGACAGGGTTTCACCGTGTTAGCCAGGATGGTCTCGATCTCCTGATCTCGTGATCCACCCGCCTCGGCCTCCCAAAGTGCTGGGATTACAAGCGTGAGCCACCATGCCTGGCCAACAGCAGGTTTTTAGACTTGTAGGAATTAATTTCCACCTCTCCATACATGTCCATGCCCTGTATCTACGGGCTTGTTTCGGTAGGCCAGTTGTTCGTCAATCAGTTCTTTTGCTTCCATAAATTAATCACACAGGCTATCGATGTCTAAAATGTCTGTCATTCTAAAACACTTCAAAGCACATTGGATGTCATCATAAGGTAAGCCTCTTTTCTCTGGAAAAATGGTTTCAAAGCAGGGAGGTACTTTGAACTTGTGAAATTGAAGCTGGATTCCAAATAAGTTGCAGTTTTAGTAAAGAAATTGAGAAAATCCTGTTTAACTTGGCTGTCCTTTCCTAGTGATAATTTTTTAAGTTTCAAAGCAGTCTTATTTCCAAGGAATGAGTCATTTGTTCACTAGATGAGTTTTTGTCACAACCTACACCTAAATGGAACGAGTTAGATGCACTTAGTTCATCCTTTTCTGTAGCTTTTTTAAAGATTATGAAACAGTCTTGGAGAAACGGCATATACATTTCCATTTTACAGTAATCCTTTTCTCCGTTCTTATACTAAATGTATTTCCAAAGTAGTGAAGGACATTCTTCTCATCCTACACTTTGAAAATATGATTTTATAGTAGGCCAACATGCCAACATCTTTTCTGCAAGACGTCTTGTAGGCATATGTCTAAGAAGGCTATCTCCTTCCACTTCCATAAAAATCAAAAATCTCATGAAGTACCTCTGCATGCTTTGAGGAAACTGAAAAGTAAACAAAAATGTCATTACGAAAGTGTCAATGTCACAGGTAGGCAAATCACACCTCTTTTTAGCAGTGTTATGTAAAAGGTACAGAGGGGTCAGGACGTTTAGCAGGAAATTTCTTAAATTTCCTTTGGTAAGTTTATAGACTGAATGGAATTTTCCAAAATTTACATTTGCACCATTTGCAAACATGCAGATAGATGAGTAAGTCTAGTTTGCATTTGAACACAATATCAACAATCTTTTGTTTTATGTATTCTGTGATTTCATCACAATCTTCATTGAAGTCAGGAAAACAACTTGAAACTCCCTTTTCCAAATAAAAAATACCTAAGAGACAGGGAGAACATGTTTTTGTTGCCGTGATTCCACACATTGCTTGATAGAGTTTAGAATGCATGCTTGTTGGAGTAGTTCTCAGAATCAGTTCTATACCATAAAGGGTCAACCCATCTGTTATCAAAATTTCCCCTTTTGTTCCCACTTGGGCCATTTCAGTTGCAACTTCTGAATCAGGAAATGTAACTTCACTCAGTTTCATACAGCTTCAAGGAAAAAATATGATAATGAGAGTTTGTTTGTGTGATAAGCCCAGGTGAATTCAGTGGCTGCTATTTTCAACTGGGCATTAATGTCTTTTTGGAAGATGAGAAAACTTGAAAGATTGATTGATTGATTTAGAAGTACCTGTCCCCTCCCAGACTGGTGAGATTCAGATCCATATGAGTGAACAGCTCTCCCCTACCTCAGGCAGGGCTGCTGCACACAACCCAGGAGGTACTCCCTGCACTGCAAGGACAACAGAAGAGCATCTCTGGGGACAAAGCAAGAGCATGTCACCTCCCCAAACTAGAGCCAGTTTTCAGGGTGACTTTTCTAGACTAATGCACAGCTGTTCAACTGTGTAGATGGAAAGGTGGGAGGTGATGCTGTAATCATTGTAACTGCTTCTGGGCCTGACACATGATGGAGAGAAGTGGGGGAGCGCTCTGCACTGTGAGTGATCTGAGGATTTCACTAACATAACATCCTCAATTCTCTGCCTTAGGCAGGGAGGCAGGGAGGGTGAGCAGGTGCAGATCCTCGGGTGCGGCCAGCATTCAAGCAAGAGGGAGCACGTTGCGTGTGCAGGTTGGATGCATCTTTGTCATCAGTCATCCAGGAGAAGGACAGTGCTCCAGTCAGTACCCCAGGAACAAACAGGTGCTCTGTCGAACTAAGAAGGACCAGGCAGAGGTCAACTGGTTGTAAGAGATTCCCAGGAAAGACAGAGGGCTAGGCTACTGGGTCACGGGTTAGCCAGCAATAAGGCCAGTGGGAGGAGATAAGTGACTCTCGGCCTGCAGCCTGAACACCAAAGAGCATACAAAGCGGAGGGAAAATGTCTTTTATTGTTGGATAATTACCTTGTTTCTAGCTCGTTGCTATTACAAACAGAGGACAAGGAATAATCAGCTGAAAATGGATTCAAATGATAATTTTTAGGTAAAGAGAAAAAGAAAAATCCATCAAAATTAAGAAATCAGACCATTAAAATGCTTAAAGATGCATAAATGTTTGCAAAACCTCTCTATGGGGAAGAAATTAATCAGATGGGGGAAACCAGTGATTGGGGATATTCAGTGCTGGGGACATTCATGTGCGCCCAGATTGCTTTGGATGAGTCTATTTTTTGCCACAGTGAGATGTTGGTTCTGTTGGGCAATGTCGTTTTCCCATGCCTCTCAGAGTGACAGATTCCAGAAAGCTGGCAGAGATGCAGGGTTTGTCAGAGGACAGACATGAGATCCAGAAATAGGCCAGAGCCAGTCGAGAATGATGAAAAGATAAACAAGGCCCAGCAAAGCTGCGGGGGATGGGGACCGGCCTTAGCAGCAGTGTCAGGGAAAGGGTGAACAGATTTTAGTAGACTCAGCTTCCTCAAGAGCAGCTGCAACCCGCAGATCAACTTCCTGCCTCAGCAATAGGGTGGGCCAGGCTGCTATAGAGACACATCCAGTTGCAAGCTGGAGAAAGTAAATATGGAGAGAGCAAGGCAAGGGCTAGCAGAGAGCTCAAGCAACTAGCAATCATTTGTGCATTTCCAACCCGTTATTTGAGCTTCTTGTGACACTGTCATAGTTAACCATGTGAACACAATTACTGCCACCCAGTCACCAACTCCTGCAGGAGCAAGGACTTTTAGAGATCTGCTTCTAAATGATGTAACTATCTCGGAAAAGTAACTTAACTGTTCCCACTCTGTGACTGCATTCATTTCCATGGCAGCACCATGTGTTTCCAGAATCCCTGGCAGCTGCTATAGCTGTGAACGGGGAGAGCATAGCTCCTGGAGCAAGCAGAGGCCAGACACCAGCTCTCCCAGCTTCCTTCTCTGTCTCCTGAGTTCAGCATCTGTTCGTTCTTTCATTCATTCATTCATTCATAAGGCACATATGAAGTACCCACTATGCCTCAAGCACAGTCTAAGTTCTAGGGAAGAAAGGTGAATGAGCTCTATTCCTGACTGCAGTCAGGTTTCTGATATTGACTAAGTTTTCATCCCCAGAAAATGGTGACTGTATTTTGTCAAATAAAAACAAATCCAGAATTAGAGAGGGAGGGAGAGGCTTTAATTAGAAAGACGATTGCAATATGGAGAAAGCTCCCATCTCAGAAATCTGTGAGTGTTTCAAAATCAAACAGAAATAAGTTTTTCTTTCACAGGGTAATGAGAGGACAAGCAGAGGTAGGCAAACGTTTGTAAGGGGAGCTGGGCACACAAGGGGTGGGGTCTGGCGAAAATGTGCCTAGCTGATTCCCAGGAGGAGCTGATAAGGGGTCACAATCCATTTTCTGTTACACTTGCTCAGGCTTGGAGGAAAGCAGACCTCAGAAGCCTGGAGGAAAGAGAGAAGCTGCCTAAACCTTGGCCAAGCCAGAGCAGAGGGTAAGAAACAGGCCACTGTGGACACCTGGTCAATCTCCAGCAACCGATGCTTTCGATGAGTGTCAGATGGGCGGCTGATGAGCACCGGGCCTTGGCTGATGAGCTGCATTCCTCAGCCATTCTCCAATAACCATCCGCTCACACGTCTACACACAGACAGACCCACAGGGCTCCTTTCCTGTGGTGATTTTGATTGCTTACTCTATATTTTATCATTTTCTAGGCCACAAACAGTAGCTTCCTTCTGATGGGAAAAATTCAACCTAATTAAACCCGAAGCACACCCAATCGCCAAAGAAAGATGAAGCAGATATATTCCTTTGTTTCTTGAATAGAAAAGCCAGAAGAATAGAAATAGGATTTATAACTTCCTGACTGTAAGAGGAAAAATACCATAAATAAAACCTGACCTATCTAACAAAGGGCACAAAAGGGGGTGGGAGGCAAAAAATCATGGCAGATAGAAAACTCAAAAGTGTTAGGAATCAACCCAGACATATCATTAAGCATAAGAAATTGTGAATAAGTTGTCATAAATTAAAGGAAAGACACTCAGATTGGGTTTTTGAAAATCCAGTTAGATGATTTACAAGTGTTCAGTTGTCTATTGCTATATGACAAACCACTCTAAAACTTAGTGGTTTAAGATGAAAATGATTGATCATTTTTCACAGTCTTTCAGGCTGGTATCTGTGTGGTTCTTCTGCTGATCTTGCTGGAATCACTCATGTGGCTGCTGTCAGCTGACAGCTCAGTCAGAGCTGGAGACTCCAGGATGTCCCCCGTGCCTGTCTGGGGGTCGGTAACGGTCTTTACTGGGGCGCCTCAGTTCCCTTCCATGCGGTAGTTGTCCTATTGTAAAAATGGTCATTTAGGAATACTTCCACTGCCCACTGGGCTGACTCACGGGCATTGTGACATGAAAGGTCAGGGTCAAATGTTTATCACAATATGAACTTGGGCTGGGCATGGTGGCTCACATCTATAATCCCAGCACTTTGGGAGGCCAAGGTGGGAGGATCACTTGAGGCCAGGCTTTAGAGACCAGCCTGGACAACATAGTAAGACCTCATCTCTACAAAAAATACAAAAGTTAGGTAGGCATGGTGGCATGTGCCTATAGTCCTAGCTACTTGGAAGGCTGAGGCAGGAGGATTGCTTGAGACCGGGAGGTCGAGGCTGCAGTCAGCTGTGTTCATGCCACTGTACTCCAGCCAGGGCAACAAAGCAAGACCTTGTCTCAAAAACAAAACAAAACAAAAATGAACTTGTTCTAAGGCATTTGGCAATGAAGCAGCTGGGTAGTAGAGAAAAAACAAATTTTGAGATGTATAGAGCCAAAAAGCTTGGCTGGGGAAAACTCTTCCCGTTAGATACAGAAATTTGTGAGGACAGTACTCAGTTCTCATTAAAGTTTGGTCAAAGCCAGCAGTCTCTCCTGTCCAGAATATATTCAACATTGCAAAATTGACCAACACTTTCAAAATTCTAAGGGAAAATAATTTCAAACCTAGAATTTTATGTCCAGCAAAACTATTAATTAATTGTCAGGGCACATTTTTTTTTTTTATTTTTGAATGAGAATCATATGAAATTGAATTTATCAGAATCCCTACATCTGTGGGACACAAAACTGCAATAGTATTATAACTTCAAGATCACCGATAATAAAAAACAAATTTTGATCAAACATGCTGAAGAAAAGACTGAATTGTCTTTTTATTTTTCTCTCTGGAAATTATTACAAACCATTACCATTAAGAAGCACAGTGGCTTTGTACTATGTTAATTTGGCTAGGCCGAACTGTTTTTCAGAATTCCCTTTCTGGAATGTTTCCAAGTAGGCTGGCCACAAGATTTTTTTTTTTTTTTTTTTAGCTGGAGTCTGATCCTGTCGCTCAGGCTGGAGTGCAGGGCTTGATCTTGGCCCACTGCAACCTCTGCCTTCCAAGTTCGAGCAATTCTCGTGCTTCACCCTCCTGAGTAGCTGGGACCACAGGTGCGCATCACCACACCTGGCTAATTTTTGTATTTTTAGCAGAGTTGGGGTTTCGCCATGTTGGCCAGGCTGGTCTCAAACTCCTGACCTTAAGCAATCTGCCCTCCTCGGCCTCCCAAGGTGCCAGAATTACAGGCGTGAGCCACCGTGCGCAGCCACTGAGACATTTTTGAAGGTGATTTGGAGGGTGGAAGAGAGGCAGCAGCCGTTTAGTTGCTTACCTGCTGGCTGACCTCCTGGGCATGGGGCAGCAGCCGGGCTTGTACATCCTCCAACTTCTCCTGATCCTCTTTCAGTTTCTCTGACTCCTGGCCCAGGTGTGTGTTTAGCTCTGCGAGGCAGGGCACCCGCTTCTCCCACAAGACACTCACATCATCAAGGTTGGAGACAGTTCTGCTCTGTCCTTATAGGTTCCACCTCATGTTCTTGGACTCTAGCTTGTTCTTGCTCTCCATGGAGTTTTATTTCCATCTTCCTTTCCACCCTGCCTGCCCTGCAGACTTCAAACTCCAGCATCAGATACAAGGTAACAGCCTTACAAAGCATGCTTAGTCAGCTTCCACAATTGTGTAAGGTTGAAGCCCTATAACAAATCCATTGAGAGATAGAGAGAGAGAGAGAGAGAGAGAGAGAGAGAGAGAGAGAGAGAGAGAGAGAGAAACATATCCTTCTAGGAGAATCTGCTTCTGCTTTTGATTGAAGGCCAGCTGATACAAAGGTCTTCAGAGCTACAACTAAAAGTTCAGGAGAAAATTACTATAAATCAATGTCATGCAGTTTAATGTTAGACTACTTTCCTGGATTTTGTGGTTTGTGGTAATTGTCACCATTTTCAAAAACTGCAATTTGCTGTGATTTCTTTTCTCACATTTCTTTGATGTCTAATTTTCCACTTGTTCTTCTGTATAATTGCATAATTTTAGGCCTCAGGATGAGGATCCTCTCCTACTTCTGCAATAAATTTTGGGATATCGTAATAGAAACTAAGAAAATAAACACATGAAAAAAGCAAACAAACAAAAAAACCAAGGTAATTATCAACCCCAGGGAGAACAAAGGTTGTATGAGAAAAGAAATAAAAACAGAATTCAATACATGGATCAGCTGTGAACTGTTTGCGTAATTGTTACAATGTAAACATTGGAACAATCATGTCAGCAAAAGTTGCAATTTAACCATATTGGAAGGATGAAAGGAGAGTTGAGTGTATGTGTGTCTTTGTGAGAGAACTAATTTATTCACCCTCCATAGGAAGTCAATAGGTAATACAAAAAATTGAAAAAATAACATGAAAGCATGCTATTTTGAAATTTGAAAGTGGAAGGGAAAGCACTGAATATGGTAAAGTATGGGAATTATAAACCTTAGAGAGTTATTAATTAAAACGAATTCTAACACTAGAAAAATATATTAGAAATATATTTTTAAAAAGAAACTGGGAGTGAGAATATTAATTTAGAAAAATAAATTCAGGGCCAGGTGTGGTGGCTTAGGCCTGTAATCCCAGCACTTTGGGAGACTGAGGCGGGAGGATCACTTGAGTCCAAGACCATCCTGGGCAACATGGTGAAACCTCATCTCTACAAAAACCACAACAAAATTTAGCCAGGCATGGTGGTGCATGTCTGTAGTCCTAACTACTTGAGAGGTTGAGGCAGGAGGATCAAATGAGCCTGGAGGGCAGAGGTTGTAGTGAACAGAGATTGTGCAACTGCACTCCAGCCTGGGTGACAGAGTGAGACCCTGTTTCAAAAAAAAAAAAAAAAAAAAAAGAGAAAGAAAGGAAGGAAAAAAGAGAAAGTCAATGCAGAACACAATAAAAAGAACAAGAACAAGGAGGCTACTCATATTAAAAGATAGGATAGTTCACCAAGAAGATACAATAGGCACAAACATTCATGCATCTACTATTGCAGCTTTGACAGAAATATAAAGAGAAAACAAATCTACAATCAAAGTAGGAGATTTCTAATACACCTCTCAGAAGTCCACAGGTCAGATAGAAAATAAGTAAGCATGTGAATGGTTTGATAAAAATTAAGTATATTGATCTTAAAAGTAATATAAAATATCTTACCCAATAATTGGAAAATACATATTCTCTTCAAGCACACATAAAATTTTCAGAAAAAATTAAACACGTACTAGCTCACAAAAGAAATCAATAAAACTCAAAAAACTGAAGTCGTGCACGACACCTTCACAAACCACATGTAATAAAATTAGGGCTTAAAAAAAAAAATAAAGAAGAAGAATAGGCCAGGCACGGTGGCTCACGCCTGTAATCCCAGCACTTTGGGAGGTTGAGGAGGGTAGATCGTGAGGTCAGGAGATCGAGACCAGTCTGGCCAACAGAGTGAAACCCCGTCTCTACTAGAAATACAAAAATTAGCTGGTCATGGTGGCACGCTCCTGTACTACTCCCAGCTACTTGGGGGGCTGAGGCAGAAGAATTGCTTGAACCCAGGAGGTGGAGGTTGCAGTGAGCCAAAATCATGCCACTGCACTCCAGCCTGAGCAACAGAGCGAGGCTCCATCAAAAAACAACAAAAACAAAAACAAAAACAAAACAAAAAAGAATAGTCAAATAAAACAACAGCAACAGCAACCACAAAATGATCCTGAAAAGTTTTAAATACATATATAAAATATTCTTGGGTTAAAGAGAAAATTCAGACAAGAATTACAAACTTTTTATTGTGGTGAAATACACATAGCATGACATCTTCACGACTTTTAAGTGTACAGTTCAGTGGCATTACGTTCATTCATATTGTAGTGTAATCATCCATCCATCCATCTCCAGAACTTTTTCATCATTGCATACTGAGATGCAGACTTTTACAAGAACGCTTAAAACATTACATAGTAAAACTTGCAGTATTTATCCAAAACAATATGCAGAGTATCTATAACCAATGAATTCACTCAAAAGCAATAAATGTTTAAAAAATTAACTAAGATCTCAACTCAAAAAGCTAGAAAAAAGGAAAATAGATAAATCCAAAGAAAGTAGAAAGAAAAATACTGGTAAAGATAAAAATCAGAAATTAATGAACTAGACTGGATGAAGTGGCTCACACCTATAATCCCAGCACTTTGGGAGGCTGAGGCGATTGGATAAATTGAGGTTAGGAGTTCAAGACCAGCCTGGCCAACAGGGTAAAACCTCATCTCTACTAAAAACACAAAAATTAACTGGATGTAGAGGTGCACACCTGTAATCCTAGGTACTTGGGAGGCTGAGTGAGGCAGGAGAATCACTTGAACCTGGGAGGCAGAGGTTGCAGTGAGCCGCGATTGTGCCACTGCACTCCAGCCTGGGTGACAGAGCAAGACTCGTCTCAAAAAAAAAAAAAAAAAAAAAAAAAAAAAAAAAAAAAAAAAAATTAATGAACTAGACATAAAAAGATATAGAGTTGATTAACAAAAATAAAAGCTAGGTGTTTTTTGAAAAGACCACAGCTTGGGAATCCTAACAGAAAAAAAGAGAGGAGACATAAATAACAACATTAGAAGTGAAAATGAGGACATGATCATGTGAATAAATAAAAATAAGGACTGGTTATAAAAATAACATTTAAAACATCTAGCTTGGTGTGGTGCCTCTCACTTGTAATGCCAGCCCTTTGGGAGGCCAAAGTGGGAGGATCACTTGAGCCCAGGAGTTCGAGACCAGTCTGGTCTCAACATAGTGAGATCTTGCGTCTAATAAAATAAAATAAAATGAAATAATTCTACCTGGAGAATCCCAAGGAAAATACTACAATTTCTTACAATCATTAGCTTGTTCAGCAAGGTTGCAGTATATAAGATCAACACAAAAATTATCACTTTTTATATACTAATAATGAACACCCCCAAAGAAGTTGGGACATAAATTTTTTTTTTTTTTTTTGAGACGGAGTCTCACTCTCCCAGGCTGGAGTGCAGTTGCACGATCTCGGCTCACTGCAAGCTCCGCCTCTCGGGTTCACGCCATTCTCCTGCCTCAGCCTCCTGAGTAGCTGGGATTACAGGCACCACGCCCGGCTAATTTTTTTTGTATTTTTAGTAGAGACGGGGTTTCACCGTGTTAGCCAGGCTGGTCTCGATCTCCTGACCTCATGATCCACCTGCCTCGGCCTTCTAAAGTGCTGGGATGACAGGCGTGAGCCACCATACCCAGCCAAACATAACAAAATTTGTACAGGATCTGCAAGCTGAAAATTACAAAATGGTGATTAAAAAAGTCAAAGACAACCTAAAGAAGTAGAGAGACAATATCATGTATTCATGGATTAAAAGGTTCAACATTGTAAATATGTTTATGGGTTTAACGCAATTTCTATCAAAATCTCAGCAATGTCTTTGTCTTTCCTTTGTAAACACAGATTTGTTTATTCTAAAATTTATATGGAAAGACATAGCCCCTAGAATAACTAAAACAATCTTACAAAAAAAAAAAAAAAAATCTAAAATGGGCGGAACCACTCTACCTGATATTAAGTCCTACTATGTGGTTACAATAATCAACACAGTGTGTTATTGGTGGAGGCACAGATACAAAAATCAATGGAATTGAATAGAGAACCCAGAAATAGACCCACCCAAATATTTCCAATTGATTTTTTAACGAAGGTGCAATAGCAGTTCAACAAAGGAAGGATAGTCTTAACAAATGGTGCTGGAAAGACTGGACATCCACAGACAATGGGTTCTCCATCTAAACCTCACACCTTATACAAACATTAACTGAAAAAGTATAACTTGCAACTATAAAACTTTTAGACAAAAACATCGGGGAAAATCTCTAGGATCTAGAACTAGGCTAAGAGTTCTTAGACTTGACATCAAATGTATGATCCATAAAAGGAAAACCTGATAAATTTGACGTCATCAAAAAGTTTTTAAAAGTCTTCCTCTGTGAAAGACCCTGCTAAGAGGATGAAAATACAGGCTACAGAATGGAAGAAAATATTTGCAAATCACATATCCAGCAAAGGACTAGTATCTAGAATGAATAAAGAACTCTCGGCCGGGCGCGGTGGCTCAAGCCGGTCAAGTATGGCGCAAACCCGGGAGGCGGAGCTTGCAGTGACCTGAGATCCGGCCACTGCACTCCAGCCTGGGCGACAGAGCGAGACTCCATCTCAAAAAAAAAAAAAAAAAAAAAAAAGACTCTCGGCCACGCACAGTGGCTCCTGCCTGTAATTCCAGCACTCTGTGGGGGCTGAGGCAGGCAGATCACCTGAGGTCAGGAGTTTGAGATCAGCCCAACCAATATGGTGAGACCCCATCTCTACTAAAAATACAAAATTAGCCAGGTGTGGTGGCGTGCACCTGTAATCCCAGCTACTCGGGAGGCTGAGGCAGGAGAATTGCTTGAACCTGGGAGGTGGAGGTTGCAGTGAGCCAAGATCGTGCCATTGCACTCCAGCCTGGGCAACGAGAGTGAAAAAAAAAAAAAGAAGAAGAATATATAAAGAACTCTCTAGTATCTAGAATACATAAAGAACTCTCAAAAATCAACAGTAAAAAAAAAATCCCCCAAACCTGAGAATATGTTAGATTACATGGCAAAAGGGAATTCAGGCTTCAGACAGAATTAAAGTTGTTATTCAGCTGGCTTTAAAATGGGGAAATTACCCTGGCTTATCTGGGTGAACTCATTGTGATCACCAAGATCCTTAAAAGTGGAAGAGAGACACAGCAAAGAGAGTCAGACAAACAGATGTAATGACAGAAGCCAAGTCTGGAGTGCAAGGGGAAAAACAATGCATACATATATGGTCACCTCACTGATGACAAAGGTGCTAAGGTCTTACTTATAGTGGGGGAAAAGATAATCTTTTCAATAAAAGGTGTTAGGTCAATTGAATATCCACATGGGAAAAAAATGAATCTTGACCCCACCTCACTCCTTATACAAAGTAACTTCCACATGCTTTGTAGATCTAAATAAAAAAGGTAAAATAATAATGTTTTTACAAGAAATCATA
Organism: Macaca thibetana thibetana; assembly: GCF_024542745.1. NCBI lineage: Eukaryota > Metazoa > Chordata > Mammalia > Primates > Cercopithecidae > Macaca > Macaca thibetana. The sequence continues at coordinate 158,807,257 of NC_065584.1, read as the reverse complement.
GGAGAATATTTTCATCATCTTGGGGTGGGCAAAGATTTCTTAAATATAGTCCCAAAGAGTTCTAACCATAAAGAAAAAATTGATAAATTGGAGCACATTAAAACTAAAAACAGCTCTTCATAAAAAGACACTACAAAAAGTGTGAAAAGAGAAGCTGAAGAGAGAGGGAAGACATTCTGTACAGAAAGCTCATACCCAGAATATATGAAGAATTTCTACAAATCAATAAGAAAAAGACAACCCAATGAAAAAGAGAGAAAGACAGTTTACATAAGAGGGTTTTCAAATGGACAGGAAACAACAGTATTCAACTTAATTAATTGTCAGGGTAATGCCAATTAAAAACACAATGCAATACCACTACACACCCAACAGAATGTCTAAAACCAAAAGCAGACAATACTGAGTTTGATGAGGACTCTCACGGCTGGCACAAGTGTAAATTGGTGCATATTGAAAAACTGTTTGGCAGTATCTATCAAAGCTGAGCATATGACAAGACTTCAAACCATTTGTGGAAAAATGGAATTAAAAGATAAAAATAAAAAATATAAACTTTATTTCTCAACATAAGCTCCATGAAGTTCAAGACACTTTTGTAAGTGATGATACCAGCTATTTAGTCCACCCCTAAAGAACTGAGGGTCCTGGAAATTTAACCATGTCGATGCTGTCTTTTAAATATTGTTAACTAAAGAAAAATGGGTGTTTTAAAAATATTTTTCTTAAGGTTAGGAAACAAAAAGAAGTCAGAAAGAGCCAAATCAGAACTGCAAGGTAGATGGCTAATGATTTCCCATTGAAACTCTTGCAAATTGCCCACTTTGATGAGGGGAATGAACAGGAGCATTGTGGTGGAAAAGAACTCTCTGGTGAGGCTTTCCTGGGCATTTTTCTGCCAAAGCTTTGACCAACTTTCTAAAAACACTCTTGTAATAAGCAGATGTTATTGTTCTTTGGTCCTCCAGAAAGTCAACAAGTGAAATGCCTTGAGCATCCCAAAAAACTGTTACCATTGACTGGACCACTTCCACCTCTTGGTACACATTGCTTTGATTGTGCTTTGTCTTCAGGATGGTACTGGTAAAGCCATGTTTCATCTCCTGTTGCAATTCTTTGAAGAAATGCAACAGGAATCTTAATCCCACTTGTGTAAAATTTCCAATGAAAACTCTATTCTTGTCTACAGCTGATCTAGGAGCAATGGTTTTAGCACCCATTAAGTGAAAAGTTTGCTCAAATTTAATTTTTCAGTAGGAAGTGTATAATAAACTGAACCAATTGACATGTCTATAGTATTGGATATTTTTTGTGCTATTGTGAGTCCTCTTCAATTAGAGAACAAACAATTTTTGGCCAGCACAGTGACTCATGCCTATATTCCTAGCACCTTGGGAAGCTGAGGCAGACGGATCGCTTGAGCCCAGGAAGTTGAGACCAGGCTGTGCAACATGATGAAATCCAATCTCTACTAAAAATACAAAAAATTAGCCAGGCATGGTGGCATGCACCTGCAGTCCCAGCTAGTTGGAGGCTGAGGTGGGAGGATCACCTGAGCTCGGGAAGTTGAGGGAGCAGTGAGTTGAGATCACATTATTGCACTCCAGCCTGGACAATAGGAGTGAGACCCTGTCTCAAAAAAAGAAGATTTTTTTCTCCAAAAATTGACATGGATGGTCTGCTGCTGTGGGCTTCATCCTTAACATATTCTTATTCCTTCTTAAGAAAAGTTATCCATTTGTAAACTACTGATTTCTTTGGGGCATTGTCTCCATAAGCTTTTCCTAAGGCATCAATGATTTCATCATTCTTCCACCCAAACTTCACCATAAATTTGATTTTCGTTCTTGCTTTGATTTTAGCAGAACTCATGTTGCTGTAATGGAGGCTCTTTTCAAACTCATATCTTATCCTTCTTAGAGCCTCAAACTAGATCCTGTTCAGACATGTTATAACAAGTTAGTACAAGTTAGTGAAAACATTTTGAAATCATGGTTAGTTTTTTCATAATAAGCATTTTTCATGTACATTTTGAAGACTCCTGGAATATAAGAGGTTCCAATACAGGCAAAACTAATCTATGGTATTAGAAGTCATGAGAGTGGGGATGGAGGCGTGACCCCGAGGGAGCATGAAGACACTGCAGGAGTGCTGGTAATTTTCTTTTCTTGATATGGGTACTGGTCATAAGAGGTATTTTCTCTTTATGAAAGTACTTTCCTGAATGTATGTTAGACTTCAACAAAAATTTAACCAAAAAGGTATACACCTTATGACATGGCCTCAAAAATATACAATGCAATATGAACAGAATTACAAGAAATAATTGACAAGTCTGAAATCCTAAGAGATTTTTAACATGCGTCTCTCGGAAATTAATAAAACAAGCAAACAAAAAATTAAGTGAGGAAAGAGAGAATATGTAATCAATAAAATTAACAAGCCTGATCTAATGAAAATATAAAAATCATAACCCAATAATTCAAGAATAAATATTATTTTCAAACTTATATAAACATTTACCAAAAATTGACTACATCCTATTCCTCCAAGCAAGTTTTAATAATTACCAAATAATCAGCATCACCCAGTCTGTATTCTGACAAGGATGTAAGGCAAGTGGTACCAAAAACAAAAGTGTCAGAAAAAAAACCACATACATATGAAAATGTAAAAGCCCATGTCTAAATAATTCATGAGTCAAGGAAAAAATCTCATGGAAATAAAATATTTAAAACTAAATGGTGGCTGGGGGCGGTGGCTCAAGCCTGTAATCCCAGCACTTTGGGAGGCCGAGACGGGCGGATCATGAGGTCAGGAGATCGAGACCATCCTGGCTGACACGGTGAAACCCCGTCTCTACTAAAAAATACAAAAAACTAGCCGGGCGAGGTGGCGGGCGCCTGTAGTCCCAGATACTCGGGAGGCTGAGGCAGGAGAATGGCGTGAACCCGGGATGTGGAGCTTGCAGTGAGCCGAGATCTGGCCACTGCACTCCAGCCTGGGCGGCAGAGCGAGACTCCGTCTCAAAAAAAAAAAAAAAAAAAAAAAAAAAAAAAAAAAAAAAAACTAAATGGTAATGTAAACATTACCTATCAAAACTTGGGGAATGCTGTTAAAGCAGTACTTAGGAGGACATTAATAGCTGTAAATGCATACCTTAAAATGAGGAAAGTTTAAAAATTCATGAATTCAGAACTGAACTCAAAAGGTAAACACTGAGAGGTTTATTGTTCTGAGTCAGACGGAGCCTGTGCCTTATGCCACTGCAGTGGCACCAGAGAGAAAATGATGATGTTGGTACCAGGGGGATCTGGGGCAGCTTCACAAAAGGGTTCCATGCTCCAGTGTAGCGTTCATGAAAGCAGCAAAGGACCTCTGCGAGAGCACCCAGTGGGAGCTGAGTCATGCCTGCAGACCTCCTAGACTCTACCCTAGGAAGCACCACCTTCAGGCTGGAGAGCTGCTCCACAGGCTAGCTCTTCATACAGACAGTGTGGAGTGATGGCTCCCCTGGATTTACAGTTACACCTTGCCCTAGGAACACCCAACAGGAGTGGCATTGCCAGTTCTGCAGTGAGACTGTACCTAGTGACCATCTGACTTGCCCCATGTGACGTCCCCTCTCACAATATCCCAGGACCATCGCAGCTCAAGATGAACAGGAAGTGAGCCCTAGACACCGGGTGGGATGTGGATGGATGATGGGGATAACACCCTTCCTGTGCACTTGGGGAAACTGAACTGAACCAGGTGGAAGCTCGTTGAGTCAGGGTGATGTTAATGGCACTGCTGTATATTTCCACACACAGGCATGCATGTTTATAAGTACATGCAGAAAATGGTCTGAAAAGATACATGGCACCAGGCAGGGCATGGTGGCTTACACCTGTAATCCCAGCACTTTGGGAGGCCGAGGCGAGTGGATCATCTGAGGCTGGGAGTTTGAGACCAGCTGACCAACATGGAGAAAACCCGTCTCTACTAAAAATACAAAAAAATTAGCCGGGCTTGGTGGCGCATGCCTGTACTCCCAACTTCTCAGGAGCTGAGGCAGGAAGATCGCTTGAGCCCAGGAGGCAGAGGTTGCAGTGGGCTGAGATAGCGCCATTGCACTCCAGCCTGGGTGACAAGAGTCACACTCCGTCACACACACACACACACACACACACACACACACACACACATTGAGGTATAACAAATTCAATAAAGTACACAACTCAAGTGTGTAGCTGGTGGATTTCTACATATGCATACACTCATGTAGCCACCACCCAGATCAAGATATAGAACATTTCTAGCATCTCAGAAGGCTCCTTTGAGTCCTCTCCTAATCCCAGTTAGTACCTTCCAACTTTTTTTTTTTTTTAATTATACTTTAAGTTCTAGGGTACATGTGCACAACATTCAGGTTTGTTACATATATATACAAGTGCCATGTTGGTGTGCTGCACCCATTAACTCGTCATTTACATTAGGTATATCTCCTAATGCTATCCCTCCCCGCTACTCCCTCCCCACAATAGGACCCAGTGTGTGATGCTCCCCTTCCTGTGTCCAAGTGATCTCATTGTTCAATTCCCGCCTATAAGTGAGAACATGCGGTATTTGGTTTTCTGTTCTTGCAGTACCTTCCAACTTTTTCCAACAAAAATTAGTCTTGCCTGTATTGAACTTCCTATAAATTAAATCACTCATTCCATAATCTTTTGTGTCTTTCTTCTTTCACTCACCGTGATGACGTCCATGTTGTGTGTAACTGCAGTTTGTTCTTCATTGCTCTGCAGTATTCCAGGGTATGAATATACACAGGTTACTTCCTCCATTCTACTCTTGGATATTTAGGTTGTTTCCAATTTGGGGCTATTACAAATAAAACTGCTATGAACATCGTTGTACTTGCATCCACCAAAGCACTCTTCTGTCTTTTGATGGATGTAAACACTCATTTCTATTGGATATATACCCAAGAGTGAGATTACTGAGTCAGAGGTATGTGTATCTTTAACGTTCCTAGATTGCCAAATATTTCTCCAAAGTGGCTATACCCACTTACATTCCCAACGGCAACCAAAGACAATTCTAGTTGAAACATGCATTACTTTTATTTATTTTCTTTCTTTCTTTTTTTTTTTTTTTTTTTTTTTGAGACGGAGTCTTGTTCTGTTGCCCACGTTGGAATGCAGTGGTGTGATCTCGGCTCACTATAGCCTCCGACTCCCAGGTTCAAGCAATTATCCTGCCTCAACCTCTGGAGTAGCTGGGATTACAGGCGCATGCCACCACGCCTGCCTAATTTTTTTGTATTTTTAGTAGAGACAGGGTTTCACCATGTTGGCCAAGCTGGTCTCAAACTCCTGATCACAAGTGACCTGCCCGCCTTGGCCTCCCAAAGTGCTGGGATTATAGGCACGAGCCACTGTACCCGGCCTGCATTACTTTTATAATCAGAAAAAAATAAATGCTATTTTGAGAAATAAGAGAAACAGCAAGAGAAATCCTTTTTCTAGACAAACTCTGTAATTAGCAGCAAATTTAAACATGTAGAAAATATATTATTCTACACTTCACTGGTTTGTAGAGGCTTCAGGAGGAGGTTTGGCTTGGCGACTAAGAGCTCTGGCATTGGAGTCAGATAACAAAAGGACAAACTTCAACCCTGCAAATTGCCAGCTGTGTGATCTTCAACAAACTACTAACCCTCTGTGCTCTTTCGTTTCTTTGTCTGTACATTATAATAATAACATTACCTCACAGGATCACTATAAGGAATGACAAAATAAAGCTTGTAAGATCCATAGAATGTGCCTGAAATATAGTAAGAGTTCAATAAATATTAGCTACTATTGGGATTATTAGTATTTATACTAATATTAGGTGGTGACTATTAGCATTCTTAGTCTAGATGTGTGGCAAGCCTCTATTATTAAAAAGCATTTGGTAATTAATTCTCCATTCCAATTCTCTCCCCATTTCCACACTGATCAATTCTTATGAAGTTCCTTGGTAATTTATATAATCATAGAAATTTTTCTCTCAAATGGTTGGATGCCTTGAATGGCTTTTAGACTCAATTTAAGAAACAGTTTGCGAATGTTGCTGGGAGAAAATGCATTTAATTTGCCAAAACCAAATTAACTCCTAATACACAAGGGAATACATGTAAGCAGTAAACAGTTGATAAAAATAAAAACACTTTTTCTCTCCTTGTTCCATGTGGACTTAACCTTAATTATTAAATTTACATTCACATGTCCAAACAAAGCACACACAATTAGCACAATTTTCAAAATCATACTGTCTTTAAATCCCATAAATTACTTATTCAACCATGGAATGATACAAAGTCTTTCCAACTAATTTAACCCAACAAGTTGGTTTTACTTTTGTGCCCATCGTGGGGACTTTGGATGGCTTTTTAAAAAATCCATATCAAGTCTCATTAGGAACACTGGTCATATTTTGAACAAAATGCTAATATTGCAAAACATTTTTAAATTTAATCTCTTCTATATGCCAGTCACAGCAGATCTTTCATTTTCAATACAGTGTTATTCTCTATTGAGTCCTAAGGCAAAATCTTATCATTGAACAGATAGGTGTGAGTGGCTACATTTCAAATGCAATCAATTAATTGACACATTACAACTGAAATGGCTCCACTTGCTTCCTCCCAACTGTCCAGCAGAATTTCTCTTGTCGATACCTTTATGTTGGAAACTTATAAGATAAAGGTATCTGTTAGATCAGACTTGGCAATTTATGGCCTCAACAAGGGGCCTTTCTTATGTCCTGGTACTAGGGCTTGGCTTTCTGCAGAGAAAGGAGATTCCCCAGTTTTTCTTGCTCTGTGCTTATACAGTCATGGTCCCTTCTTTGCAGGTGACGCCTCCTGTTGTGCAGACAGCAGGTCCCTTTTCCCCTATGGAGTGTCTCATAACTGGGGCTCTGTTAACAAATGTGGGGCAGAGTAGTCATGGCAAGATGCCACTCCTTTCCCTCTACCTACTAAAATGCATTCCACTGAGATCCAGGAGGAAAAACTGAGATGACCATCAGGGAGTCACAGGCCATATGTGTACTGACAACAAATCTTTGGAGATGTTCGCTTTAGTTGTGGTTGTTATTTGGATGTCATGGGTGGAGGGCTGCATTCCAGACACAAGATCTGGGACTAGACGACCCTACCCCAGCTGCTTCTTTCTCAAAGAAGCCCTGCCTTCCTTTGTTCTTTTATAGTAATGGACTTTAATGATCTTCAAGATGGTTCTCATTTCAGCTGATCGTTAGGAAACATGTCAGGGGAGGAGGCACTCTTTTCAAATCACCTTTCTTTAGACAGGTTTCTGATCCTATTCAAGGCCACATCCCGGCCATCTGGTTTCTGTAGCTCAAAGAATTACTGCTCCTGATAAATTGCTCTGAGTTCTGAAGCTACTGCTGTCATATTGCATTCTCTGATCATTTACCAGGTCTCCCAAGACACACACACACACACACACACACTCACACACACACACTCCTCAAGCCGTTAGACTCCATTTCCATGTGGTATCCAAATAAGTTTTACAGCAAGACATACTGGAGAGACTGAAGCTAGCACAGCACATGAAGCATACAGGAAACGCTCAAAAAAGTTGTATTGAATGGAAAGCCTTGGAGCCAGGGACAGAGGGTCAGAGGTGGAGATTACACCTCTACACCTGACAGGTTCTCCCAGAGCACTTGCCAGTTGCAGTCAGGCCTGAGGGGTGGAACCCAGGCAGAGACACATTTTAAACTGCTAAACAGCTGATTCCTTGGAAGAGGGGAGTGAAACGTGAGCTCCCCATCTCTGGACAAGTGTAAGCCAAAGTTGTACAGCTACCTGATGGGGACACTGTGAAAAAGAATTCAACCTCAAATTGGTAGTTGAATTGGAACAACTTAGAACAGAGAGGAATGAGGGAGAGGAAATGAAAGGAAGACATTTTATTTTAATGTAATTAAATAAGTTAAATTAATTACATTTAAAAAGAGGTAGGAAGGAAGGCCAGAGGCTGGGGACCGTTCTGTGCATGTGCCCAACCTTTGGAAAGAAACTAGAGTGTTCCTGAGAGGGCTGGGATCTCAATGGGCAGTTGGCAGAGTGTCCCAGCACCCTGGTCCTTGGCCTCCAACACTATTCATTCCTGCCTGTGGATGGAGCCTTTGGGCCTGGCCACGCCCAGAAGCCACAAGGTCTAGCTGAGTAGTGTTTGCTAATACATTAGGATGCGTGGCCCTGGACAAAGAGGGGCAGAGCTTTCAGCTCCTCTCCACCTGCCCTAGTGACACTCAGGATCCTAGAGGGTCTCGTGGAGGGTCCCCAATTCCTAGGGCAGGCAGGGAAAGGAAGGGGCCTGTCTTCCCACTAGAGACCCATGACCAGATGATTGAGTTGCATCAAAACTGCTGAGCACTCACTGGCCCAGACAGGTCTGTTCCCAGAAGCAATCATGTCATTGGATTCCTAACTAGACCCTAGGAATTGGGCCAGTCCTTGCCCCCTGCTCAGAGGTAGGATTTGCAGGTAGAACAAAGCAGGCGTCTTCCTAAAAGATAATATTCCTGAGTTGTGTCCCAGGCAGTAGGGTGGACTGCAGTGTTGGGCTGTGACCAGGGGCAGGGCTCAGGCTGTGGCCCTCAGAAGGGAATTTTTCTTGAAAACAGCTTTGCTGGTCTGGGAAGGGAACCTGGGCTCAGGCCCCAAGAAGTGTCACAGCCACCACCTATGCCAGAGGACAGACCTGAGGCTGGGGTAGGATGCCCAGCATTGGAACTTGGGCCTGTTCCCAGCCTGGACTGGTCCAATTAGGAAGACTCACAGAGACAGCAAAAGAGGGCAAGAAATTGGAAGCAGGAAGAAGGGAGGGGGGAGGTAGAATCTTCTGCTTCCCATTTCTGCTGCTTTCCTCTTCCACCTCTCTTCCCTGCCTCTTCCAATCTTAGGGGGATTCAGCTGAAACACACCGCAGCCCAACCCCTGTGTTTTAGGCTGGGCAGGACCACAGCCTCTCTTCTTGATCCCCCTCTCTCCTGTTCCTCACCCAAGAAACCCCCTTTCTAGGACTGTGAAATCAGTGTGTTTTCAACCCTGATTCCATAGGTGCACCCCCTTAGCACACCCTGACGGTTGTCCATGCATCATTCACTGAGTGCTCCCCACCCACCCACACAACACACACACTTGGCTCCCAGGCCAAAAGTGCCCGCTTGCTCTGGGCAATTAGCCTGGCCAGGTTCTCCCCTTTTCCTGCTTTACATCGTTTGCCCGCTCTGTACTTTGTGTTATTTGTGACTTCTCTTGTGCAAGCCACAGCAGTCTTGTCCCTATGAATCCCATTCTCTTCCCATCGGCTTCTCAGGGAACTCAAAGGCTGATGTGGAGACACAGAAACTGGGCAGTGTGACACCACACACAGCCACACCCCACTACACCGACAGTCTCAAGTGAAAGAGGGTGCCGGACACTCTCGAGTGCAAACGTACGTGGACGCACACTCAGACTACCTGTGTTTAGGGTCTACAGACACCCGCCCTCCTTTCTGGCAACCTCCCCCCTACTCACTTCCAGCCTGCCCTCGTTTTTTGTCACCCCCACCCTGGAGTTTGAGACACCAAGAGAAGGGTTGGGTGCAAACACCTGGCAAAAAATCACGGAATGGTCACATAAACACGAAATCACTCAAGATACCAACGGGAGGCTGGGGGGAGGGTGCAGGGGGGCTCCCTCCTTCCGCGGTTTCCTCCTTCATCGCCCAGGCCTCCTCCCTCTGTCCCCTGACAAAAAATCACCGAGCCCAGCTCAAATCGATTGTTTTATTGACTGTTTGCATACAGACGCGTTTAGAAAAGGGCACGGGCTCCGGGTGCTACTCCGTCCCAGGCCCGCGCTTGCGCTGCGCTTCGCGAAGACCGCAGATCCCGAGGACTGAAACTCCCCCAACCCCAACCCCGACGCTTTCTTTCAAAATGGAAAAAAGAACCCCGCCCCCAGTCGCCGCGCCGCGCCCCTCCCTTTCCCTCCCTCCCCGCCCATCTGCACCCCCGCCCGCCCCCCTACACTACACGGTCACACTTTACAGGACACAGACTTTTCTCCTACAGGGCACGCTTGTCAGGGACTACACGCCGGGCAAACAACGATTCCCGCCGAAGCAGGGGCGGGTGGGGCGGGGCGACGCGAGGACCGAGACGAGAGGACAGAGGGGCTCGGCTCCATCCGGATCCCACCGCACAGTCGCACAGTCACGCGCAGGCTTTGTGCGAACTAGGGCGCGAGCCCTCCCGAGAGCCGTGGCCTGGGAGGCCACAGTCAGCTTCCTCCGCCTCTGGCGCTTTCCAGCTGGGTCTGGGTGGGGTGGATCCGCAGGAGCGGCGCTGTTGGGCGCACAGACCTGCGGAAAGCCCAACACACGGATAACGAAATTGGCCCGGGACCAAGTCCACGCGCTCAGCCGCCAAGAGGCGCGCGGTCCTGCGGCGCTTTAAGTTAGGAGAGAGACAACAGAAAACGCATTCCCTCCCTACCCCCCGACACACACACCCGATTTTCTCAGAGGCTGGGAAGGGGATGTTAGCACCAGACCCGAAATGTCGCTGTCTTGAAAACAACGAAAACAGGAAAATCTGAGCGCGGAGCTGAAAGGCGCCCCAGGCACCGGGCTGGACTCCAACAGGCCAGAAGTGGGGTGGGGGTGGGAGGACAGAAGGATTTGGTTCCCTGCCGGGAGGTGGCTTTGGAACTAAAAATTAGGGGTTGCCACGGATCCCGGCTTCTGGGAGTAGGGATTGAAAGGGAGGAGGGGCCGGGCGCAGTGGCTCAGGCCTGTAATCCCAGCACGCTGAGAGGCCGAGGCGGACGGATCACCTGAGGTCAAGAGATGCAGACCATCCTGGCCAACATGGTGAAACCCCATCGCTACTAAAAATAGAAAAAATTATCTGGGCATGGTGGCGCGCGCCTGTAGTCCCAGCTACTCGGCAGGCTGAGACAGGAGAATCGCTTGAACCTGGGAGGGGGAGGTTGCAGTGAGCCGAGATCGCGCCACTGCACTCCAGCATGGGGACAGACCGAGACTCCGTCAAATTAAAAAAAAAAAAAAAGGAAAAACAAAGAAAGGAAGGGGGAGGGGGAGGGGTCGAAGTGCGACCCCACAGCCCTCCACTGGCCCGGCGTTACCGTGAGGTTTCCAACGTCTTCGCTCGTTTTGGCTCCAGAGCCCATGGTGGGGCGGGCTGCGGGGCGGATTTCGCAGATAATCGCGATGGGAATGGAGGAACATACACATCGCCCATCGTCTGCGGGTGGAGTCTTGCATGGGGTAAGAGAAACACTGTGCTTGGCGGGTAAGGGGATTCAGCCCGCAGGGAGAATGGCAGCCGTGGGTAGCGGGGACTGGTGAAATCGGCCCACTCCCTACTGGAAGTCCCTAGTAGTCAAGGTTGCGAAGTGGTAAGGGGGAGGAGTAGGTGAAAGTTGGGGACGGGGGACATAAGTCCTGCCAGCCCTAGACTACTGCTCCCAGGCACCCTAGGTGGAGGTCGGGAATGGGCGGGCCGGACGGGCCGAGGTTCAGCCTGCCGTCTGCCTGTAGTTGCCATTAATCTCCTGGGCGATGTTGACCGCCTCGGCGCCCAGGGGCAGTCGATCGCTGTACTCAGAGCCCGCCTCGAACTCCTCTTGGTTGGCCTTGGACTGGGACTCCACCAGTGAGCAGGCCGCCAGGCTCTCTTCTCTCTGCAGGTCCCCACTTGGGTCTCCCGGCTCCGCGTCTTCATCAAGGCCCTCCCCCTGTGCGTCCTCTGGTTCCTCGCCGCCCGCCTCGCCGCCTGCCGGGTAGCTTTTCTCGGACTCGAGGTAGGAAGCACGCGGGTCGAAGTCCGCGGCGATGCGCTTCTCCATAGGGTCAGGGGCCTGAGGCCGCAGGATCAGACGGTAGGGCTTGCCCGGGTGTTTAGCCAGCAGATGGCAGCAGGCGGCGCCCAGAAGGGGCACTGTGGCCAGCACCAGGAGGAATACGCTCACTGCCACGATGACCAGCAGCGATGGGAGCTCCTTCTTGGTGGAAAACACCACTTGCACGTGGCAGGCTTCGCCCGCCAGCGCCAGGCAGACGGAGTAGTTGGTACCCGGCCGCAGGCCTCGGAACCAGTAGGCATTGACGCCTTCCTCTACGCGGGACCACTGCACTGCCGCCCCGCCCCCCGCTGGACACAGATAGAGTAGGCGCAGGGGTCGCCGCCCGGGTCGCCTGTCTCCGCCAGCCCCGCCGGGCCCAGGGCCCCAGCGCGCAGCCAGCGGCGTCAGCTGCACCCGCGCCTCGCGCTCCGCCACATCCAGCGCGATGACGCCCAGCTCGAAGACGTGCGGCTTGAGCTCTGCGCTCTGGTTGAACGCGTGGTTAGAAACGTACCGAGAGGGATCCCCGTTGCCACAGCGCTGCTCCTCCGCTGGGTCCGCGAGGATCTGGTCTTCGGCCTCCTCTCCCTCACCTATGTCCTCCTCCGGCTCCGTCTCAGTCTCCCCGAGAATGCTGACCTTGGCCAGGCCTTGGCCTTTGATTTTGCCCTCGGGTTTGGAAGGCAGGACGCTGTTGCCCCGGCCCTTGCCTGTGGACTTGCGCTCAGAGGTCGGGGCCTGCCCGTCGGGTTCTCCCCCGGCGCCAGGCGCGTGTTTTGGGGGCCCGGTTGCTGCCACCGCCACACGTACTGACGTAGAGTTGGTGCCCAGCTCATTATGTGCACGGCAAGTGTAGACGCCCGCCTCCTTGGCACTCAGTAGGGGGACCAACAGGGAGCCGTTTGCGAGGGCCAGGAAGCGCGGTGTGGCTGGGGGCGCGGGCCAAGAGGGTGCGGGAATCGGCGTTGGGGCTTGGGTCTGCGTCAGCAAGTCCCCATCTCCTTCTTCTCCCTCTCCTTCCTCCGTCCCAACCCCATCGTCCTCCCCGCTCAGAACTGGTGGCTCTAAGACTACGGTGCCACCGGGGATCTGAAGTTGCCATTGCAGGCGGGGTGTGGGGTGGCCGTCGGCGATGCAGTGTAACATGAACGCCAGTCCCGCGCGCAGTGGGGTGCTCGGTGCCTCAAGCGGTGGCTCGGCACTCAGATGCACGCTGGGCGGTGCACAGGGCAGGGTGGGCAGGCGGTACACCGGCACCCCCTGCAGCGCGGGAGGCGACGCACAAGCAATGGAGTCGGGCTCGGGTAAGGACACCCGGGTGCTCGCGGCCCAGGCCTGCAGCCACACAAGGCCACAGCCGCAGTGGAAGGGATTGTGATAGAGTTGCAGGTGTGACAGCGCGCTGAGCGCGTCGAAGGTGCCGGGGGCCAGGGTACGCAGCCGGTTGTTGTTGATGCGCAGGGAACGCAGGTCGGGTAGCGCACCCAGTGCGTCCCGGGGCAGAGAGCCCAGGCGGTTATGGTTCATTTTGAGCAGCTGCAGCGCGCTCAGGTTGCGCAGGTCGCTCCACGGAAAGCTGGATATGAAGTTGTGGCTGAGGTCGAGGTTCTTGAGCTGACTCAGCACTGCCAGTGCGCCTGGCTCCACGGTGCGCACCTCATTGTGCGCCAGCCACAGCGACGTGACCTGTGTGACGTCGGCGAAGGCCCCTCGCCGCAGCACGGTGATCTTGTTCGCGGACAGACTAAGCGTGGTCACATTGGCAGGCAGTCCTTCTGGCACCTCGCGCAACTCTTTGTAAGCGCAGTCGGCGAACTGGTGAGCGTACTTGTCCACGCAGGCGCACGGCTCAGGGCATGCTCCAGCCCCTCCTAGAAGCGCCCAGACCAACCACAGGGCCCGAAGGGGGAACATCACGGCTCCTACAGATGGAAGCCAGGGGAAGAGGAAAGAAGGTGACTCACTGAACCCTAGCTTACCTCCCCTATCGAGCTCTGCCTCCGCAAACCCGTCTAGCACAAGTTCCAGGACTCAGGTAACCTCCTCTATGGCCAGGAGCCTCTCTTGGCCAGAAGTGAAGGTCAATAAAAATCTCGAGGTTCAACGGATACTCCTTCCCAGGGCCCTAATTTCCTTTTCCAGCGGCCCGGTACATCGCTCTTTTTTCCCTTCCTACTCCTTCCTTCACGCTGGAGCTGGCCCCTCCGTAGGCTCCGCAGCTCGCCTATCTCCAGCGGGCTCCTCACGGACCCCTCTCTGTGTTTCTAAGCCTTAGTTTAACCCGGTGAAATGCATCCTACCCAGGAAGGACATTTTTGTCCGAGACTGGCTGTCCTCCCTGGAACCTTTGTCCCACATACAGCACTCGCACACACGCCCATTCAGGCGCACAACAATACAAACAGACGCGGGGGTTCATCATCAAACCGCCAACTTCTGCGGGCGTTTAGAGGACCTGATGCTCAATTAGGAGGCTCACAACACATTTCCTAAACTCACAAACACATATGCACCCAGACACGGATACAATAGACCCTGGAGACCTCATTGTTCTCTTAACTGAACCGGCATTTGTACAGCGTTTTCCACCACGGTACAAAGCGCTTTCCTGTCCATTGTGAGAATTAACAGACACAAGGACACAAGTCCTCACACGAACCGACCCATCCACAAGAACACAGGCATGCGCCCGTGTGTGCACACAGCCCTCCACTGTGATAAAAACCCAGCAGAGAAGCAATAGGAGGACCTGCACTGCACGACTTGAGATGTGGGATCTGGGGAAGCCCATCCCCATGCCCTTCTGCATCTAAGGCCGAAGTCACCTGCCCGGGGCTGCAGCTCCTGTGAGGGGAGAAGAAGGTTGCTCTGCCAACCTTCCTTATGGGGAAGGAGGTCCTTCCCCCATGTTTGGACCAGGTGTGTTGGGAAAGTGGTCACTAGAGCTTCCTCTCAGGTCCCCCAGGCGGCTCCCATTGGGCAGAGGCGTCCTCAGCCAACAGGTCATGGGGCTGCCACTACCTAATGAAGCTGGAGAAGGTGAAAGATTCTGCGCCTTTCTCCACAGCTCTGCGGTGCCTAAGGTCCCCCTCCCCATAAAACCTTAAGCCCGGTCACACAAACGAACTTGCACAGACTCCCTGCCCCCTCTGGAGCGCCTGTCAGGTTTGGCAGAGCCCCTCCCACACCCTGTCTTTGGGAACCTGCTCCTTCACTCTGCCTGTGCTCTTCTGGGAGGGTCCCTTCCCTCCCTTCTCAGTTCCTCCCAGACAGCACCTCCCCCCCCAGCCCTGCACCCCATGGGGTGCTCTAGGCTGGACCTACCCTCACCTGGGTCAAGGTTGTGGGGTGGCCCCCATTACTTACCCAATATTCGCCGACTCTCAGTAAATGTCCTAGGGCTGAAACCCCTTCTCCAGACCCGGTGTGGCAGAGCAGGAAACATAGCCCAAGGAAGATACTCGCATGTGTTGTGGCTGGGGGCCGGGGGCAAAGACAGAGACAGGTAAGTTTGGGGACTCGGTGGCCCCAAAGTACCACTTCAGTTTTTCCTTTTACGTCCGTTCCCCCCACCTCTCTGGCTGCAGGTTGGAGAAAGTCCTTGCGCGCTCCAGGGCCTGGCGGGGACGCGCATAGCCTCTCCTGCCTCCTGCTTGGTCTACTTTTGTTAAAGCCACGGAGACCCTCCCCAAGGCCAAGTCGGTCATAAGGGGCATCCTACGCCCACCGTCCCGGCTGGGCTCTTCGCAGCCTACTACACCCCCCATAACCCAGGTACCCCCACATTTACACAGCCGCTGACGTTGTTACTGTCCCTCATCACACCACCTCCCCCCTCAACGTTCAAACACATTCGCGCGCACACAGTCCCTCACACCCTCCCCATAGTCGACCTTCACACGTTACAATCATCCATGGTCAGGTAATAATCGCATCAATGTGTTCAGTCCCTGCTACATTCACACGCATTTTCACGGGCACACCTGCACACGGGACACTTACCGTTCTCCTCTCGCACACGCATACACACATTCACGCGAACTCACCCTCACGCGCCTGTCCCGCCAGCACCCGCAAGCTTCACTGCTAATTGAATGCAAGCCGCTTTTACGCCCTGCAACACGTGAGACAAACCATCTTTGAGGAATTTGGGGGAAGGAAAGCTGCGCGGCTGAAGTCGGGTGGGGGAAGGAGTGTCTTTGCCTTTAAACTCTTTTTGCAAATGCAGGCGGTGGCACCGACAGACCTCGAGCCGGACCCGCGGAGCTGCGCGCAGCAGAGCTCGCGCGGACCCTTCCCTCTCGCACCCCCCGCTGCTAGCCGCCTCCTCCCCGAAGCCACGTTCAACACGATGCATAATTGATAGTGTTAGCAGAGCGCCGCGCCCTCCCTACCATTTTTGCCTGGATCTGGGCTGATATAAGCCCTAGTCTCCCCCCGCCGCCGCCGCCGCCGCCCCAGCCCCCCTCCTCCCCGCCTGCTTGTCTAACCCGAGACCAGAACGCACAGCCCTGCAGGGCGTGCTGGGAAGGGACGCCCCCCTCCCCAGCCCACCGTAGCCCTGCCCAACCTCTTAAACCGGAACTCTTTACATCTGGTCTTTTGTGGCTAAACCAGCGCTTGAAGCCCACTGCCCGGCTCGTTGGCCTAAGCGCACCGCGGGACAGGTGGAGCAGGGGGAAGCTCTCCCGAGCTCACCCAAGCACCTCACTCCAGGTCTTGCCTGCTCCAGGAGAACGAGGCACGGAAGCTGCAGCAGACAGTAGCACAGACAAGGATGGTGTCAAAACATCCGCTACTCTTGAGCACGGTGGGCTGGGGACTTCAGGCCTAAGCATTTCTCCCATCCCTGCCCCCCATATCTTCCCAGCCTCTCAAGCAGACACTCGGTCAACCCCACACGCGCTATCCCCCAAGCTGCGGTGGCCCCCCACCGCCCCGCCGTCTCACACCCTCACACAACAGCCGGCTTCAGCAGACTCGCTGTTCCCGACTCTCGCTCCTTAGCTCTGATGAAACCCCGACATTTCTTTCAGCGACGAGGAGGCGGAGGCGCGGCGATGTCGAGGCATTTGGCTAAAACCCGGATTCCGCCCCCCGTGCGCTGCCCACGTTAGCCCTGGAGACAGCTACTGGCCAGAACCAGGAAAGGGGTTCAGGCTCCAGGAGACACGCAGAATCCCCACCCGTTCTGTAGCCACTGAGTTCTCCGGGCGCACCAAGTCCCACAGCCATCACCCCGGGCCATGGGGGGTCTCTCGTGGTGGGTCGATGGCGCGGGTTTGGGGCTTCCGTGGAGATCAATACCCCGATTTGAGTGTTGAGCATCTTAATGAGCTAGGGGAGCGGGTGGGGAAGAGAGACAGGGTAAGAGCGCAGCATCTAAAGAGACCACCCGGCCCGGGGTTCCGAGGCTGCTTTGTAAATTAAATATGAACAGACTGGTGCGCTCACGCTCCAAGCGTCCCTCCCTCTCTCCTACTGCTGCCGTCGCTACAGGCGGCCCAGCGGGCTGGGACCATCGCATCTCGCTTAGCCCCAGTTCAGAACACAGAAATTCACACAGCCTGCTCTGGCCTGGGATCCCCCCAGCCCACCCATGGGGAGGGCGCAAGGCGCCTTTCAGGGAAGGTGTCTTCGAGAAAGGTCGAGGGGTGAGAGCACTGTGACCCGTCCCTGCCGGGGACCCTGTGGTGGGGCAGCCAGGATTGGGTCCCTAGCCTGGGAGTGAGTCCCTGAGGTTTCTAGGCCTTGAGGGGTCGGGGGAGGGACGCAGACAGCGGGACCAGCACACCCTTCTTTGTCTGCCGAACAAGGTGGGGGTGGGGGCGGGGAGCTGCGTCCTGGGCAGTTGTCCGGTCTTGGGATCCTTGAGGGGGCGGTCTTGGGAGCCTATGCCAGGGAAGGATCTTAGGAGGCAGGGGCCCAGCAGCTGGAGCTGAGTCCGGTCCCGGATGGCGTGTCCAGGGGACTTTTCGCGACTGAGTGAGGGGCGTCAGGCGGGGAGACTCAAGGCCTTTGGGCCCTCCTCCGGTTTTTACCTGTTTTCTTTCTTTCTTTTTTGCCTTCCGCAGGGAGGCAGAATCTGGGTAGTGGAAGGGAGAATGGGCTTGCTATTTGCCCGGAGCTTCCCCGGACTGCAGGAACCCGTCCTATAAGCAACCCGGAAACCTCGGGGCCCGAGGACCAGGGAAGACCCCCTTTCCTTGCTGTCTTGACAGGGTTGCAGAAGCCAAGGAGTTCGGCAGGGAGACCTTGGGTGGTTAAAGACGCAGTGACTACCCCTGCGCTGGAGCTGACTCCCGCGGTCCCCGGAGGCTCTAGCTCACTCTACAGCAAATGCTTTTGTCCCCTAGGCTGCCCTGGGGGAAAGACGCCCCTTACCCCTGCCTTTGAGCCTGGAGAGCCCAGTGCCCGCCCGGGCAGGGCTGGAGCCCGAGTCGCCCCAGGCAGAGTCCGCCGAGGCCTTGGGTGGGAGCCGCGACTTCTGGATCTGCCTCCGAGCTCAGCTAGAAGATTGCGCGCACCTCGTCCGGCGCCGCCCGGTGCTCAGAAGCCGGTCTAATGTTTATAACGTTAATAAAGACACAGTTACGGGAGGGCTGGGTAGCAGGGAACCAAGACCTCACCCCGCCGCCGCCCACGTCTTTGATCGTTAAAGAAACAGTCAACTAATCAGGTGTGTGGAAGTAGGGGTGGGGGAGGGGAGGTTGTCAAGGTTCCAAGCCGGGAGCGCAGAGGGTCCCAGATTCAGAATCTGCCGAATCCAGACTAAGGCTTCTAACCAGGCTGGGGCCGACCCCAGATAGACCCAGGAATGGAGAGCTGGAGCCCCCGGCCACTTTTTGCGGATCGACCCTTAACTTCAACGTTGTGAATCCGGAGCGTCGGGATGGTGGGGAAGACTGAAACCCATTGGATCTGGGGACTTGCTGCAGCGACTCCGTCCGCGCGCTGTTCCTGGGGCCCAAGCCTGCTCCGCGCGCTGTTCCTGGGGCCCAAGCCTGCTCCGCGCGCGCCCCCTGCTGGACACCGCTTGCCGGGCGCAGAGGCGGATCAATGGCGGAGGGTGCCGACTGGGCGAGGAAGATGTGGCTGGAACCCTGCACCAAGGCGAGCGCTGCCCGCGGCTCTGCAGTCCTGCGGCGCGATACTCCAGTGGGGCGCGCTTAACTAAAGTCCCGAGGCTTTACTTCCCGTGCCCACCCAGTCTATGTCCCAGGTATCAGCAACCTCTGTTGTCCCCTACACAACACAGGCGCGGTCCCTACTTCGCTCTGCGTAGTGTTTCCAGTGCCCAGGGCGTCTCCTAATTCTTGAACGATAGTCGTCCCTGGCACGAAAGCTTCTTATACACCTCTCCCATTCTCCCTTCTCTCTGAGTCTTATGACTCTCTCAGGGGCCTATTAAAATATCTGATATCTGAAAAAAAATCTATTGGCGCTAAGAGGGGCAAAAGGAAACTGCAAAATTGGAAGAAATCGATGTTTGAATGTTTAGGACATGCAATATTGTGTAAACGATTCTGTTGCAACTGCACTCAGAGTTGTATATATGCCCTTGTATTTTAATGTGGCACGCAGAGGATTTAATGGACTTGCCTAAAGATGTGGGAAGGGCCTCTGAGAATAAGAAAGCCGGGGCCCAGATGGGCATCAAACATCCCCACCATAGCAGCCGGTTAAGGCTGCGGAGACCTTCCCCACGGCTGCCCTCCAGCCAGAAGCCCCTGAACACTCACTGTTTTCCATCTTTCAGCTTCTGCGCGCGCGCGCACACACACACACACACACACACACACACACACACACACACACACACACACACACACACGTTCTCTCCAGTCCCTCACCTCCAAGAAGCTGCTTTCCTTTTCTAATTTCCAGTCGAAAGATCACTCCTCAGGGAAGCCAGGCCCAGTTTATACTTCCCCCTCCGGCCTTTCCTTGTACAGGCTCTATGTAGTCGTCAGGAGGGCAGGTTCTAGCATCAGACTCCATTATGTACTGACTGTGTGTCCTTAGCCAAGTTATTTAACCTCTCTGTGCCTCAAGAAAAAAAGGCATAAATAAGAGTACTGGCCAGGCGTGGTGGCTCACGCCTGTAATCCCAGCACTTTGGGAGGCCAAGGCGGGCGGATCACGAGGTCAGGAGTTTGAGACCAGCCTGACCAACATGGTGAAACCCCGTCTCTACTAAAATCACAAAAATTAGCCGGGTGTGGTGGTGCGTGCCTGTAATCCCAGCTACTCAGGAGGCTGAGGCAGGAGAATCACTTGAACCTGGGAGGCAAAGATTGCAGTGAGCCGAGATCGTGCCACTGCATTCCAGCCTGGGTGACAGAGTGAGACTCTATCTTTAAAAACAACAACAACAACAACAACAACAAAAGAATACCTACGCTTTTGGGTCACCTTGAGGATTAAATGAATCAATGTATGCAAAGCACTTAGTACCTGGCACTTAGTGCTCAGTACTTGGCCACTTTTTAAATACAATAGCTGAATTAGCCATTATTATTGCCTTGCAGAGTTGGACACAGGTTTGATAAAATGTTCTGCTGCACACACCCCTACAGGCTTGTGTCCTGCCTCCCCCATAGGGGAGGACCTTGGCTCTGCCCCCAGACCTCTCTCTTCACCACCACCACCCCCTTTGCACACACACACACCATGGGTATATGTAGCAACCAAATTTACTATTATGATTTGTAAAGGTTTCTAGTTTCAGATACTTAGACTGGGCTTGTGGCTGCCACCAGCATGCCTGTTTGCGAAGAGAGATCTGCAACTGCAGACTTGCTGAAAGGTTTTTAATTAAAACTATATTCTGTTTAAGCATTTATTGGACTTTGTGACTTTTAATTATTTTCTAGGGGGAAAAAAAATCCACATTTGCCTATGAGAAGACTGTTGATTTCAGAGGAAAGTAGCAACCCGTGGCAGTTTGCTGGAGGCAACTGAGAGGAATTTTCTGAATGGTTCTAATGAAGCTCGACATTATTAGTAATCTGGGATCCAGCCCATGACCCTCCTCCCAGCATTTTCATGAAATTAGCTTAACGTACTGGCAAGGCCTTTTATTGCCATCCAAATTAACAACAGCTCTTCCAGTGGCAGCTCATGTAATTATCTGGGTCTGTGCTTGTCTCACTGAATAAGAGGAACTCCTGCCTGGAAGAGGCAATACTCCTACATTCAAGGGGGAACCTGGCCTAGCAAGATGGCTCATGCCTGTAATCCCAGCACTTTGGGATGCCAAGGTAGGAGGAGTATTTGAGCCCAGGAGTTTAAGACCAGCTTGGGCAACAGAGTGAGACCTCATCTCTACATTTTTTTTAATTAGTTGGGCATGGTGGCACACACCTGTGGTCCCAGCTACTCTGGAGAGAGACTGAGACCAGAGGATTGCTTGAGCCCAGGAGGTTGAGGCAGCCATGAGCCATGATCACACCACTGCACTCCAGTCTGGGCAACAGAGTGAGACCCTGTCTCAAACAAACAAACAAACAAACAAAAAACCATAAAAACCCCAAAAAACAAGTAAGGGGGGCGGGGTGCAAAATGCTTGGCAGTCCCACCCCAGTTCAGGCAGGACTGTTTTCCACAAGAGATGTTCTGAGGCAGCCAGCTCCTCTGTGGCAGGACTTGCCCTGGTAAAGGTAGGGCTGGGTGAGGCAGGGGAGTGGGGGCTGGAGATGATGTGTAATATTTCCATCGGCAAATAACAAGATACCCACCTCCAAGGATGGAAAGTATTAAGTATATCATCTCACAAAGCAGGAAGAAAGGCTGGCTTCCCAGCTGTTGATTCAGCGACTCAATGACATCAGCAGTCACAAGTTCTTTCATCTCTCCCCTCTGCCACCCTTAATAGGGCTTCCAGCCCAAGGACTGGGTCCCTTGGTGCCTTGGTGTCACTGGAGGGCTTCCGGAGCCACCAAGGAAACATACCTATTGTGTTTTTTTTTTTTTTTTTTTTTTTTTTTTTTTTCAGATGGAGTCTTACTCTTGTTACCCAGGCTGAAGTGCGGTGGCACAATTTTGGCTCACCTTCACCTCCTGGGTTCAAGTTATTCTCCTGCCTCAGCCTCCCGAGTCACTTGGATTACAGGTGCATGCCACCACACCTGGCTAGTTTTTGTATTTTTAGTAGAGACGGGGTTTCGCCATGTTGGCCAGGCTAGTCTCAAACTCTTGATCTCAAGTGATCCTTCCACCTCAGCCTCCCAAAGTGCTGAAAATTACAGGTGTAAGCCACTGTGCCCAGTCACAAACGTAATGTTAACAGACTAGTGGGTTAGAAAGACAGGTTTCTCTTTTTTGAAGCCACAGCCTCTCCCTTGGCTTTTGACACCTATTGGCATAGGACTATTTATCTCTGAACCAGTCACTGGTGAAGGGGTTGAAATTGATTGGTTCAGAACAATCATCTAGCCCTGATATGGCTATGGAGCAGTCAATCCCAAGGCTCACTACAAGCAAGAAGTCCCTTTTAAATAGAAGGATTGGGGAATTACATGTTCAGAGTAGCCTAATATTGTATTAAAATGAATTGAAATGAGAATGACCAGGATTATAATGGACCATACTAGATACTTCCTTATCTGGAGTTTAGACCAATCTATATCCACAGTCTGAGATCACAGGGTCAGGGCAGTGTGTGTGACCAGGTTCAGGAAACTCTGGTAGGCATACAAACCAGAGGATTCCTTGCTTTCACAGAATTCTTGGATTGATTATTTTTATATTTACTATTTATTTCTTTCTTTATTTGGGTTGAGGATCAAACTGTGTTGTCCAGCTGGCCTCAAATCCTGGGCTCAAGTGATCCTCCTGCCTCATCCTCCCAAGTAGCTGTGCCTAGAGGCACACATTTCACCCGGCTCTTTCACGGAATTCTTGAAAGGATAAAAATCTGTTCTTGGAAATGCCTGTGCTGGGATCCAAAGCTATTTTTGGAGCAGTGGAAGCTTCAGTCTTTAGTCGGATATTTATGAACAGGAGATGTTTATGAACTCAAAGATGTCCCTGTATGACTTCACATCCTGAACATGTCTCCCAGTCCCATGGCAGAGAAGAGAGGCACTTTTACTGTCGAGGTGGAAAACGGGAGGAAGAATTCTACCTTGGTCTTAGGAAAAACGTGGGGCAGTGCAAAGCAGGGCAGACCACACTGGGCTTGGAGCTCCACAACCTGAAACCTCACTCCAGCTTCACAAACTCTCTAAGTGGTCTTAAGCGACTCTTGCCCTCTCTCCTTCTAGGTTTCCACCCATGTAATGGTAGGGGAATGGGCTAGACGTGTCTTGAGGCCCTTGGGGTGCTGTGGCCTGAGAAGAAGCCAGTTTCCAGGTTGAGTTGGGGCTTCTGGGCCGCAGGCTGCCATCTGATAGGGCTTTCTGCAGGAAGACACCCTCCTTGGGTGTCTGGGGGCTGTGGTTTCCCCTCTTCCTCATGGCCCTTGGCAGTTTCTGTGTTTCCCCTCCCATCACACTGCAACCCACCTCATCTCTTGAGGCCCACTTGGGCCCCAGGAGCTAGCCCCTCCCCCAAACCGCTGTGCACTGCTCTGTGGGCAGAGGGAGTCTTCCTGCTTCAAAACACTTACCAAAGGTTCCTTCCATAGCAGGATTCAGGGGCGGTTGGGGCGCTGTTATTTGAGGTTAAAATCTGATCACTGAATATTTCAGAGCCTGGCACATCAACCGGGGAAGAGCAAGGCTGCCACCCCTCCCTGCTCTGCAACCCTCAGTCCTCCATTCCCTGGGGACACCACAGGACATAGAAGGGCCACAATAAACACACATTCAGAGAACTGTTCCCAACCCCAACCCGCCCCGCACCTCCTGTGGTCTCCTGCAGACTGCGCGAGGGCGGGGCCCAGAGTCTCCTCCTCCCCCTCCATCCCCCAGACTCAAAGCTCCTGGGGTGTGGGGGCTGCCCAAGGCCTTCCCCTCCACTGTCCCCATCAAAGCCCAGAACAGCACAGGGAGGGCACTCAGTGGGCTGAAATAAAACTGACTTTTCCCTCGGAGACCTTCAGTCTCTTGCTATCAATAGACTGTTTTCATTTGCTCTTGGAAGTGGCTTCCCAGAAGCAGAGCTGAGACAATGTTTTGTGTGCAGGTGGTTGTTTAAAAAACTGCCCAAGCAAAAGCAAAAAACAACCAGAAGAGAGAAGGGGAAGTAGGAAAGGAAGAGGAAGAAGCTAAGCAAAGGTGTGATTTCAGGCACAGTCTCAGCCTTGGACTGATCCCAGGAAGCTCCAGAGTGAAAATGAATCCTGTTTGTCCCAGTGAGAGGCAGAGAAGCTCACTTCCACAGATGCACAGCAGTCAGACATTGGCCAAGGGCTGCCCCTTGGGGATGGGATTCCCAAGCACTTCCCCCTCTCTGGGCCTGTAGGCAATCAGCTCTAGTAGCCTGGAAAGACGCTGTGAAGTCTGCACCCACCTTAGGGAGATGCAATGACAACCTTGAAGGATTACAGAGTCACCCAGCATCAGAGTTTGGGCCCAGAGGTCCCCATCCCTTTCACTTTACTGGGAGGGAGACAGAGGCCGAAAGAGCGGTCACAGAGCAGGTGGGGATGGGAAATGTCCCCAGCCTACCTGGGCAGTCTGGGTTAAGGGTGTGCCAAGCCTGGTGGCTGTGGGTGAGCTTGCTGATTAGGAGGACCTTGAAGCTCTTGGGCAGTTGTGGCCTCAACAGTGGCAAGGGCAACTGTCTCTGGGGTGGATGGGACAGGCCCCCCCCCACTTCAGGTCTCCTGGTTAGTCCCCTGTTCCCCCACTCCATTGTCCACGGGTACTAGAACAGAATCCCATCCACATGTGGGAGAGACTGAGGTTGCACCCTTGAGTTATCTATAATAGGATGCTGACCCCAAATCAGGCCCCATAGAGAGGGCATCTCATCAGGCAGCTGGCTGGGGCAGAGATCTGGAGGGAGGAGAACACTCCTGGAGGTGGATCCTGGCGTACCCAGGCAAAGCCAGTTCAAATGGCTACGTCTGGGGGAAGCCAGGCACAATTCAGTGTAAGGGGGTCTAGAGCAGTAGATCAGGGGTTAGGGGACTGTATCTACTCTTCACTGACTTCCTGTGAGACTTTGGAAATCTGTCTCCCTTCTGGGCCTCAGTTTCCCCTCCTGTGCTGTGGGGCTCAATGTCCCTCCTGTCTGCCTCAGGGGTTGGGTCTGTCACATTCTCACTCCTCAGGCCTATCCCTACCAAATCCAAGCTGAGGAAGGGCGCCTCAGTGCAGCGCATCCCAGGAAAAGATTGCTCAGGTGCCGTCCTCTTCTGTGTCCTCTTCAAAGTGCCCCAAATAGACTTTCCCGGGGAAGCCAGAGGAATCAGGCTATGAAGAGTGACCCCGTGCAGGGCAGCAGCTGTGAATCCTGCAGCCCCATCTTCCTGCGTCCTTATCTCCAGACCCAGCTGGGAACTTGATGTATTTATTTGCCTCTCCCAGGGCCCCACTGTGTCCAACCCACATATCTGCCGGCTGTCTGGTAGCCCTGTGCAGGCAAGGAGGGAGGGGATTGCTATAAATCCCTCCAGCCTGCAGCCAGCAGGGTGACCCTGTCAGGTAGAGGAGACAATCAAGGTGGCTTGGAGAGATGGGGACAAAGGCACCAGGAGAAGCAGCTTGGGATAGAGTCACCTAGATACTAAATGGGCTGGAATCAGGGGAGAGGAGAGTGAGAGAGGAAGGGGAAGGGAAGAGGGATAGGGTGGGCAGGGGAGGAGAGAAAAAGGGAGAGAACAGAGGAGAGGAGAACAGAGGAGAGGCGAGGAAGGGCAGGAAGGGAAGAAGCAGGCAGTGCTTTCTAGTGCATTCTGGGAGTCAGCACAATGCCTTCTGGTCTAGGGTGTTGGGTGTATAGAGTCATTTTTTAGTGTGTTGCCAATCTGCTAAATTTAGTACTTTCTATGTTATCTCATGCAATCCTCACAATTTGTGAAGTATGCATTATCACCCCCATTTGCATATGAGAGCACAAAGGGTAAGCAGGTTGTCCAAGGTCACACAGCAAAGCTGGGATTTAAAGCCAGGTCCCTCCAAAGCCTATCTTTTAACTTCCACACACACAGCTCTGTTTCCAAGCTGACTCTATAAGTGCAGCACCATAAGCCCAGCCACACCCACCCTCACTCACCCTCTGCCTCCCCATGGGTTGGTCTGACTTGTTTTTTTTTTTTTTTTTTTTGAGATGGAGTCTCTCTCTGTTGCCCAGGCTGGTTTGCAGTGGTTCAATCTCGACTCATTGCAACCTCCACCTCTCCGGTTCAAGCGATCCTCCCCCCTCAGACTCTGGAGTAGCTTGGGATTACAGGCACATGCCATCACACCCGGCTAATTTTTGTACTTTTCGTAGAGATAGAGCTTCACCATGTTGGCCAGGCTGTTCTCAAACTCCTTTGACCTAAAGTAGGCAGTTTCCCCATCTGTCTTCATCCTACTGCCTGGCAGCCTATCCATCAAACTGTTTTTAGAGTTATGTCTTGATAAAATAAAAATCATGGTGGGAGTCATTTACACCCTAGTGAGAGTCATCTAAGATTCCCTTACCTTCTCAGACCTTTTAGCTGAAGTTGGTTATGACAGAGGATGGGGAGGGGGAAAAGGGTCGGGGCGAGCACTCTTGGAGCTTGCACTGTTTCTTGCCGATGCCCTGGCGCAATGTGAATATGTCAATCTAAATGGAGAGCTCTATGCATGTTCTTCTCTATTCCCTTTGTCACCAATACAAATTCCCAAGGCAGAGCCCCGAGAGGGCTGGACTGAAGGACCTGGAGGTAATAGAAAACGCTTGACTTTGGGTTTCAGGTCAAGCTCTGCCAGTGACTTGCTGTGTAACATCAGACAAGTCAGTTCACCTCTCTGCACTTCAGTGACCTCATCTGTAAAAGGCTGATTTGAACTGGATTATTAATTTTCTTTAGGTTTTGCAATTGTTTTTTGTTTTAACATTATATTCAATTATTCCCTCATCTTTATTAAAGTATAATTGACAAATAAAAATTGTGTATATTTCCAGTGTTCAATGTGATATATGCATACATTGTGAAATGATTAAATCAAGTTCATTAACATTTTAATCACCTCACATATTCTTATTATTATTATTTTTGTGGTAAGAACATTTAAGATCTATTCGCTTAGAATAGTGTTTGCTAGAGTTGAGGAAGGGTAAGGGGGAGGGGGTAGCCAAGGGTTGGCTAACAGGTTAACAGATACAAGAGTACATGGCTGAGTGCAGTGGCTCACGCCTGTAATGCTAGCAGTGTGGTAGAATCACTTGAGCCCAGGAGTTTGAGACCAGGCTGGGCAACATAGGGAGATCCAATTTCCACAAAAAATTTAAAAATTAGCCAGGCATGGTGGTGCATGCCTGTGGTGCCAGCTACTTGCGCGGCTGAGGTGGAAGGATCGCGTGGGCCCAAGAGGTCGAGGGTACAGTGAGTTGTGATTGTACCACTTCATTCCAGCCTTGGAGACAGAGTAAGACCCTGTCTGGGGAAAAAAAAAAGAGTATAGCTAGATAGGAGGAATAGTTCTAGTGTCTTTGGCACTATTGGGTGACTATTATTAGTGATAATTTATTATATATTTTTAAATAGCTAGAAGAGTGGATTTGGAATACCCCCAGAACAAAGAAATGATAAATGTTTGAGGTGGTGGATATGCTAATT
The DNA here is from genome assembly GCF_024542745.1 of Macaca thibetana thibetana. Classification (NCBI taxonomy): domain Eukaryota; kingdom Metazoa; phylum Chordata; class Mammalia; order Primates; family Cercopithecidae; genus Macaca; species Macaca thibetana. The sequence continues at coordinate 158,779,631 of NC_065584.1, read as the reverse complement.
ATGATTTGATCATTACACATTGTACACATGTATACAAATACTATAATGTATCCCACAAATATATACAATTATGTGCTGATTAAAAATAATAAAAGCAGGCCAGGTGCGGTGGCTCAGACTGTTAATCCCAGCACTTTGGGAGGCCGAGGCGGGTGGATCACAAGGTCAGGAGATCGAGACCATCCTGGCTAACATGGTGAAACCCTGTCTCTACTAAAAAGACAAAAAATTAGCTGGGTGTGTTGGCGGGCACTGTAGTCCCAGCTACTCGGGAGGCCGAGGCAGGAGAATGGCATGAACCCGGGAAGCGGAGCTTGCAGTGAGCCAAGATTGCACCACCGCACTCCAGCCTGGGCGACAGAGCGAGACTCCACCTCATAATAATAATAATAATAATAATAGTAATAATAATAATTCCTTCAGATTTTTCCCCTTCATTTGCTTATTTTTCTTTTTGCCAATTACCTACCTGTTTTTTCAGATGCTCCAACCAATCTATCAAATGCCTAGTGGTAATTATCCAAAAACTAAGATACACTGGATACTCTATCAGCCCCATTATTTTCCTGGAGGCTTCCCTCTCTCCCTTGCCCTCCATCCTTCTGCTCCAAACTGGACTCAGCTCTCAGCCTGAGGCCTGGCTGGCATCCTGGCATGTCTCTGCACCATCGTGTGAATTTCCTGCTGCCTCTTCTGTGTGCATCTCCTGTTCCCTGGCCCCAGATCTTCTTTTTCCTTGGTTTACTCTCTCTCATGTTCCAGTGGCTTCCTGAAAAAGAGTGAATGGAAGCCAAGCTTTCTTTTTTTTTTTTTTTTTTTTTTTTTTTTTTGAGATGGAGTCTCGCTCTGTCGCCCAGGCTGGAGTGCAGTGGCGCGATCTCGGCTCACTGCAAGCTCCGCCTCCCGGGTTCACGCCATTCTCCTGCCTCAGCCTCCCGAGTAGCTGGGACTACAGGCGCCCACAACCGCGCCCGGCTAATTTTTTGTATTTTTAGTAGAGACGGGGTTTCACCGTGGTCTCGATCTCCTGACCTTGTGATCCGCCCGCCTCGGCCTCCCAAAGTGCTGGGATTACAGGCGTGAGCCACCGCGCCCGGCCAACGGAAGCCAAGCTTTCTGATCCTCACACATTTTAGAATGTCATTGTTCTACCCCAGCTCCTGATTACTAGTTTGGCTGGGTATAATGCTCTAATTTAAACGTAACTTCTCCTCACATTGGGAAATATTGCTCTGTTATTTTCTAGCTCCTAGTGTTGTTGGGAAGAAGTCAGTGTCATATGGAGTCTTGGCTCTTTACATATGACCTGTCTCTTCTCTCTGGAAGATTTTAGGATTTTCTCTCTATTCTTAGTTTTCTGGAATTTCCCAATGATGTGCCTTGTTGTAGGTCTTCATTCACTGTGCTAGTCACTCGGTAGACTCTTTTGAACTAGAAAATTATGTCCTTCTATTGTGGGAAGTCACCGGCAGGTTCATGTGAGCTGGGTAATCACATTCTTTTCTTCCAAGGACAGAGGTATCAAGGCCCTGGGAACCTTATAAGTGGATGTGGGGAAAGGGGGCCTGAGGTGAATCCAACAAAGCTGCAGCACCCACTGAGCTCATGTCCCAGGGCTAGGCTCTGCCTGAGCACAATAGACATGGGTGAGACCCACTTCCTCACCCAGTCCCATGGTGGGGCTCAGGACACACATGGTCCAGGAGGCCCCCAGCCCCGGGCTACATTTACATGCACCTACCTGCATGCAGCAATCAGTGAGCCACAGGACAATGTAGGGGAAGGGGCAGCTCCAGAGAGCAGGATAGGAGGGAGGTAAATAATCATGGGGTGGGGAGTGGCCTTGTGGGGAAGGGGCAAAGGCAGGGCCGTGTGTGTGTGTATGTGTGTGTGTGTTGTGTATTGGGGGAAATGGGGAGAGCATCTGTAGTTTTGTCTGCCCCCTTTTCTGGCCACTGCATCCCTTTTTTTGTGAATAGTTTTTCTTCCCATCATGGACTGAGTGTCTCTGTCTCCTCCAAATTCGTATGTTGAAGCCCTAACCCTCTGCGTGGTTGTATTTGGAGATGAGGTCTCCCAGGAAGTCATTAAGATTAAATGAGGTCCTAAGGTGGGGCTCTGATTCAGTAGGATTAGTGTCCTTATAAGACGAGACACCAGAGAGTGCACTCACTCTCTCTCTGCAAAAATACAAAGAAGAGGTCACGTGAGCACACAATATGGCAGCCACCTATGGGACAAAAGAAGAGGCCTCAGAATGAAACCTACCTTGCTGGTACTTTGGTCTTGGATTTCCCAGCCTCCAGAACTGTGAGAAATAAATGTTTGTGGTTTAAGCCACCCAGTCTGTGGTACTTTGGCATGGCACACTGGACTAATACATCTCCCGGCCCTACTTCAACCACATGACACTAGAGGGCTTGGCAGTTTTAGTGTCCCAGCTACCCAGCCAACCCAGACCACACCAAGCAGAAACTTTCTTCTGGAATTTTCTGAATCGGAACTAATGGAGGGGAGCCCCATCCTTTCTTGGGGGCAAAGCCAGGAAGACGGAAACCTCATGCTGCCAAGAGCCTGCCTCCAACCTTGTGGGGAAAGTTGCTCTGAGAGCACAAAACTGATCTGCAGACTGAGGTGGAGACAGAGACAAGGGAAGGAGCCTGCAAATCCTAATAGCACTGGTGATTCTGGGTCCAGGTATTCCTGAGGCCCAACTGTTCCCTCTCCTGCCTGTGGCTAACTTACTGACCAATGAACTTCCCTTCTTGCCTAAGCAAACTCCAGTGAATTTTCTGTCACTCACCCCCAAAGAGCCCTGACTGCAACGGCAGGGCATGGCAGGGCTGGGCTGGCTGGGACAGAGGACGGTGTGGGTGGAATCAGCGGTGACAGGCACACAGGAAGTGCAGTTATCACGTGGACTCCATGAGGTCTTCCTCCAACCCCAACTGTGAGCAAGGCTGGACACATATGCTCAGTAGGTCAGAGTGAGGGATTTGGTTAGAGGTGCCATGCTCAGGGCCATCTTTCTATGAGCCAGACTTTTTGTCATCAAAGGCTTTGCCATCAGAGATAGTTTTATTCATATCTTGGGTTCACTTAATCAACTGCTGTTCTCCTACTTTCAGAATCTTTACACTAGGCTGCCCCATGTGGGTGTTAGGAAGCCATAGGCATCCTGGCTAAAAGTCCAGACCACAAAAAGGGCTTCCGCCAGCCTGCCCAGGGCTCCAGACAGCAGGACCGATGGGTTGTGGGAGGAGCCCAGCCTGGGCAGTCGTGACATGTACACCACTCTTGATCTGTCTTCTGGAACTTTTCACTCCTCCGGTTTGGGTCCTGGTAGGGCACACGTGGGAAAGACCATAAATGCCCATGTCTCTGACTAGTTTCTCCATCAGAAGTGGTCATTGCACCAAGCACCCTCCTCCATTAAAACTGGACAGACCAAGGGCCACTTTCCTAATGGATGGGTCTTCTTGGTCCATCTCATGCTCCCAACAGAGCTCCCTCCCTGGGATGGGAATGTGCCATGCCAGGAGAGCCCTCTTGACCCAGCCTCCAGCCAAAGCCAGTCCCCCTGCCAAGCAGGCCCTAGAGTTACACTGGAGGGTGGCAGGCCTCACCTGGAAATTTCTTCCTGAAAATTGTCAGTTTCCCACACAAGTACAGCCTGACAGTTTAATTCAAATTATTCACAATTCAAAAATTCAAAACCAGAAGGAGACTACTGCTTCAGCCTCGACTGCTTGAAAATTAGGCTGTGTAGAGCTTTTGTTTGCTGGAAATTGTGAGTCAGACATTGTGCAGACTGACCCAGTAGCTACAGCAAGTACACACATAGAGCGCCAACCAAGGACAAGTGTGGACATGTGCATGCACACACACACACACGCAGCAGAAAATCGAGAAATAAACTAATTTAATTTCAGCTGTCATGGAAGTTTTGTGTCATTTCCCCCAAAAACACAAATTTTATTTTATGGTTTAGTCTTGTTTTTATTCAGAATTACTTAAGGAAAAGGAGACGTGAGTGCAGTGGCTCATACCTGTAATCCCAGCACTTTGGGAGGCTGAGGCAGGAGGATCACTTGAGCTCGGGAGTTCGAGACCAGCCTGGGCAACGTGGTGAAACCCCATCTCTATAAAAATATGAAAATTAGCCAGCTATGGTAGCATGTGACTGTGGTTCCCAGCTACCCAGGAGACTGAGGTGGGAGGATCCCTTGGGCCCGGGAGGTGGTGGTTGCAGTGAGTTGAGATTGTGTCACTGCACTCCAGCCTGGGCAACAGAGTGAGATCCCATCTTAAAAAGAAAGAAAGAGAAAGAGAGAAAAAGAGAAAGAGAAGATAAAAGAAAAAGAAGAGAAGAGAAAAGAAAAGAAAAAGAAGAGAAGAGAAAAGAGAGGAGGAGAGAGGAGGGGAGGGGAAGGGGAGAGGAGAACAGAGGAGAGGAGAGGAGAAAAGAGAAAAAAGAAGAGAGTAGAGGAGAGGAGAGGAGCAATGGTATCCTGATATCTGGTATGGGGGAAACTTAAGTGGATGCATCTGAGAACTTTGAGCCTCCAGTTTCCACTGAATGCTCTGGGCTAAAAGAAGTAGCCCCCTTTCCTTGCTAAGAGAAGGGCAGCTGCTCCTTGCCTGGAGACTAGGCAAAGACCATCCAACAAGGCCTTACAGCAGGATGAGATGTATCGTCATTGCTGTCCCACATTGACACCAGGTTACGGTCATTCCTCATCATGGCCCAAGGTCACAAGCACAACCTGCTCTGGGAGAATGATTTTTTTGCCAAAAATGTTGCAGGAGCTGCCAAGTGTGTACTGGCAGGATCTGGGAGAGGAGGTGGAGGAGTGGGCATAAGGGTGTTGAACCAGGGGTAGACTAAAGGCTGTATACATGAGAATACACTGACCTGGGAGCACTCTCAGGATTTAATGAGTTGGCAAGGACACCTGAAACTCCAACACACTGCTGGAGTGGCTCCTTGAAATGTGGATGGAACAGTTGCTGCAGTGAATTAGGTGGAGATTATAGAACTGCATTGGGAAAGCATCAGAGAAGCTGGAAAGTACAGGGAGGTAGGAATGTTGGAATGGTTCGTTATATGCCAGCAGATTCAGAATCCACCACTTGCCTATGTGCCCTTGGAGGCCTCACAGGAACTCCCCTCTCTAGGCTAACAAGGAAGGCACTAGTGAGAAGGGCACCTGAATCTTTCAGAGACTCAGTGGCACTATCCTTTGTAGGCCAGGATCGACAAGAGGAGATGCTGCCATGAGACCAGGCTTCATGGTGTCAGTGGGAATGGTGGAAGGCGAGAACAGCAGATGCCAGGTGGTGGCAGGAAACAACAACGAGATCTGGCCCACAGAAGGCTGCAATTTTGCAATTTCCTAAAAATTGCAATTTCCTAGCCAGTTTTCAGACTGAGACAATTGAGACCTACAGCTCATGGATTGTAGGGGAGGCTGGGTATTCGTGGAAAAAAATCCTGCAACATTATCACATGGTATTCATTAATTATTCTCCAGAAGGATCTGGGGTCATTGATAAGAGTAACAGTAACTGATGAAAAGGGAACACCCAGACTGAGGGTCATTTGTATAGTATTAGAGCTGACCCTGACACCATAAGATCCACAATGCCACCATGTCCCCTCCCCAACGAGACCGAGGACACATGAAGGCTTGGTAATAAATGAAACCCTGGATGAAGAGGCCGCAGCCGCATCCGGTTGTCATTTCTCTGTCACTAAATATGCAGCTGATATGAGTATGCTTAGAAGCTAACAGAGCTCTCACTTTACTCTCTGACCTGTGGGTATGAGCTCCTATAGTAGGAAGAGCCCAGGGGAAGTCTCTGAAACTCTCTCTCCCCACTTCCAGGAGCAACGCAGTGTTCCAAGTGGAATCACAGAGATTTATCACCTCCCTCAACTGTGACCGCGACATCCTTACATTCTTACATCTGCTCGGGAGGCTGAGGTAGGATAATTGCTTGAACCTGGGAGGCAGAGGTTGCAGTGAGCTGAGATGGCACTGTTGCACTCCAGCCTGGGCTACAAGACCAAAACTCCATTTCCAAAAAAGAAAAAGCAGACCCATAAATGACTCACACATTGGAATTAGCAGGCAATGTGTTAGTAGTTACTTTAAAGTAACTACATACACGCATTAAAGGATTTAAAGAAATATCAACGCTTGGTGAAGACGGTTAAAAGAGAATTTAGAGAAATAATTTTTAGTATAAGTATGTCCTAAATATGCATGGTACATACTTACCAAATAATTATTTGTTATCAGAAATCTAAATTTAACTGGGCGTCCTATATTTTATCTGTCATCTCTACCCCAAAGCCAAGCAGGACATAGTCCAGAGTCCTATCTTCCAGCAGGTGACCTAGCCTGGGACAGGGCCTGGCTAGGGGCAATTGTGCATTGGATGGGTTAGAGATGCCAGTCATTCAATGTGTCAAAGGTTTGCCAGACCTGTATACAATCAATATTATTTTTATTTAATATTTTTGTCTAAAGCAACTTTAAAAATTTTAACCTTTTTTTTTTGAAATACAGATTCAGAGGAAATTTCAATGATGGTATAGAGAGGTTTCATGGACTCCTCACTCAGTTTCCTCCAAAGGTTCTATTTTGTATAAATGTAGGACAATATCTAACAATGTCATGTGTCTAGGTCTATGCCATTTTATCACATATGTAGACTCCTTTAACCACCGCTACAATCAAGACACAGAACTATTCCACCACCATGAAAATCCCCCTCCTGCTATTCCTCTGCACTCATTCCTGGCTTTTCCCCTCCACTATTCCTGTCTCAGTGAATGAATGAATGAATAAAGGCCTGACATGGTGGCTCACAGCTATAATCCCAGCACTTTGGGAGGCCAAGGCAGGTGGATCAGTTGAGGCCAGGAGTTCAAGACCAGCCTGGCCAACTTGGCAAAACCCTGTCTCTACTAAAAATACAAAAATTAGCCAGGCATGATGGTGCACGCCTGTACTCCCAGCTACTCGGGAGGCTGAGGCACAAGAATAACTTGAACTCAAGAGGTGAAGGCTGCAGTGAGCCAAGATCATGCCACTGCACTCCAGTAGGCCAGAGTGAGACATTGTCTCAAAAACCAAACAAAAACTAAACAAAAAAAAGAACAGTATATAAATGGAATCACACCGTATGTGGCCTTTTGAGATTGGCTTTTATTTTTCTACTCAGCAAATGCCCTTTGGGATCCATCCAAGTTGTGCATGTTACTTTTTATTGTTTTTCTGTTTTTATTTATTTATTTATTTATTTATGAATGATGGAGTCTCGCTGTGTCGCCCAGGCTAGAGTGCAGTGGTGTGATCTCAGCTCACTGCGACCTCCACCTCCTGGGTTCAAGTGATTCTCCTGCCTCAGCCTCTTGAGTAGCTGTGACAAAAGCAACACACCTGACTTTTGTTTTTTGTGTTTGTTTTTTTTTTTTGAAACAAAGTTATGCTCTCGTTGACAGGCTGAAGTGCAATGGCACGATCTTGTTCTCGGCTCACTGCAACCTCTGCCTCCTGGATTCAAGTGATTCTCCTGCCTCGGCCTCCCAAGCAGCTGGCATTACAGGTGCCCGCCACCACGCCCAGCTAATGTTTTTGTATTTTTAGTAGTGATGGGGTCTTGCCATGTTGGCCAGGCTGGTCTCGAACTCCTGACTCAGGCGATCCACCTGCCTCAGGCTCCTAAAGTGCTGGGATTACAGGTGAGAGACACCATGCCCAGGCCTTTTTTTTTTTTTTTTTTTTTTTTTTTTTTTTTTTTAGTAGAGACAGGGTTTCACCCTGTTGGCCAGGCTGGTCTCCTGGCTGCAAGTGATCTGCTTGCCTTGGCCTCCCAAAGTGCTGGGATTACAGGCGTGAGCCACTGTATCTGGCCCCCTTTTTATTGTTGACTAGTATTTCATAGAATGGATTTATCAGTTTGCTTAACCATTCACCTATTGGGGGATATTTGGTTGTTTCCAGTTTGAGGCTATTACAAATAAATCTGCCATGAACAATCATGTGTGAGTTTTTGTGCAGACATCAGTTTTATTTTCTGGTACAAATGCCCAGATGCAATTGCTAGGTCATATATTGAGGTGCATGTTTAATTAAAGAAGCTGCAAAATTGTTTTCCAGAGTGTCTGCCAATATTTGATATTACCACTATGTTTGATTTGAGCTGTTCTAATAGATATGTAGTGATATCTTACTGTGGTTTTTTTAACTTCCATTTCCCCAGTGGTTGGTGTTGAAGATCTATTCATGTGCTTTAAGTCAACTCATTTTTAAAACATAAATAAATGTATTTAAAAAGGAAAGTTTGCTTGAGGAGGCCAAGGCAGGTGAATTGCTCAAGCCCAGGAGTTCAAGACCAACCTAAGCAACATGGTCAAACTCCGTCTCTACAAAAAATAAAAAAAAAATCCCCGGGTGTGGTGGTGTGTGCCTATGGTTTCAGCTACTCGGGAAGTGAGGCAGGAGGATGGCTTGAGCCTGGGAGGTTGAGGCTGTCGTAAGCCTTGATTGCACCATTATACTCCAGCCTGGGAGACAGAGCAAAACTGTGCGTTAAACAAATGAATGAAAGGAAATTTGTGATTAGTGGTTCTCAAAGTGTGGTCCCTGAGCCAGCAGCATCAGCATCACCATCACCTGAGAACGTTAGAAATGCAGATTCTCAGGTGCCACCGCAGACCTCCTGAATCAGAACCTCTGAGGCGTGGGTTCAGTGATCTGTGGGTTAACAAGCCCTCCCGGTGAGAATCGGTCTCATTTACTACAAATGGAAGGTAATGGTAAAAATAAATGCATCTGCGTATCACCTGAAATCCTCTTGTGGGCCCCAGGTTCACACACCACACTTCCGGGCAGGAACCCCACCCACAGAGGCTATGACAAGAATGCTCCTGCCCCTGGGGCTGTGCGGTGACAGCTCACACAGCTCCACAGTGGCGGTTCTGAGTTTGGGAAGCGCTGATGCAGTCCTACTACAGCCCTTTCTGCCCTTTACTGGACTGAGAAAATCCAGGCCCTGAGGAGGGCGAGACTTGCCCAAGGTCACCCAGCAACATGGTCAGTCTCCTTTCCCAGGGTCCTCACAGTGCCTGGCCTGTTTAAAGCCTGCCTCTATTCACTGCTGAGTGAAAACTCCAGCTCCAAAACAGAATATGGGGAAGGATACTATCTTGTGCAGCTTATGTTTATAGCTGCAGATACATGAGAAAAAAAGTCAGAAAATACTGTTGAAGCAGTTATTTAGGGAGAGAAGGTGTTTGCTGGTCTTTTGTGTTTTTAACTTTTCTATATTTCATAATTTTTATCACAATAATGTTTAGTTACATAATCAAAATGTATTAAATGTTAAAAATTGACGAAGCCTTATCCAGCCACGGCCTATCGTTGGCAGAGTTAGGAAGCCTTCCAGATAGAGCAGCCCCGCACCTGCCCCAGGTCACACCCTGGGCCTGCGCGCATGCTAGGTCCTCTGTCTGGACATGGTCACTCCGTGGCGGCCTCCACGTCCATACCTACCAGCACCTCCTGTGGGCGAGGCCCTCCCCTGCATTCAGCCCTGGGCACTCCCTGGCCCAGAGGGCACCTCATGGTGTGAGAGTCCACCTGCCTGTCTCTAAAGAGAGGAAAGCTTGCGACATGTGTTCCGCTTGACCATCACCCCTGGCCTGGTACAGAAAAGTGGACAGTGGGTATTTGGTGAATAAATGAATGAATGATTGGAATGAATCCCCAAAATGGTGATTTCCAGAGGCCCTTCTCCAGCTGGCCCAGGTGGAACCAGTTCCACTTTTCACAGGAAAGCCAGGTGTGAGGAGTGGGGCAGGTATGTGTGAGGGGCCAGGTTCTCGAAGGCTGGACGGACACGGGGCTTGTGGCGGGTCTGGGGATGGCAGTGCTGCTGTGGGAACTTCGGGGAGGTCTCGTCCCTGGAATCCCCCCGGGTGTCCTGGTGCCCCCAGCTGCTGCGTGGTGTGAGAATTCCCGGCTGGTGGGGACACACAGGGACTTGTTTGGATTGGCCATCTGGTCCAGCCCAAGGAGCTGTGCCTCCAGCCCCTCAGGGAAAAACTCACTTCTGATGTGTGACAACAGCTGCAGGCAAGGGGAGGGAAAGGTGTGCTGGGCCTCGGACTTAGAAGCCAGAAGCCAGTTCATGCCCCTGCCTTGGTCTACGTGGGAAAGGGATGGGACCTCAGCTAGCTCCAGGGTCCTGGGTTATGGTCAGAACCCTCCCTTATGCACTTAGTGACTTGGGCTGACCCAGCCCCTCCCTGAGCCTCATCGGTGAAACCAGGGCTGGGCCAGGGCTCTCAACACCTTCCAGCTCCAATCTCTGGCTTTGTCCCAGGAGGGCCGGAGATGAGAGAGGTGATCCAGGCTCACCTGTTTACCTCAGCCTCCTTGTGGAGCCTCCCTCTTTCTGCCTGTGAGGTGGGTGGGACCAGAAGGAAGGGCACTCACCTGTGGGTCTCTGATTTCTCTGCCCAGGTGAGAAATAGATAGAAATAGAAATAGATCTGCCTGGAGAGCCTGGTCTATACCCAGTGCTCTGCTACACCCCATGGCCTGGTCACAACCTCCCTGCCTCCAGAACAGCCCTGGCCCAGGGAAGAAGCTGGTCTCTGCATCGAATGATAGGTAGAAAATGGAAGTTGGGATGGTAGCTCTGGAAAGGAGCCAAGGACGAGGTGCCTTCCCAAGGACATGGAGGGTTTTTCCAGAATGGAGCTTGACTGGTGCAGGCAAACATCAGGAGTTGGAAAGGGTGGCTCCCTCTGTGGGAGCTGGGGCGACTTGCCTGGGCCAAACAGTGGTAGGCTGTGGGTAGTGCAGGCACAGCTGGGGTGCCTGGAGCCTGGGGTCCCTGTCCTTGCAGAGGACTGGAATGCAAAACAAGTGTCCCCTGCCCTCTGGCTGGGGGACATCCTCTACTTCCAAGCCCAGACACACACCAGCTGCCACAAGCCCCTGAGGCTCTTCAGAGGACCAATGGGCAGCCACACCCACTCTGGGCCAGCCTACTGGGTACACCTCTGTCCTAGTCAGAGCCCAATGACTGAGGGGACTCTCTGGGGACAATGGGGGCAGTCTCATGCTGCCCTCTTACAGGTGGACCAGTCCCTGGGATGTGGTGTTGGGCTGGGGTGGGCTGAGGCTGTTCTCTGCCGGGGTGCCTGGTGGACAGCAGGTGGAACAACTTCTCCTTGGCTTTCCTGGACCGCAGGACACAGCTGAACACTGCACTTTATCTTGGATGCCTTTGGATTCTCAGGGGACCCTGGGAAGGAAGAGGGGCTCACCCTGCAGGAGGCCAGGGCCCTGGGCCATGCTTTCTCCCCCCAGTCCCTCCAGCAGGCACCTCCTCTCCAGATCGACATCACCTGATTCCTGAAGGCCTGGGCTACTAACAAGAGCACCAACACCCTCATCAAGGCCTGTTCTTACACCAGAGCAGCTACTACATGAGTTCGGAGCTGAAGAGGGTGGAGAGAGAATGCAGGGCTCTGTAAGAGTTCTCAGCTCCCTGCTGTGGTGGGTCCCGTAGAAGGTCACCCAGAAATCTGCAGTGCTGTAAGTCACTGGGAGGAAGCTGCAGCAGACATGCATTTCCCAGCCTGGTAGATGGAGAGGTGTGTCTGGGTCCCCGAGTGGGAGGCCAAAACGTGGCATTGGATCTGGCAGTGCAGGAATTCTAGCCAGCTCTGGGGCCCTGGGAAGTCATTTAACCTCTCAGAACCCCACTCCTGGTCACCATGGGGCTCTTGTATGGATGTAAAGACCCCCCCGGCCACTTATGTCCCATCAGTGGAAGCCTAGCATGGGTGGAGACCCCTGAGACTGAACTCAGTGGCGGGATCCAGCCCGCCCAGCTCTCCTACATAGAACCCAGAGCCAGCAGGGTGGGCTTCCTAGAGACACAGGAGCTCCTGTGGGCTTGGGAGGATGAGCAGGGGTCCCTTTGGGAAGGTGGAAGAGGCTGCAGTCAGTGGAGGCCATCATGAGGCAGAGCTTGGGCAAAAGGGGCATGACTGGGGGATCTGAGACCCAACAGAGCCTGGACTGAGGACACTGTGGCCACCTCCAGGTGCCACTCAGGCAGTAGAAGCTGAGCTAGGGCTGGGCCCCCTGGTCCTCAGTAAGGCCTCGCCAGTCTTGGAAGCTGTACCCAAGGTGGCTTCATGTAAGGGCGCGTCTGAGCACTTTTTTTTGAGAGAGGGTCTTGCTCTGTCATCCAGGCTGCAATTCAGTGGCACGATCAGAGCTCACTGCAGCCTCAAACTCCTGGGCTCAAGTGATCCTCCCACCTCAGCCTCCCAAAGAGCTGGAATTATAGGCCTGAGCTATGGAGCCCGGTTTTAAATCTTAATAAATATCTCCCCCGGTCTGCTACCCTGGCTGACACACAGGCTGGCATCTTGCGCCTAGACAGACATGTTTCTGGACTTGGTTCCATTTGTTCTGACGGGCTCCTCTCTCAATGACTGCACGTTACAGTATGTGGCTATCCTTACACGTTTCTGTATATAACTGAGGGTTAGTGTATTAATGTCAAAATTTTACTGGTGTTTCTAGGCTGGGTGGAATGTTTAAGTTAATTTAGTTGTGGGCATCATGACGATTTAGGCTTTCCCTCCAGGAATGGTGATTCTAGGACGCAGGTTTTGCACATTCTGGTTTATTGCTAGGCTCACTGCCACAGAGGGATGGCACTGCTCCACGTGCCATGCCCAAGAGATGTCCCACCTTATCTTTCTAAATCAAGCTGAATGTTCTTAGCTAACAGGATATCATCAGTGCTGCAGGGACTCACTCCCCACAACCCGAGATGAAGCGAGGCGGAGACTGTGGAGCAGATCCGTGCTGAGTGCATTCGTCCTTCCTGACCCGTACTGCTGCTGGCTGGGGCTGCGTCTGAGCCATCAGAGGACATTGATTCGGGGATGGGGCTGGGGGCGGTGCTGGAGAGATGCCCCTCACCTCCCTCAGCTCCTCCTGTCCACCCAACACTTGGACACCAAGGCCCCTGACTTCCAGGCCCCATAACGGGGTGCTGCATGGAAACAAAGTGTAGGCCCAGAACCTGGAGTTTGGGTCACTCCTCTTTCCAGTCGAAACCTTTGTCCCTCCCAGATGATTCCACCCTCATGGCTCTATGGGCCAAATATCCTAAACAAAGGCCTGAACAGGGGTCTATATCCGAGTAGCCAGAAAACACACACGGAAAGGCTCTGCATGTCCCCTGTGGCCTGCCAGAGGTAAGAGCCTGCCCGTCAAAATGCCCAGTCCTGGTTCTTGCAGGGAGGTGAGGAGCGGAGGAAGAAAAGATCCATCTCATTCTTCATCAGAAACCTAAACTTGGGAAAGCCAGACACAGTACATTTCTTAATGATCCTGATACTTTTATAACTGGTTACAGCAGGGTCACATGCACAACTGTTTTCCAGCATCTTTCAACTGGCCACATAACATCCTGTAACTTCTTCTTTTTTTAATTTTAATTTTGTAAGGCCAGGGGCAGTGGCTCATACCTGTAATCTCAACACTTTCGGAGGCTGAGGCAGGAAGACTGCTTGAGGCCAGGAGTTCGAGACCAGTCTGGGCAACATAGCAAGACCCCATATGCAACAGAGAAAAACCCTGTCTCAAAAAATATTTTTTTGAGTATAGTGGCATGATCACAGCTCACCGTAGCCTACAACTCCTGGGTTCAAGTGATACTCCCACCTCAGCAGCTGGGACTCTCAGAGCACACTACCACATCTGGCTGATGTTTTAATTTTTGGTAGAGATGCGGTCTCACTACGTTGCCCAGGCTGGTCTTGAACTCCTGGCCTCAAGAGATCCTCCCAATGCGATCTCACAATGCTCTGGGGTTACAGGCATGAACCGCCATGCAGCCCCTGCAAAATCTAACTGTTCTTCAGGCGCTTCTTTTGGACCTCCTAGCTAGACTGCCATTGGCAAATATTAGTTTATTATTTTCCCACATTTATGTTAATGGTTTCCCATGTTTTATTTGTCTAGTCTAGGGTTTCTCAATAGCATCACTATTGGTGTTTTGGGCTGGATAATTCTTTGTTATGGAGCTGTTTGTGCCTCGCAGGATATTTAGCAGCATCCCCAGCCTCCGCCTGCTACATGCCAGTAGCACTCCTCAGTGTGACAGCCAAAATGATTTCAGATATTGTCAAATATCCCCAGGGAGGCAAAATCACCTCCACTTGAGAACTGCTGACCTAAAAAACCTCTGGAACAATGTTAGATCATGGTAATGATAACACATACTGCTCCTGAGCTTAATGGGAATACCTCTGGCATCAAAGTATAGTAGTACCTGTATACTACTGTCTGGGCTGTTATTAGTACACTGTATTAGTCCATTCTCATGCTGCTATGAAGAAATACCCATGACTGGGTAATTTATAAAGAAAAGAGGTTTAAGTTGACTCAAGTTCTGCATGGCTGGGGAGGCCTCAGGACACTTACAATTGTGGCAGAAGACACCTCTTCACAGGGCAGCAGGAGAGAGAAGGAGAGCCGAGCAAAGGGGAAAGCCTGTTATAAAACCATCAGATCTTGTGAGAACTCACTCACTATCATGAGAACAGCATGGGAGAAACTGCCCCCATGATTCAATTATCTCCACCTGGTCCCACCCTTGACACGTGGGGATTATTGCCATTCAAGGTGAGATTTGGATGGGGACACAGAGCCAAACCATATCATATCCTTTATATTAGCATACTGTATCAAAGTATACTTTTCTTTCTTTTTCTTTTTTCTTGGGGGACAGAGTCTCACTCCGGCTCTGGCTGGATTGCAGTGGCACGATGTCAGCTCATGGCAACCTCGGCCTCCCGGGTTCAAGCAATTCTTGTGCCTCAGCCTCCCGAGTAGCTGGAACAGGTGCGTGTCACCACGCCCAGCTAATTTTGATTTTGTTTTTAGTACACATGGGGTTTGACATATTGGTCAGGCTGGTGTCAAACTCCTGGCCTCAAGTGATTCTGCCACTTTGGCCTCCCAAAGTGCTGGGATTACATGCGTGAGCCACTGCACCCAGGTTGAAGTATAATTTTCACAATGTGAAAAGCTTGACTTTCATACAAATAATGAAGGAATACGTATAAGATATTTCTTTAATTTACAAGGGAGTCAGCAACACGGTGAAGCTAGTTCCAGGAGTGTTTTGAGAGACAGTGTCTATAGTGCTCCAGGAAGGGCATTCCAAAATGCATTCTGAGATAAAGACAAAACTTGTTAATATCCTAAAGGGAGGCCGGGCGTGGTGGCTCACGCCTGTAATCCCAGCACTTTGGGAGGCTGAGGCGGGCAGATCACCTGAGGTCAGGAGTTCAAGATCAGCCTGACCAACATGGTGAAACTCTGTCTCTACTAAAAATACAAAAATTAGCCAGGCGCGGCGGTGGGCGCTTGTAGTCCCAGCTACTCAGGAGGCTGAGGCAGGAGAATTGCTCAAACCCGGGAGGTGGAGGCTGCAGTGAGCCGAGATCATGCCGCTGCACTCTGGCCTGGGTGACAGAACAAGATTCTGACTCAAAAAAAAAAAAAAAAAAAAAAATCGTATTGGGAAATAAAACTGTCCTCTTTGGGAGTTATCTTTCCTACTGGACAGAAATCTATAAGTTAACTTAAATACATATTCTCCAGTATATTCATAACATATTCTCTAGTATATTTCCTTACATTAGTGGTTTTCAAACCACGGTCTCAAATTGGAAGCATCAGCGTCACCTGGGAACATAGACATGCAATGCTCAGGCCCCACCTCAGTCCTACTGAGTTAGAAACTCTGGTATGGAGCCCAGCAGCCGGTTTCACAAGCCCTGCAGGGGATTATGATGCACTCTAATATGTGAGAACCACTGCTTTAGTCAATCTTTATTTGTAAAACAAATATCGGTGGAACAATGCTGCAGTTTGACATTAAAAGGGCACGCCACCCACCTTTAAAAGTTGAACCATTCTTACTTTTTTTTTTTTTTTTTTAAATGAGACAGAGTCTCACTCTGTTGCTCAAGCTGACTGAAATGCAGTGGTGCAATCTCAGCTCACTGCAACCTCCACCTCCCAGGTTCAAGCAATTCTTGTTCCTCAGCCTCCCAAGTAGCTGGGATTACAGGCATCCAGCACCATGCCCAGCTAATTTTTATTTATTTATTTATTTATTTAATTTATTGTAGTGACGGGTTTTGCCCTGTTGGTCAGGCTGGTCTCCAACTCCTGACCTCAGGTGATCTGCCTGCCTCGGCCTCCCAAAGTGCTAGGATTACAGGCATGAGCCACTGCACCCAGACTTTCTTTTTTTCTTTTTTCCTCTTTTTTTGAGATAGTCTCCTTCTGTTGCTCAGGCTGGATAGAGTACAGTGGTGCCATCATGGCTCACTGCAGCCACCACCTCCCATGCTCAAGAGATCCTCCCACTTCAGCCTCTTAGGTAGCTAGGAAGACACGAGTGCACCAGCACAAGCAGCTAATTTTTTTGTAGAGACTGGGGTCTCCCTATGTTGCCCAAGCTGGTCTAGAACTCCTGGGCTCAAGCGATTCGCCAGCCTTCGCCTCCCAAAGTGCTATGATTACAGGTCTTATGTTCTTAAAATTTTTCTTTGACATGGTATAGGATAGTCTAGTAACTTAACATACTGTTGCTTTCACCAGGATAGTGCTTATGATTTGTAAAAGAACTCTTCAGAAACGAGCTCAATTTTACCATGAATTGGGACACTTTCCATTTCTATTCTACAGAGCAGTTTGTCATGAGCTCTGTCTTTTGAAAACTTGAAAGCCTGCAACAATCAAACCAGCTGCACCTGGTGCATGGGATAGGCATGGAATTGAGGAGAGAGTTCAAACTACAGTCAGCCCTCTGTATCCTCGGGTTCTGTATCCTTGGATTTAACCAACTGTGCATCAAAAATACGTGGAAAAAGTAAAACAATAAAAAAACACAAAAATTTAAAAATACTTTATAACTTTTTTCCACTGTCTTTTGTAATGCCTTAATGCGGTCCTCAGTTAAACTGGCGGTTGGCGCTGGTTTTTTCCAGGGAAGCATTCTGGGAGCCGGGGGAGACGCCAGCATTTCCTCCTTGGCACCTGCAGTGGGCTGGGGTCTGCTCTCAACCTCACTGGAGCAGGCGCTGCCCTCCCAGAGGCCGTTAGTCCTAGTCACGTGATAACTCCCAAAGAGGAAGTATTTACAAAGTATTTATGTTGTATAAGGTATTATAGTAATCTAGAGATGATTTAAAGTATATGGAAGGATGTGCATAAGTTATATGCAAATACTGTGCCATATTATATCAGGAACTTGAGCATCTGTGAATTTTGGTGTCTCCTGGGTCCTGGAACCAATATCCTGAAGTTACTAAGGGATGACTGTATTCAATTTCTTCTTTGGTTATTGGTTTATTCTCTAATATATTTTTGTTGTTTTGTCTTTTTGTTTTTGCCTCTTCAAGTCAACGTTGGAAACTTAGTTGGTCTAGACTACCCATTAGCTCAAAGCTACCAGTAAGCAGACTACCACTGCAATCTAAGCAATCGATTTTTTTTCCCCATCAGATTGGCAAAAATTAAGATAAGCATCTATTGATGTTGAAGCTGTAGGGAGTTTTCCTGAGCATATTAATTATGACAGCCCTTTTTGCTAGGCACCTAGACGATTCATCAAAATGAAATAAAATACCCACGCACTTGAAGAAGTTATCTGGTTTATTATCTGGGTGCTGGTTATGTGAGGTCTACAGTTGATGAAAACTTATTAACCTTTATATTTCTAATAGGTACAATTTTCTGCATGTGTAGTATATTTCAATAGTTTTTAAAATGTCTTTTGCCACAGCCCGCAGCTGTGTATAATGCTATTCCCTTAACAGTGGAAAACATGGCAATGACTTGAATCTCCCTGGCTCCCGGGATCCTACCCGCTTAAGTTAATGAAAATAAAAGTAAATGAAATAACTTCCACTGTCTTTCGTAACGCCTTAATTCGGTCCTCAGTTAAACTGACGGTTGGCGCTGGTTTTTTCCAGGGAAGGATTCTGGGAGATGGAGGAGGAGACTCCAGCAGTTCCTCCTTGGCACCAGCAGTGGAACGCGGGGCCGCTCCCAGCCTCACTTGAGCAGCCCCCGCCCTCCCAGAGGCCTCAGTCCCAGTCACGTGATGGTCGACTCAGCTGACCCGGCCCAACCAGAAAAAGAAATTCCTGGGCCCTGGCTTCCTGGTGCGATAATGAGGCACGGGCTGCTGGAGCGGGAATGAGGGGGCGCCAGTGGCTCCGGAAACGGTGGGGGAGGTTGTATGCACTGGCCTCTCCGCAAACAGTGTGTGCGCGCGTTGAGGGCTGCCTGTCTGGCAGAGAAAAGCCCACCGCTATCCCGCTCCCGAGTGTGGCGCTTAGACAGAGCAGGCAGGCCTGACTTAGAGTCCCCGTGCTTCCCTGGTGGACGGAAGGGCTCCTGCCTCCCCGGGCAGGAAATGCGGCTTGTCTGGAGCTGAGAGTCCTTTCAGGTCCTCCCCAGCCCCAGGAGGGCCCCCCAAGGACACCCCGTTCCCCAGCCCTGCTGTGGGACTTGTACAACAACGTGCTTAGACTCAGGCTCACTCTTCCACACTGTTAGGAAGCCCCACCGCTCTTTCCAGACCCAGAAAGTAGTAGTTTTGGAGCTGAGCCTTATCGATCCATCCTTACGTTCTAAGTGCCTAGTCTATACCATAAAGTGTGCTAGGCACTGGGAGGACTTGAGTTGCCCCAGGAAGGGGAAATTGGAGGCTTGAATTGGCAGTCATAGTTAAGGCTCCGGGGCAGAGACCTAACTGCGCCTTGTGTGTAGTGCTAAGGGGGTTTCCTGAGGATGCCATCAACCTTAAAGACGGATGGCAGGAGCTGGCTGGCTGAAGTACAGTTTGTGTACCAGGGGTTGGGAGGAAAGGGTGGGAGGCGTGCATCTTCAGACAGGAAACAGCATGTGTAGAGACTTCAGGTGAGAGAGAGCATGGCTCCCCAGGAAGGAATGCATTTCCCATAGCTGGGAGAGTATCATCTGGAGGTTAGAGAAAGATGAGGCTGGACAAGTAAAGACCAAATCTTCCTGGCTCTTGGATCACCACAATCAAGATAATGAACATTCCACCGGACCCCAAAATTTCCTTATGTGAGGGGCTATCTTAGGAAGTATGATCAAGAAGGGCTGGCCTGCCAGGGTGTAGTGACTCACGCCTGTAATCCCAGCACTTTGAGAGTGTGCAGATGACCTGAGGTCAGGAGTTTGAGATCAGCATGGCCAACGTGGTGAAACCCTGTCTTTACTAAAAATACAAAAAAGCTGGGTGTGGTGATGTATGCCTGTAGTCCCAGCTACTTGGGAGACTGAGGCAGGAGAACTGCTTGGACTCGGGAGGTGGAGGTTTCAGTGAGCCAAGATTGCGCCATTGCACTCCAGCATGGGCAGCAGAGGGAGACTCCGTCTTTAAAAAAAAAAAAAAAAAGAAGAAGAAGTGCTAGTCTGATGAGGTGTCACTTTAGCAGAGAGTGGAATGAAATAAAGGATGGCAAGCCACACAGAGAGTGCAGCAGGCATGGCGGCGGGAGCAAGGCTGGTGTCCCTGAGCAACAGCAGGGAAGCTGGAGTGGCTGGACTTGTGTCAGTATGGGGAAGAAGGGAGAGAGGTCACTCGTCTCTGTGAAGCCCAGGACTTTGTTTTATCCCCTACTGTACCCCCAGCACATAGAGTGGGAACTAGCACAGAGAAGGCACTCAATTGATGTTTGCTGAGCAGACGAATGCCTGGAGTAGACCTCAGAGCAGGGTTTGGTGGCAGGGTGGGTCAGGGAGAGAGTTCACTCAACAGCCTGGTGATAGGGGAGAACAAGAGGCCAGAGGGTATCCATCTATGATGGGGACCAGGGGTCCCTGCTGGGCAGCAGTGTAGGAGACACACGGATCCTGGCCACACCTCAGCCTTCCCTCCAGCCTGAGTACCTACCTCCCTCCCTTGCAGAGGTTCCGGTTCTGTGGTGATCTGGACTGTCCCGACTGGGTCCTGGCAGAGATCAGCAGCTGGCTAAGATGGTTGAGTGCACAGGGTCTGCTCTGGTGGAGGAGGGGCGTTGGGTCTGGGGATTGTGGGTTTAGATGATGGTGAGGTTTCTCTGGGGTTAGGACCTCAGTGCTCTCAGCCTGTGCTACCATGCTTTGTGACCTTAATCAGTGGCTGGCCTGCTCTGAGCCAGTCCCCAGGAAGGAGGGGTGAGGTTTGCCAGCCTGGCTGATGTAAGGACTTCCCTTCCAGTCCTCTGTGAAGTTGCAGCTGCTCTGCAGCCAGGTACTAAAGAGCTGCTGGGACGGGGGATTGATGTGAGTACAAGACCCAGCACCCCATTGTTCCATGACCTTATGACCCCCAGTGCCCTGAAGCTCTGCACTAGGGCCAGGGAGATGAGTGAATCAGCCTCTCAACCTCTCTGGGTACCTCCCTTCCTTCTTTTCAGCCTGTCTGTTCCTTATTGCAGGATCCAGGCTAGAGTTGAGGGGTTGGTGAGCAGGGGTCTGGCACCCCTTGAAGGTCTCCTTTCCCCATAGAGTGAGAAGATCCTGAAGCTGACGGCTAATGCCAAGTTTGGTGAGTACCCCGCTGAGTCCACAGGCCCCGGGCAACCCTGCGACCTCGACCTGGTGCCTGGTACAGAGGCCCCCACACCCCCCATCCCAGCAGCATCCTTAACCTACCTTCCCTAGTGGAGGAACATGAGGGAAAGAAAGACATTGACAGTCCCACCTTCCTGTTCTCTGCCAGCTCCTGGTGGAGCAGTAGCAGTGCCTGTGGCTCCAGGAGGCCTGAGGGCTTTGAGCTGAAGTTAAGAGGGCAACAGGGAGGTGGCTGGGCCCACAGTGACACCCCCTGTCCCACTCACGGGTCCATCAGAGTCAGGCAATATGAAGGCCACAGTGGCAGTGCTGAGTTTCATCCTCTCCAGTGCGGCCAAGCACAGTGTTGATGGTGGATGCTTGTCCAGTGAACTGCAGCAGCTGGGGCTGCCCAAAGGTATGGGTTGTGGGTGGGCAGCTGGGCAGTCTGTGGGCCAAGGGCTGCTAGAGAGGGGGCCAGGCCCTGTGACCCTATGGTGTGCCCTGCCCTGTCTGGGCCAGGAACCCAAGCCCAGCTCCCACCTGATACCTCCAGAGCTACTCCATTCTACCCCCAGAGCACGTGGCCAGCCTGTGCCACCCTTATGAGGAGAAGCAAAGCCTCTTGCAGAAGCACTCGGGGTCTGCAACCTACGCAGTAAGTATGAGCCCAGCCAGTGTCCGCGCTCATTCTAGAAGGTGCACGCAACATGCAAAGTGCATGGAGAGTCCAGGGAGATGACTTAACCACAGTCACATGCCCAGCAGCCGCAGAGCTGGGACCTGGCCCTGGGTCTCCTGACTCCACGGGCTGTGCGATGTGTACATACAGGATCAGGCCTCGCCCTTTTCTCCTAGCTGACCCTTTCCTAGTCCCCCATGCCCCATGGGTGAGCACCCAGCTCACTCTCTTTCCTCCCTCTCCAAAGTGTGGTCTCTTGCAGCACGAGTGGCAGAAGGGGCAGCAGAGACTATGGACCCCTCAGCTGCATCTAAGACCTCTGTGTGGTCTAGCTGTGTGTGCTGGAGGGGGGCTCTTGGCCACCATTTCCCCCTCTGTAAATGAGACCGATACCTGTGGCATGGAGGACAGGAGGCTGGTGTGCGTGCCAAGCACTTGGAGCAGGGCCCTGAGTGAGCATGGACGTGGGAGCAGGGGTGTTCCTCGACTTTATGTACCTTAGGGATGGGAGTGGGGCTACCTGTGTGGGTTGACAAGGCATTGCTTTCCCCTACCCCACCTCTGTCCCAGCCCTGCAAGTCAGTCCTTGGGGGTCTAGGAGGGAAGAAGCGCCTGGCTGTGTGACCTCGGGCTGGTACCTGGGCCTCTCTGGCTCTGAGTTCCTGGGAAAGTCAGCACCCAAGGAACGCCCTCCAGTTTAGCACCTTGACAAGAAGGGTGGGGACACTAGGTTCAGGCCCACCCCTCTGGTCCAAACCCCTCGGCCCCAGCTGGAGGATGAGGAGATGCTGGGCTTGGGTGGGGGAATCTCCTTAGCTTGGCTAAAAGGCTCAAGGTGTCAAAGGCTCAGCCTGCCCCCCAGGAAGGAGCCTGGGCCCAGCCAGTCACCAGGACAAGGGCAACTATGGCGAGCAGGAGGTCCAGGATGAGGAGAACCACGGCATAGCTGGAGATGAAGGTGTCCAGCGGGCTGGAGGCTTTGGGGCCAGGAGTACTTAGAGCAGAACAAGAAGGCTATGACCAGGCGGGGCCCCGCCTCCCGGACTTCTGAGAAGGCAGAATCTGCACTCAGAAGGTGCTGTGGGACCAGAGAGTGGGGCTAGGAGCATCTTGGAGGGCTCCATGAGCAGGGGAGGCAGGCTTCAGATCAGGGCATGTGGAGGAGGCAGATGGACAGAGGGAGGAGGCCTGCAGAGGGAAGGAGGTACTGACCGAGGTCTGGGATGACCGTGTCTACCAAGAGGCCCTCTGCCTCCCCCAGGGTGTGCAGACACTGGCGCGCACAGTCCTACCTGAGGGCCCGGGCTGGTGCCAGCCTGAAGGTGGCACCCATTCTAGTGATCAGTGGATCTGGACTGGTGGCAGAATCATCACAGACTTCAGGGGCCTGCGCAACCTTGCAGGACTAGGGGAGGTCATCTCTTCCAGCCTCCTGCCCTCGACCCCAGAACCCTGGTCTGAGCCCTGGGTCACCCAGGGCCACCCCGGACCCCCTAGAATTCCTCTACCACCACTTGGTCAAAGTTCTGCAGAGGTCTGAGGATGAGGGTCAGCTGGGGGGTCAGGAGAGGATGAAGAGGGTCACAGCTCTACCAAACCAAGCCTTATTTCTTGTGGCCCCTGGCCTACTCCTCTGATGCCAACCTCCGGCTGGCCCAGCCCTGCAGAGTAGGTGCTCAAAGGCATCAGTAGCAGTTTGTCTTATGCTGGTCTCCCCCGAGGTCCCCCTCTGGAGCCCGGTACCACAGATCTCAGGGTGAGGGGTACAGCTCAGTCTTCCTTCCCCCTCATCCCCCTCACAGGGGCTTTGTCCACCAAGGCCCCTGACTGCTAGGGGACCCACACCCACGGCCTCCCTCTTTCTGACTGCTGGCCCTTCCACAGCCTGGATACTTGAGCTCTGGGCAGAGGGGTAACGATCCCAGGACTGTCTTCGCAAGCAGAGACGCTGCTTGGCATGAGGCCCTGACTCCTTGGGTTGAGCTCAGCAGCAGGTATGTCACCAAGGCCCCCTGGGCAGAAGGGGCTCAGTTCTGAGGGCCCATCACTTGCCACACCTGCATGTTCCTGCTAGGCATCCACCCTGGGGACCCAGCTTTCCCCCTGCCCCCAGCTGCTGGCAGCCCCATCTTAACTCATCCAGGGTCCTGGAGGCCACGCCAGGAAGCAGCCAGCAGCTGGGAGGAGCACTTGATGTTTCTGCATGTTTTTTTATGGAGCTCCCTTGGGTGGGAGGGGCTATAGACTCAAGGGAGACTGCAGGCCACCCCTTCCCCACTCCCTGGCTGGGTGGGCTTCCAGCTCAGGCGTCTGACTGGAAGGACGGGACCGTCCTGTCACAGAGGCAGGTCTGAGTAGTCCAGGCCCAGTTTTACCCTCCAGCGGGGCCCCTCCCATTCACTTGTCCAGCTGGCTTTGCCCAAAGCACAAGTGATGTCTATGTGGACTGTGTCCCCTGTCCCCAAAGGGAGTCTGGCTCCAGTCCTGGCCTGGAACTCAGAGACCTTAGAATTAGAGGCCACATCTGGCAGGGTGGACCAGCATGGTCTGCCCACAGCCAGGGCAGGTACCATGTTGGCAGCCCCAGACCTGACACCACTGCTCCCGTGTCCCCTCTCCACTTCCATCCTGCACATCACCTACACTACGTGCTGTCCCTGATGAATCCAAGCTGTCAGCTTCTGTCAGCTTGGCCACGAAGTCATACTGACCACAAGGAGAACGGTGCAGCCTGAGTTGGGGGCTAAGTGGGAATGGGCCTGGTGTGGGGTGGGGAAGGTGGGGGTGAGGCAGGTGTCTGGCGCCTCTCTGCTTATCTTCCCTTCTCCCTTGCCCACAAAGGAGGCATCTTCTCCATGTCCCTCTGCCACCCTGGGGACATAAAATACTGCCCCAGGTCTGTCTTTCCTTGGACGTAGCCCACCTACCTTCCTGTGGGACTCAGGGCTTTGTTTTGTCCTGTGGCCCACATGAGAAGCAATTATCCCTGCTCTGCTCAGCTGAGAGAGGACAAACTGAGGCAAAGCAGGGGAACTGCTCTGTCATAGTCTGCCTGTTAATGGCAGAGTCAAGACCAGCCCTTCCCTGATTGTCAGGTCCAGTGGACACCAAGCGTGAAGGCTGTATTAGCCCATTTTGCGTTGCACCAGAGGAACGCCTAAAATTGGTTTATTTATTTATTTTTGAGACAAAGTCTAGCTGTGTCGCCCAGGCTGGAGTACAGTGGCACGATCTCAGGTCACTGCAACCTCCGCCTCGTGGGTTCAGGCTATTCTCCTGCCTCAGCCTCCCAAGTAGCTGGAATTATAGCCATGCACCACCATGACTGGCTAATTTTTTGTATCTTTAGTAGAGACAGAGATTTGAGATGGAGTTTCGTTCTTGTGACCCAGGCTAGAGTGCAATGGTGTGAACTTGGCTCACTCCAACCTCTGCCTTCCAGGTTCAAGCAATTTTCATGCCTCAGCCTCCCAAGTAGCTTGGATTACAGGCATACACCTCCATGCCTGGCTAATTTTGTATTTTTAGTAGAGACAGGGTTTCACCAGATTGGCCAGGCTGGTCTTGAACTCCTGACCTTAAGTGATTCACTCACCTCGGCCTCCCAAAATGCTGGGATTACAGGCGTGAGCACCACTCCTGGCCCTGAGACTGGGTAATTTATAAAAGAGGTCTTTGCCTCACAGTTCTGCAGGCTGTACAAGCATCTGCTAGGCTTCTGGTGAAGCCTCAGGAAGCTTTTATTCCTGGCGGGAGGCAAAGAGGGAGCAGGCGTGTTGCATGGTGAGAGAGGAAGCAAGAGAGGGGAGGCATCAGGCTCTTTTAAACAACCAGCTCTCCAGTGAACTATTAGAAAACTCACTCATTGAATCACTTGAACCCAGGAGGTGAAGGTTCCTGTGAGCCGAGATCATGCCACTGCACTCCAGCCTGAGCTGTGAGTGAGACACTGTCTCAAAAAAAAAAAAAAAAAAAAAAAAAGATAAAGAAAAAGAAAAAAGAAGAAAACTCACTCATTACCATGGGGAGGGCACTAATCCATTCATGAGGGATCCCCCACCATGACCCAAACACCTCACACTGTAGGCCCCACCTCCAGCATTGGGGATCACATTTCAACATGAGATGTGGATGGGACAAGTATCCAAACTATGTCAGAGGCCTCCCCCTCCCTCTCATCAGAGTCTTCTGTCCTCAGTTCAGGTGCATGCTGGCCTCCATGCCTGGCTTCCTAGGAAGTCATCTTGGCCCCAAGGGGTTGGGCAGGGCCACTAGGCTGAGGGTTGGAGCCCTATCTCTCTTGGTCCCAGCCTGGGTCTCCATCACTGACTTTGCTTGTTGCGTTCTCTCCACACCTGCTCCCTGCCGCCCAGGGGTCAGTCTGGGTGCAGGCCTGGGTAGAGGTCCAGGAGCAGATTCTGCCCCCCAGCTCATACCTCCTGTGCACCATGGCAGCCAAAATGCACCAGCATGGCCAGGAGTGCTGCCTTGTCCCTGTATTCCCAGTGTTTTGGGAGGCTGAGGTGGAAAGCACTTGAGACCAGCCTGGGCAACATAGCGAGACCCTGTCTCTACAAAAAATAAAACTACGCATGGTGGCGTGCACCTATAGTCCCAGCTGCTCAGGAGGCTGAGGTGGGAAGATTGCATGAACCCAGGAGGTCAAGGCTGCAGTGAGCTATGATTGAGCCACCACACTCCAGCCTGGGCCACAGAGCAAGACCCTGTCTCTAAAACAAGAAGCAAAGTGCACCAGCGTGTGGATACCAGCTTCTCCTGGTGTGTGGACCTGACCTCACTACTCGGCCCCATCGGTGAGTAGGAGACTGCCTCCTGTCTTCCAGAACATTCCCGACACTACACCTGTGTCCCTCCTGCATTCTCTGGTGGGCTTTGTGAGAGGGTCTGTCACCTACCTCTCTGGCTGCCCTAAGACCCAGCTCAAACCTTCCCTGTCGCTGAGAACCTTTTCCTGAAGAGTCTTTCCCTGAGCCACAGGCCCCCTCATTTCAGAGCTTTGGGTGGGGTGAGTACAAGGATCAACTCTCTGCTACCAGCCTGGGAGGAATTGTCCCTAGGGTTGGGTCTCTGGATGGCATATGAGGATCTACACCAGGACCCAGATGCCTGTAACCTGAAGGGCAGGCCCTTGGCCGCCCCGGCTTCACAGATCCCCTCGTCTAGCCTGACCTTCCGGGACAGGCCTGACCCCTGCATCCTTTGATCTTGGTCCCTACTGGGAACTCTGGTTACCCTGGCTTACCTACTTTGACTCCAGAGGTAATGCTGACATTCCCCATGAGACAGAGTTACAACTGAGACTAAAGTAGGGGTACCTGGCTCAGGGTAACCATGGCCATGCAGAGCTCAGATCCTGGCCCTGTTCAGCCTCCGCCTCCTGAGTTCAAGTGATTCTCCTGCCTCAGACTCCTGAGTAGCTGGGACTACAGGCGCATGCCGCTACGCCTGGCTAATTTTTTGTAGTTTTAGTAGAGATAGGGTTTCACCGTGTTAGCTAGGATGGTCTCGATCTCCTGACCTCGTGATCCACCCGTCTCAGCCTTTGAGTGTTGAGATTACAGGTGTGAGCCACCGTGCCCGGCCTCCCCAGCATCCTTCTAGCTCTGGTGCCCTGCAGGGTCTACCTTGGAGCACCTGGAGCCCAAGAAGCTGCCCCTCACATTTGTGATCCCAGGGACCCCCTTCCTGATCATGATGAAGGCGGACCCAAACCCGCTGAGGTGCCTGAAGGAGCAAGGGTCAGCCTCTGCCTCCTCCGGCCTCTCTGATGGGGAGGATGTTATCCCAGCAGTGTGAGCTGGGAGCAGAATCAGGAGGATGGGGGTTTTCTCTGTGGGTAGCTCTGGGCTCCAGGGTGGATCCCTCTTAACCTGGCCCTTCCCCTGTGGCTCTCCTTGGCCCCAGGCAAAGAAAGGGACAGAGTGGGACCTGGGTGCTTTCTTACCCAGCTGCAGTTCCCCCTCCCCCCTGCCCCTTTCCCAAGGTGATAGAGAACCTGGCGGGCAGGCTGTGCCCCATAGAAGAGTTCCATTTCCTTCTGGTGAGGGATGGGAACCAGCTTGGGGCAGGAGGGATGAGGGTTCTGGGGGCTCTCCCAGCCCTGCCTCATATTTGAAGGATGCCGTCTGGGCGGCAGCATGGTTTAGGTTAGACAAGGCGGCCCCAGGTTTATAGCCTGGCCTCGGGCAGGATGCTGCCATGCCACCTTTTCTTCTGCACGTCCTGACCTGGCACCCTACCTAGTTAAAGGTCCTCAGGCCTCCTGCCCCCTGGGCATTGCCGCCACTCCCTGCCCAGGCACAGCTGTTCTTGTCCTGGACTAATCTTCAGAGATTCTTGTCCAGCCCACAGCTTTGCTGGACATCGCAGGCTGGGCCAGGCCCACTGCCCAGCACTAACATCTCTTTGTGAGTCTCAACCAGACTGAGCTGCAGCTTCAGGGTCAGGGTAGGTGCTGACTTAATTGATGTGACCCAGGACAAGGGGGTTTATTGATGGTGTCACATCTGCTTAAGTTTTTGGCCTGTATTATCTCATTAGGGCACGATACCCCTCTGTCCCATGCTTAGGTGCCCACCTGTGGCCACAGTGCCTTTCCTACCTCCATCCCTACTTGAGGCTGGTGTCCAGGCACCTGTGGCTCCAGGCAGAAGGCTGAGTGCAGAGCCAGGCCTGGGCAGATGTTCCACAGGGGCTGCAGGAGCTGACAGCCCTGACCACCTAGGCCGTGGCCATCCATTCCACTTCAACGTGGCTGACCCCTCATCCACCATCCTTCCAGGGGCCAGGCCTGGGCCCAAACTGACTTTTGCCTGCCCCTGGTCCTCCTCGTGTTTTTGGCTGAGCTTGATGGTCTTGCCTGTTTCCTTGATTATCCTCAATCAGAGGTTTATAGAGCCACGTGGGGACATCACATCTCCTGTCTACCAGGCCCTCACCAGAGACAGGACTGCCTTGGCCCGGGCCTGGGATAGTCAGGGGTCACACTCGCCTGTTGGGACCTAGATTCAGCAGCTTCAATCTGGGCAATGGCCTGATGAGCGGCTGCCCCTTTTCCTCTGCTTGGGGGAGGCAGGAGAGGAAGGTCAGGCAGGGGATCTGCTTCCTGCCCACCTGAGGCTGGTTGGAAGCAGGGCGCCCACCTGTACCTGTCTCACCTTGCTGCAGGTGCATCGGAGGCTGAACCCCTCCCCTGATCTCCTGCAGGTGCAGATTCCAGGTTTCCAATGGGTGTTGGGGTGGGCTCCACTGCTCTCCTGACCCTAGGGAACCCTGGGCTCCATGAGGCCTTGGCCTAGCCAGATTGTTTCCCACACTGTCACCTCCCCACACTGTCACCTCCCCAAACATGGGGCTGCATGCTGTGTGCCCTGGGTGGGACATTGGAAGGAGTTCCACCTTCCAGGTTGGATCACAGGAAAGCCTCTGCCGTGGGCATGTGCTGGCCGAGACAGATGGGGTTGAACCAACCCTGTCACTTTGGCCTTGGGCAAGTCACCCGTGCCTTGCTTCCCTTTCCCCAGCAGCCAGATGGGGATAATAGCACCTATTTCACCTGTACTAAAGTGGTCACTTGTTAGCAGGAACTGAGTCCCGGAGGAGGTGCAGACAGAGCCATCAAGGCAGCACTGCAGCTGGACCTGGGTGTGAGTCCCTGCTCCTGGCTGTGAGATGTGTGTCTCCCTCTGTTTATTCATCTGAAGGATAGGGCTGTGCTGTTCTGGGGTCACTGTGACAATTCAACTGGCCTGTGTGAGTTGGTGGTGGCCTCCTGAGATGGTTTGAGGTGAGCTGGAGGTGTGTATTGAATGCCCCCTCACCCCGTGGGGAAGACCCACTTAGGGAAGACTCACGTGTCTGTATGGAGGAATATAGGTTCCCTGCCCCTCAGCTGTCCTCTGTCCCTTCCCAGCCCCCTCTGCTGTCCTGCAGGCTCTGCCGGTGGCCATCCAGCTTGGTGGCCATCTGGCTGGTCCACTCTTCCAGGTGGACCCTCTCTCCTCACGTGGTGCAGGTCCCATTGCGCCACCTCCAGACAGGCATGCTAGCCCCCAGAGCTGCCCTTCCCTGCTACCCAGCCCCCACCCGCAAGTATGTGCCACCTCCCTAAAGCCCGCTGTGTTCACCAACTGTGTTTGAACTCTGTCTCTGTGCAAGGCCTCATAAAAGCCTGAAACAGCCTGGCTTGTAGTGGGCCAGGAGACCAAAACTTGAAGACAGAGTGGCAGAGTGAAGACAGAGAGACCACCTAGTCAGCCTCAGCCCCAGGACTGTGTCCATGCTGGTCCTGGCTCCAGTGACCCAGTTGTCTCCTGAGACGCCTGTAAGGGCTCCTGTGGTGATGGAGGTGGCTGGAAAGAACAGGCTGCCATAACCCTCCCTCCCTGAGAAGGCCCACTGGGGAATGTTTTAGGCTTCAGGGCATCCTGGGGGGCATCTTCCAGGGACCCCTCCTACACCCTGTCCCACCCTGGCTCTCTAGTGAGAAATTGCAGTTGCTTGGACAGCGGGGCTGACCCAGGACAAGTGCATCTATTAGGCTGGTCTTCGGGGTGCTGGGGTGGGGGCAGGGGCGCTTCAGGGATAGGAAGGAGAGGCCTGTGTGTTCCAGAAGTACAGAGGAACCTGGTGCCAGCCTCAGTCAACCCTGATGTGATGATCTGTCCACCAACCCTCTTTGATGTCTTGGTGCTGGCTGCTGTCTTTGGCCAGGTAAGCTCATGGTCTGGGCTCCTGGGGTCCCCTCACTGGGCCTGCCCACTGCCTGCAGGTAGGGGAGCCTACGTGCCAGGACTATCCTTGGCTCCCCCTTCCAGGTCATGGGTTCAAAGACCATTCCTGGATTCCACCACTGCCAAGCGTCAATGGTCACAGGAGCTGCTTGGGCTTTCTGGGTTAAGACCCTTGCCTATCCCTGTGTCCCCCCCTGCAGTAAGGGGGCTGCAGGGGTCAGCCTCAGTCTCTGCCCTGGGAGCCTGCCTTACCTTGCCCTGGCAGCCCCACACCTGCCCTGGAAGACCCCCCACACCCACTGGCTCTGATCCACTGTAGAGCAGCCAGGGCACCCGTTGCTCACACCCTCTGGCCTGAGGCTGACTGGCTCTGTGGCTGGGTTCAGGGGTTCAGGGGTTCAGGGAGCGGGTGGGCCTTGCCCTCAGCAGCCCCTATTCCTGCTCTGACCCCTTTTCAGTCTTCCTCCTCTTGTGGGCGGTACCCTGGGGCCCTCACCCCTGGAGGTGTGAGGACCTCCCAGCTCCTCACACGAGATGACTGTCTAAGTATCTAGAAATCAATATTTTAAATACAAACTTTGGATCGCTTCGTGACTTTTGCATATCCTCAAAGGGCCATCGTTTCTCTTAGGACTGACAGTCCCTCCAGCCCTACTGGGCCAGACTAGGCAGGTGTAAGGGTGCCCTGTCCCAGCCCTCTTTGGGGCGAGCTTCTGTCCCCTTCCTGCTGCCTGGAAGCAGGACCACACTTTGGTGGCAGGAGGGGCAGCAGAGACTGTGGACCCCCGAGCTGTGCCTAAGTCCTCTGTGTGGTCTAGCTGCATTGGCCATCATTTACCACTCTGTAAAGAAGACCAATACCTGTGGCATGGAGGGCGTGAGGCTGGTGTGCGTGCCAAGCACTTGGAGCAGGGCCCTGAGTGAGCATGGACGTGGGAGCAGGGGTGTTCCTAGACTTCATGCACCTTGGTGATGGGAGTGGAGCTCCCTGTGTGGGTTGACAAGGCATTGCTTTCCCCCACCCCACCTCTGCCTCAGCCCTGCAAGTCCAGTCCTTGGGGGTGTAGGAGGGAAGAAGTCCCTGGCTGTGTGGCCTTGGGCTGGACCCTGGCCTTCTCTGGCTCTGAGTTCCTGGGAAAGTCGGTGGGGTTGGAACTCTGGATTCATTCCTCAGCGTTGAGGCACTGTCTGTGGAAGCCGTGGGACAAGGTGAAGGTGGGGAGAGGAGAGGCTTGGAGTTTGGGTTTCAGCAGAGGGATCAGCAGCGTGAGGGGTCACCTGTGTGTAGAGGAAAGGGAGTGAAGGCCAGGAGTGAGGAATGAGTCTGAGTGCACCCAGGATGGTGCTGCGTCTCCTCCCACATCCACCTGGCCCCGGGGAAGGGAGAAGAAAGGCCACGAGACAAAGGGGAAACTGAGTTGGGTCCACACATGTCCTTCCAGGACCTGGAGGTGCCACTGTCTGGCCCTTATGCAGTGGGAAGTGGGGGAAGGAAGATTCCCTCCCCACACCTCCTGTTCTCTGTCCCAGGTCTCCTGGCCCCCTGTGCACCTAAGTTCAGTCTCTGTCATCCCCCAGCATCATTTCTAGGTTTGGTGGGAGGCAGCTGGGAACAGGTTAGGGGTAGGTGGGGCCTGTTTGGGGGAGTCTGCTTGACTGCCTGAGCCACTTCCCACAGTAGTGGGGAGCTTTTCTGGCACATTGACTGCACCACCAAGGCACTGCCAACAGTAGCTCCCGGGGAGTGTTTGCAGAAGGCCCTGGCAGGGGTGGTGATGGATCCCACCCAGAACAAAAGCAGGGTCGGGGGTCAGGGAGAACCACTTACCTGTCTGGAGAGGCTCCTCTGTGCTGCACTGTGCGTGTCTACACTCCAAGGCTGAACACCCCGTGGGAGGCCCTCCACTTCAGCACCTTGACAAGAAGGGCAGGGACACTGGGATCAGGCCCAGCTCCCTGACCCCAAACCCTGCAGCCCCAGCTGGAGATGCTGGGCTTGGGTGGGGGAATCAGGGGTGTAAAGGGACCTGCTTACCCCTCAGCTTAGCTCAAGGGCTCAAGGCATCAAAGGCTCAGCCTGCCCCTCAGGAAGGAGTCTGGGCCCAGTCAGACACTCACTAGGACAAGGGCAAATGTGACGAGCAGGAGGCCTAGAATGAGAAGAGCCACAGCATAGCCAGGGAAGGAGGCGTCCAGCAGGTTGGGGCTAGGAGTGCCTAGAGCAGACAAAGAAGGCTATGGCCAGGCGGGGGCCCTGCCTCCCAGACTTCTGAGAAGGCATAATCTGGGCCCAGAAGTTGCTGCGGGACCAGGGAGCTGGGGCTAGGAGCATCTTGGAGGGCTCCATGAGGAAGGGAGGCAGGTTTCAGATTAGGGCATGTGGAGGCAGCGAGCCCAAGGGAGGAGGCCAATGGACAGACGGAGGAGGCCTGCAGAGGGAAGGAGTTACTGACCGAGGTCTGGGATGACCATCTCTACCAAGAGGCCCTCTGTCTCCCCCAGGGTGTGCAGGTGTGCAGACCCTGACACACACAGTCCCACACAAGAGCCTGGGCTGGCACCGTGCTGAAGAAGGTGGCACCCACTCTGGCGGTCAGTGGGTCCAGCCTGGTGGGAGGATTATCACAGACTTCAGGGGGCTGGGCAGCCTGGGGGGCCTAAGGGCGGTCATCTCTTCCAGCCTCCTGCCCTCAACCCCAGAACCCAGGTCTGAGCCCTGGGTCACCCAGGGCCACCCCGGACCCACTGGAATTCCTCCACCACCACTTGGTCAAAGTTCGGCAGAGGTCTGAGGACGAAGGTCAGCTAGGGAGTCAGGAGAGGATGGAGAGGGTCACAGCTCTACCAAAGCCTTGTCCAGTCATCGCCCGTCTTCCCGAGGCCTCTTCCCCGATCACCCCACTTCACCCATCCGGTCAGCTCCCCTGAAGTGCCCAGAAGTCAGGGCTGGTTTTGTCCTCCAAGGCCTTGGTGTAGGGCTGGCCCAGGATCTGCAGCCAAACTTCATACAGCACCAGCTCCGCCTTCTCCCCTAGAGCGATGGGGGTGGAGGCGGCATCAGCCTGCTCTCCCTCTCCTGGAAGCCCTGGGGTGGGGCGCGCACCCAAGCTCTAATACTCCATCCAGGGGTCAGCCGCCGCTGGTCTAACGGTCAAATTTCTTGCTGCCTGTTTTTATGTGGCCCACGAGCAAAGAATGGCTTTTACGTGTTTAAATGGTAGAAAACATGGAAAGTAGAATCGTATCTTGTGACACATGAGAAGTACGTGACAAGCAAACTTCCATGTCCATAAAGAAAGTTTCCCGGGAATGTGGCCACACTCAATTGTTGACATCTTGCCTAGGGCTGATTTCTTGCTACAGGGGAGGGTTTGAGTAGGTGGTGACTAAAAGCCAGTGGTCTGCAGAGCCTTAAAGAGTTTCCTTCTGGCCCTGTACGGAAAACGCTTGCTAACCCCTGCGCTGATCCATCTAATGGAATACACTGCTCACTCCGAGAGTTAATCCTAGTAGGAAATGTTGCTGGTAATTTAATAGGTGCTGCTTTTATGTTTTATTTTGTCCAAATTCACTCCCTGCGAGGAGGTCGTGTTGGGGCTTGTGGCCATCAAAGGTGAAGCCTCTTTAAGAGGATGCGTGGGGAGCTCTACCGTCTGCTGAGAGGGTTGTGATGGGCCCTCTGTGTTGAGGAATGAAGAGGGAACACTGCCTGTCTGCCAGGAGCTGGCTTTCTGGGGAGCAGAAGAGATGGTGGTTCGGACCCGTGGAGGTGGAGGCCCAAACCAATCTGGTC
Organism: Macaca thibetana thibetana; assembly: GCF_024542745.1. Classification (NCBI taxonomy): domain Eukaryota; kingdom Metazoa; phylum Chordata; class Mammalia; order Primates; family Cercopithecidae; genus Macaca; species Macaca thibetana. Next base: position 158,745,701 of record NC_065584.1, on the reverse strand, counting down.
TCTGGGGCGGCCGGCAGGGAGAGTAGTTGTGTAGGAGTGGGTGTGAGGGCAGAGCCTGAAGGAGGGTACCCCTGACTGCACCCCCAGGAGGCTGCGGTGGTGGGTGTGGGGCAGCACTGTAGGAGGACCAGCACCTTCTGTGACTGAGGGGTCCTTGGAGAGCAGCTTCAGGCTGTGTGTGGCTGGAGGGGACTGATTTGCCCTGCGCTCTCCTAACTTGGGTGTGGGCCAGCTCTCCCTGTTTGGATGGCACGAGCTGGGAGAAGTCATCCCATCAGGAGGCCCCCAGAGGAGATATGGGTTTCTTACAGCCCCGGTACTGGGACAGAGCTGAGGGTTTTTGCCCCTGACTTGGTGGGACAGATCTTGGCATGCATGTGAGGACTCAGTGAGGTCCTGTGCAATCAGGGAGGTGACGGGACCCTCTCATCCCTCTGATCTTGACTGCTTCTGGCCTCTGTCCAGCTCCTTGCTAAAGCTCTATGCCCCATTCCTCTCTATGGACCCAACAGATGAGCAAGTATTGTCTGAAGGAAATTCTGCCCATTCTGTAGAAGGGGAACATTGAGGTTTACAGAGGGGAAGAGCCTGCTGGCCCAGAGACACACAGGGATCGCAGCCCTACTAAAAATATACAAATTAGCCAGTGTGGTGGCACATGCTTGTAATTCCAGCTACTAGGGTGGCTGAGGCATGATGATCACTTGAACCCAAGAGGCAGAGGTTGCAGTGAGCTGTGATCTCACCACTGCACTCCAGCCTGTGCAACAGAGCATGACCCTGTCTCAAAAAAAAGTTAAAAACCATTTGTCCAGTATAAACTTTTTCAAAATACATACTCAAACATAGAAAAGTCTAGAAATGTAATCAATATTAATTTCAGGAAAGAATTCTAAGATGACTTGTTTTGGTTATCTGCATTTTTTTTCTTTTATTTTTTGGACATAGAGTCTTGCTCTGTCACCCAGGCTGGAGTGCAGTGACCCGATCAGGGATCACTGCAGCCTTGACCTCACAGGCTTAAGCCATCCTCCCACCTCAGTCTCCTGAGTAGCTGCTACTACAGGCACATGCCACCATACCTGGCTAATTTTTGGATTATTGTATTTTTTGCAAAGATGGGGTTTTGCTATGTTGCTCAAGCTGGTCTTAAGTGATCCGCCCACCTCGGCCTCCCAGAGTGCTGGGATTACAAGTGTGAACCATGTGTGCCAGGCCTGTTTTCTTTTCTGTAATGACCATGACCATAGATTTCATGCACCAACATTTTTCTAACAATAGTATTTACAAAGTGTACTATGATAAATGTTCAGAGAAAAATAATATAAAATTGTAAAAATCATACATAACTAGTTTTTTTGTTTTTGTTTTTGTTTTTGTTTTTAAAAAAAGGAAGAAACAAACAAAGTATATTGTCCAGGAAGATAGTTACTTACCACTTTGTATTTCTCTGGTGAACTCATTGGGAACTCTAAAAAGTTCCAGGAGTAGAATCATGGGGTCAGAGTACCCTGGCTTTAACTTCTGGTTCAGAGAATCCTAACAACTTACATTGTCACCAGCAAGGTGTTTGACTACCTGAGCCACTCTCACCTTAAATCAATTCTCATCTGACATTAGCTGCTCAGCTTTCTGCTGATACATTGACTCCAGGAGGCTCCTTGAGTTCTGTGTGTTTGGCTGGCCTCTGGTGGCCCCATTATTATTTTCTGCCAGGTAAAGGTCAGTCACCTGCTCACAGACGTCATCACTCATGATATGCTGCAGCTGGAATCAAACAAAGGCAAGCTGTTAGTGAACACAGAAAACATTTCTCCGTTATACAGTTCAATGCTCCTTTGATCCAGTCATTCAACTCAAAAAAGGCTTTGGTTTCCTTTGGCTAGCAATTTTAGAAAATTAATCATACAAACTACTGTATCATTTTCTTGGAGAATAATCAAGCCAAGATTTTCAACCATATCAGTGGTCCATTGTAAAATTTTCATATCTATTTAAAATCAAAACCATAGAAAATTCAGGTTAATATACTTTTATTGTTGTTGTTTTGTTGCACCCAGGCTGGAGTGCAGTGCTTGATGGCTTACCACAACCTCTGACTCCTTGGTCCAAGTGATTCTCCTGCTTCAGCCTCCTGAGTAGCTGGAATTACAGGCACGCACCACCATGCCCAGCTAATTTTTATGTTTTTAGTAGAGACAGGGTTTCACCATGCTGGCCAGGATGGTCTCGATCTCCTGACCTCATGATCTGCCCGTCTTGACCTCCCAAAGTGCTGGAATTATAGGTGTGAGCCACAGTGCCCAGCCTAATGTACTGTTTATTTAAAATTCTAAGGATCTTTAAATACTTTTCCATGGATCATATTTTTATTGCATTTTAAAATCATTTTCAATTTGCTTTCACACATATTCTCCCTCATCTGATCCTCACAACTGCCCTGGGAAGCAGGTTGGGGAGAGAGTTGGGGCCGGTTAGGAGACAAATTTACCCAATGCATAAGAAAGCTCACTGTGAGCCGGGTGAGGAAGGGAGCCTTGGAGAATCATGAATGCAGTATCTATGTCTATATTCCCAGCCCAACTACAATGCCTGAAATTAATTAGGTATTTAAGAAATAGCTGCTGAATTATTACCTACGAGCGCTCAGCTGAAGAAGCAGGATTGGGACTAACAGTCAAGCTTCCTGACTCCTAGCCGAATACCTTTCCAAACACACCACCTATTTTTCTATATCTGATAAAAATTATAGTGCTTAAGATGTACATAATGTGAACTCACTTTCAATACAGGCCACTCATGATTCACTATCAGTAGCTTTTGTGACAAACTTAGTAAACTAGAAAGTTGAACCTTTCAGAGTTCCCATTCTCATGTCATATGCTGTTTCTGTTTTGAAATAAAAATCCTTCCAAATGAAACTGTATCCATCAAAATGACAGAGAAGTGGAAATAGACACAAGAAGAAAGTAAAACAGTAATTTCAACATCAATTTGTCTATTTTGCTTTAATAGTATAACCTCCAAGCCATTCTATTTTTAGGAAGATACATTCTTTTTGAAGTGTTAGAAACCATGATAACTATTCTTAACTTTAAGTCCTAAATGACCAGTGTGTGTATTAGTAGATAACTGGACACAGCAAGGTCAGAAGGGTGACTGAGTGTGGCAGAAAGGGCAGTATCTCCAGCAACTGCAGATGGCTAAATGACAATGAGTCCAGATAATGGATTCTGATACAACCATTCAAATAATGCTTATGAGTACTTGATAACATAGGAAAAAACCTTAAGATACAATGTTTTAGAGAGAAAAAAGGGAAGGTGGAAAAAATAGATGGAAAGCATGACTTCAATCATGCATACAGATGCTTCCACTTTGTGTTTTTTTTTCTTTTCTTTTTTTTTTTTTGAGACAGGGTCTCACTCTGTCGCCCAGGCTGGAGTGCAGTGGCATCATGATCTCGGCTCACTGCGGCCTCTACTTCCTGGGCTCAAGCAATGCTCCCACCCAGCCTCCTACGTACCTGGGACTACAGGTATGTGCCACCATACCCAGCTAATTTTTTGTATTATTAGTAGAGATGGAGTTTTTCCATGTTTCCCAGTCTGGTCTCGAACTCCTGAGCTCAAGTGATCCACCTGCCTCAGCCTCCTAAAGTGCTGGGATTACAGGCGTGAGCCACCGCCTCTACTTTATACTTTCTAGTAGAAGTAGACTGTATTACTGATGCCCCACCCGCACCCTCTTTTTGGATATCTGGCCCCTCCTCGAGTCTCTGGAAAGGGCAGCACTACAAATCCAGGGACAACTAGGGAACTCCCACCCTCACTGCTAGGCAGATCAGATTCTCTCTCCTGCTCATTGGAAATGACACAGTTTTCAATAGATTTTTTGCAGAGGAGCATCTATATGGTCCAGTAACACTGGGACCAGGGGTACTGCCAGGGCAAGCCAAAGCCTCAGAGGCTGGAGGAGCCTGGAGCACATGCTGAATGTTTATCCGCAGAGCAGAGCACAAGCATGGAGCAGAAGTCCAGAGTGAAGGCCTGCAGAAGAGGAAAATCGCCTCCCAGCCCAGGCAGGCCTTCCATGGTGTGGTCCTATTTTGAGTTCTGTACTTAGATGTCTGTGAGGTTGCCTATTGTATTCTCAATACAAATTCCACTTAAGTCAGCCTAGAAAAGGTTAAGATAAATGTAATGACTTGACCTGGCTGGAGTGCAGTGGTGTGATCACGGCTCACTGTAGCCTCAACTTCCTGGGCTCAGGTGATCCTTCCCCTTAAGCCTCCCGAGTAGCTGGGACTACAGACATGAGCCACCATGCCCAGCTAATTTTTTGTATTTTTCTCATAAAAATATTTTTTCAGAAGAAATCTTATATATAATACATTGAAAATCACGGATTGCTTTTTCTTCATCTTTTTTTTTCTTTTGTGAACATGTAGGTGTTTGAGTCTCACAGGATATGGGCTGTTTGAAAACTATTTCGTTATCTTCATCATCATTCATTTCAGCCACTTCAGATTTTCATCTCTCCAAAAACGTTGATGTACAAACCGGTGTGGGGCCCTGGGTATCCACAGTCTTCTCAGGAGTACCTAAAACCTTTTTCTTCTTCTTTTTGTTTTTTTCTTTTTCTTCTTCTTACATAAAACCTGGCCGTTTGTAGATGTCTGACGATTTGTTTTTGAAATCCTTTCCATTTTCTGTAAAATCAAAGAAGGAACATCATAATCATTTCCTTCTTAAGCTAATTTCTTCCCAAGTAATCCTTCTTTCCTTTTAAATCGCTCCTCCATCTGTAGCTTTTGTGTAAGTGCCGATTCTGATGATACGTGTCACTGATGGATATGATGGCTGCTTAAATGGAATATTCCAGTCTTGAAAGAGTTCTTTCTGTACTTTTTCTGGTGGCATAAAATGAGTCTCCAAAAGTCTTTCACCAAACACGTAGTTGTTCATCGTTTCAGCAACTATCTTGGCAACATCCTCAGACTCAAACTACACAAATGCATAGCCTTTGCTATTTCCAGTCCTTTTATTTCTGGATAGTCTGAACCTTGAAACAGTGCCACACTGGGAGGACAGGAAAGGATCTGGGTTTCATTCAGTAGGTTAAGTAGGTGGCACACATAGACTATTCCACGAGAAAGTTGTTCTTGTTTCTGTGTTTTGTTTTGTTTGTTTGTTTTGAGATGGAGTTTCATTCTTGTTGCCCAGGCTGGAGTGTGATGGCACGATCTCGACTCACTGCAACCTCTACCTCCTGTGTTCAAGCGATTCTCCTGCCTCAGCCTCCTGAATAGCTGGGATTACAGGCATGCACCACTACACCTGGCTAATTTTTGTATTTTTAGTAGAGATGGGGTTTCTGCCTGTCGGTCAGGCTGATCTCGAACTCCTGGACTCAAGCAATCTTCCTGCCTTGGACTCCCAAAGTGCTGCGATTATAGGCACGAGCCACTGCAGGCAGGCTTGACTTTGAAATGTATGTTGTACATCCAGTCAGCAGTGAACTCTGGGAGAACACCAAAGATGAGAATGAGAGAAGAGATACCTCCAGTTAAAGGAGTTAAGAAGAGATGCTTGAACTTAAGTTTTAAGAAGTCACTGCAGGCTAGGCACAGTGGCTCGCGCCTGTAGTCACAGCACTTTGGGAGGCTGAAGTGGGTGAACCACTTGAGCCTAGAAGTTTGAGACCACCCTGGGCAACACGGCAAAATCCTAGCTGTACAAAAAATACAATAAATTAGCCGGGCGCGGTGGCACCTGTGGTCCCAGCTACTTGGGAGGCTGAGGTGGGAGGCCAGCTGCAGTGAACTGAGATCCATCACTCCACTCCAGCTTGGGCAACAGAGTGATACCCTGTCTTAAAAAAAAAAAAAAAAAAAAAAAAAAGTCAGTGTTTCGGGTTTTCTGGATGAAACGTCTATTTCCATTAAATAAAAAGGGTCACGACAGTATGTATTATTGATTCAAGATCATAACCAGATGCTTAGAGTAAATAATTGTATCTATTTCAAAAACCAACCTCAGGATTGTTAAAAGTTAGTTTTATTGGATTTTTCTTTAAGCTGTGCTGATTCACTTAGGTCTGTCACTTCCAAGTCCATGTTTTACTACTTTGTAACCCTATTTGGAAGGAAAACTGCAGCTAAGATTATGACCTATCTTGAGATGAAAAGTTTCACTCATATACACGACACATACCCCCACCACAGTATGATGACACAGCGACCCAGCCTTAGGCAAATGGTACCACTGCCAGCAAATGCATTTTTATCTTTATTTCTTCTAAATTTTTTCTTTTGTTTCTTCTAACAGCAGCAAATGCATTTAACATTTTATTGAGATTCTCAATAGCTCCCATTTGGTTTGTATAGCAAATTGTTTACAAAGTAACTTTTTTCCATTTTTTATATTTTATTGAAAATTATGTTCTTCAGTTTTAAAGCCCTATCCCTCTCCCAAAGAAAGACTAATAACTAACTACCAAGTAATGATTATTTAGGAAAAGAACAAAAGCAAAAACAGCTTTTAAACACTTCTGGAACATGGGTAAGGGTCCAAAGTGAAGACCTTCTGGGCCCAGTGGAGGTGCTAGGCTGCCTCAGGACACCATCAGCACTTCCCCATCCACAACATCCTCAACAGCGGGGAGCCATGTGCGGACCCCGGGGGGCTTCCTGTTCCACAAGCTCCCCTCTCTTTTTCCTCTCCACCCTTGCTGCTGGGCCTCCCCTCCAAATCTGCCTAACAAAGGCAGCAGGGTCTTTAATACTGTTCGGCTTTGTCAGTGGGGACAAGGTGCTCTAGAAAGCTGAGAGATTCCCTGGTCCAGTCTGGGGCAGGAAAAAATATGCAGTGTAGCATAGATGGTTTCACTTGTCCACTCAGACACACGCTCATACTTATTAGATGGATGTATCAGATGCTTCAAAAGTCCTGATTTGTAGTAGCACAAAAGTTGCTTGTAAAAAGGAAGTTGCAAAATGGTAAAAATGTCTGCAGCAGTTCAGGCTCCTGATGACAAAGCTGGTTCTGCTAAGTAGTTATTTTGACATGCACAGCAGCTTTCCCTGTAAGTCCTGTGTTCCAAGGGTTTCATTTAGACCACAGGAAATTGATATCGAAGTTTGTAATGCTCTCTGCTGACAAAATGTGGTATATCCATCAATGGACTTCTACTCAGTAATGAAAGGAACAAATTACCAAAACCTATTATATGTCATGGACAAACCTCAAAAACATTAGCTAAGTATAAAAGCCAGACAGGAGAGCATGTATTGCATAATTCCATTGATTTGAAATGTCCAAAAAAGGCAAGTTGACAGAGACAGAAATGGTCTGATTTACCTCAAGAGGTAGGGATTCAAGCTCTCTAGAGTACATGCGATACATACATGAGAAAAAATAATGAAAAGAAAAGAAATTTAAATATAATGAAACGAAAACAATACTTCTCCCTGATTATAAAGAAAACCACATTCTTTTTGTAATAATTTGGAAGACAAAATATTAAGAAAAGTATTTAATTTTGCCACGCAAAACATTCTGGTTTGTTGCTTTTTATACTTTTGTATGCATATAAACATTTTAAAAAGTAGAATCATAACATATAGTCTTTTGTCACTATGTTTTGGGCATATTTCTATGGCAGTAAATATATCCTTGGCATCATCATTTTTAAAAGCTTGATGTATGTTAAGTTAATAATTTCCACCCCTGAAGTAAATTTTCTTATATATATTTTTTAATGAACTCAAGCAAGGATTTTTGGACTGAATTCATAGAAGTAGAATTTCTGGAGGAAAATAAAATAAAACAGTTTTAGGATTTTTAATAGAAATTTTCAAATTATCCTGCAGAAAAAATTGGTTCAGTTTATACTCCCACCAACAAGGGCAGAGCTCCAGTGTCCCCCTTCCATTTGTCGATATTTAAGCAGAAAATCTCATTGTTTTCATTACATTTATTTGGTTTCTAGTGCTTTGGAAATCTCATTTAATTTTCATTTATTTATTTATTTTTTGGTTTTTAGAGCTTTTTATTGTTTATTTTTTATTTATTTTTTTTTGCTTGCTCTATCGCCCAGGCTGGAGTGCAACAGTGTGATCTCGGTTCACTGCAACCTCTGCCTCTTGGGTTCAAGTGATTCTCCTGTCTCAGTCTCCCAAGTAGATGAAATTACAGGTGCCCACCTCCATGCCTGGCTAATTTTTTTATTTTTTACTAGAGACGGAGTTTCACCATGTTGGTCAGGCCAGTCTCAAACTCCAGACTTCAGATGATCCACCTGACTTGGCCTCCTACAGTGCTGGGATTACAGGTGTGAGCCACCAGGCCTTGCCTTTAATCTTTTCTATATGGTTATTGGCCATTTTTATTCTTATGGGAAGTGCCTATTTCTCCATTCCTATTTTCTGGCTAACCTCCAAAGTCACATTTCACTTAATTTTTATCCTGCTGATTGAAAGCATTTATCTTAGTGATTTTAATGTAAATAGGAGCAGGATAGACTGTAATTATCTAGGTCTTGCTCTGTCACCAAGGCTGGAGTGCAGTGGCATGATCATAGCTACTGCAGCCTCGCACTCCTGAACTGAAGCAATTTTCCTACCTCAGCCTCCCAAGTAGCTAGGACTACAGGTGTGTGCCACCATGCCCAGCTAATTCAAAAAAATTTTTATGGAGATGTGAATTTGCTATGCTGCCCAGGCTGATCTTGAACACCTGACTTCAAGTAATCCTCCCATCTTGGCTTGTCAAAGTGCTGGAATTACAGGCATGAACTGCTCCCAGCCATGAGCTCATTTGGTTTGCTAGTGGCGTTCTTGGTATCTTTTCATATTGGAGGCTTTGGTGCTACTGCTGAAGTATTACACTCACCATCCTGGGTTACAGGTCTTTTGTTTGAATATTGAACAGATGGAAGTGTTTAGTTCTGCATCTTTGCAGGTATACAAAATGTGCCTAGGAGGACTCTGCTTTATATCCATTCAAAGTGAGAAGTAATACAGGAAGATTTTGCCTGGCTAGAGGCCTTGAAAGAATGGAGTATTCTGGTTTAATTCTATTGACTTGGAAGTATGAAGTGAAAAAAATTCAAAACTTGTATTTCCTGTTGAATACAATTTGAAAATATAGCCAGTGATTCCACTTTTCTTCTCTAGTAAGTTTGAACATTCCAATCTACTTGGTGTTTTATTATAGAACTGCTAGTGTGCCTGCGACTTACATTGTGAAGATATGTTTTTAAAACTTGAGAGGTAAGAGGGTGTAAATGGTGTTGTATGAGATCAGGCTGGATGAGAACTGACATTGTAAATATACTTTTTAGACTGAATCTCTGATTGCCACTTGTTTTCTTATTTAACTCATAAAAATAGAACACATTGGATGGAGGGTGGGAGCAGGAGGGAGATTTATGTCTTTTAATTGCATGTCATTGTTTCATATCAAGACCCAACATATGTAATCCCTGGCTTTGGACCTACAGAAGGAAACATGTTTTTCTACCTGTTGTATGCCAGAGGTTCTTGAACACCTGGAGGGTTACTGCAGCACAGATGGCTGAGCCTTACTCCAGAGTTACTGATTCACCAGGTCCAGGGTGGGGCCTGAGAATTTGCACTTATAAAAAGTTCTCAGGTTCTGCTGGTGCTGCTAGTCCAGAGACTACATTATTGAGAACCCTCTTGTCTACTAACTGTAAATTGTAGAACTCTAGAAAAAAGCTTAGTTTGGTGTGGGATAAGAAGCTCAGAGATTATGGAGCAAATCATGAAAGATTCAACCCTTGATCCCAGCACAGTGTGGAATTCAGGTAGCAATACACAGTGACATAACACAATTCTTGATTTTCATGATTGCAAGTCATAGCCAAGTATCAAGTGAGAAAATCAGTTTCATTTGCAAGGCTTAGACAGGCCAGGTGATTCTAAAGAAAGAGGCCTTGTATTTGCTTTAAACTGGTAAAGAGCTTTGAGTGCTTATTAAATCTAAAGTTTTGTGTTTTTCTTTATTTTCTTTATTTTATTTTATTATTTTATTTTATTTTATTTTGAGATGGAGTCTCGCTCGCTTGTCGCCCAGCTGGAGTGCAGTGATGTGATCTTGGCTCACTGCAACTTCCGCCTCCTGGGTTCAAGTTCCTTCTCCCTACAGGCGTCTCAGCCTCCTGAGATAAGCTGGGATTACAGGTACCCACCACCACACCTGGATAGTTTTTTCTATTTTTAGCAGAGACGGGGTTTCATCATGTTGCCCAGGCTGGTCTTGAACTCCTGACCTAAGGGGAGCCACTGCACCCGACCTAAGGGGAGCCACCCACCCGGCCCAAAAGCTTTGTGATTTTAAAGATATTAGACATGTTTCTTGTTTTTAAAAAAATCTTAATAATGTAGGAGAATAAGAGAAATGTTTTTCCAAGAGAAATCCTTGTGATTATTTTACCTTATTGGAATGTTGGATAATATAGTCTGCTTCATTAATCATCAAACATGCTATGGATTTTCCATTTTTATAGGATTTGTGTCTCAATTGAGGTAATACTGGTAATTCTTGTACTCCATCTGAAGATGAAAAATGTAGGCCCAAAATCAGACCATACATAGAAGCTGGATTATGAAGATAGCTCTGGAGGAACATGTAGACACACACACACACTGACACACATATATATAAAGTATAAACACATATATATTTTAAAGTTTATTTTTAAAGTTTTAAAGCAAAAGCCGGCCCCTCCCCTCTCCCGGAGTAAGCAGGCCCCGCCCCTCACCCCAAGTGGGCGGGGACAGCAGTTGCATGGGCAGCTTCCTTTGTGATGCCACAGGTTCCTCTGGACACACTGCTGCCTGGCCACGCCTCCTTTCCCTTTCATCTTTCTCACTGACCAATGGGCTTGGAGCATTAAGGCCACACCCCTTTTCTGTGTTCTATTGGCGCCCTGGTTACGCCTCCTCTGGCTCAGTCACACAGCTGACTGGTAGGTGACTGGAGGTGTTCCCTGATGTGGCCCCAACCCTGCCTCCCTCCCCACCCCGCGATGTTAGAAGAAACTCGAGAGAACAAATTGGCAGCAGCCAAGAAAAAGGTAAAAAGCACCAGGTCATGGCCCCCAATCCAGCCAGAGATCCCCTCCAATGACAAGACCACTGCCAGAGTCTATACCACTCCTGAGGCACACCGGGCTGGGGCCCCCAACCCTGGCACCTCTGGGCTCCCCCCACCAAAGTCCTGGCAGTCAGTCCCACTCCTTCAGCAAGAAGCCCAGCCCCTGCCCTCACCAATCACTCCAGGGTGACTTTGGGTGGGTGACTCCTGGGGCTCCCCACTCCATACTCAGCCCTCACATCCTGCCACCCCAAGCCCAACCTCCCTGGGTTCTCGGGGCTCACCTCTCCAAGGACCTGGGTCTCCCAGCCCCAGGCCCCCCCATTGCCATTCATCCCTGGGTGACTTTGAACTGGTGATTCCTGGGGTTCCCTGCTGCAGATTCGACTCTCCCCTCCTGCTGACCCAAGCCCGACCTCCCTGGGCTCTTTGGACTGGTGTCTCCAAGGACCTGAATCCCAGCTCTATGTCCCCCTCCACCATCGTGGATCGGTGACTCAGCCATCGCACTGATGTGGTTTCCCCCCCCCCCCAGGAGGAGTGGAATGTAGTGATGTCACAGTCCCCCTACGAACTGTCATTACTGCTGCAAGACCAGCCATTGATCTTATGACCCAGTCCCCTAAGCATTCTCACCCCATTTCTGGTTCCTTGGGTCACAGCACAAATTTCCAGCTGGAAGGGGAATGGGGACTATGGGACCTAGGGGCAAGAGGTTTCAGGCTGCCTCACTCCCTTCACATAGACATTGGCAGTGTGAAAAGCCTACACTTCACCCGTGAGCTCAAAATGTTGACAGTATCTCTGGGTGGCAATGGGAGAACGAGTTTGGTTTGGTTTTCTCCCAGCCTTCTACTCTCCAAAGAGAATTTAACATTTTTTTCTGAGTTCTCCACCTCACATTCTAATTCTCCACGGTTCTGGGACCAGACAGAGCTTCAATCACTGGTCTCTGAAGTGAGATTTGCTCATCCTCTGTGGAATAGATCTTCGGAAACTGAACTTGACACCTTGAATCTTCCTCCTATCATCTCAACCTGGGGCACTTTGAGTGCCACAGGATAAATGTGGGAGATCTTTCTAAAGCATCAGTTTCCCTTGATTCTCTTGAGAGAGGAAAAACATTAATGTACTTAGGGATGACAGTCACATAGGTTTCTAAGAGTATACCAGACTTCTCTCTGAAATGAGACTTGGTTGTCCTCTTTCTGATAAATTCCCAGATTTACCAAAAAAGCTGCCTTCTGCCATGAGGACACATTGATATAAAAGTTTGAGAGGTCCTGGTGCACTTAGTCCCACTACTCGGGAGGCTGAGGCAGGAGAATTGTAAACCCAGACAGGAGCTTGCACTGAGCTGAGATCCGGTGCACTGAACAGAGCGAGACTCTGTCTCAAACTGGTGCACTTACACACTAACAGACGTGTGAGGATGTATGACTCTAAACCACACAGCGTACAGTTCCTGCCTACTTAATGCTGACTTTTCTACCACTGCCTCTGGTTTTGGTCCCTGGCAGCTGCTGATTCATGGTAAAATCCCAGAGCTTGGAGTCAGAAGACTGAGTTTAAGTTCCATTATTGCCCCCCCCTGCCTTTAATTTTTAGCCATAATATCAATCCCTCTCGGTCACTAAGTGATTGTGGCAACACCATGTACAGTTCTTGGTGGCATTAAATCAGATGGTGTATAAGAGTATTTTGCAAAAACTGTAAAGGAGGATGTGGCTGTAGGGGCTGGTAGTTCTCATGAGTATTACTGCTCTTCTTTCCCACAGCTAAAAGAATATCAGCAGAGGAGCAGCCCTGGTGTTCCGGCAGGAGCGAAGACGAAAAAGAAAACTACTGGCCGTAGCCCTGAGACAACCACTTCTGGTGGTTGCCACTCACCTGGGGATGTGAGTCTTGGCTGGCCAGTCTCCTGGGGACAGGGGGCCCAAGGGGCAGTAGAGGGTAATTGTTGAGATTGCTGGGTACTTGTTAAGAATTCTCGGTTTGAATCCTGCCTCTCCATCTGCTAGGGATCTGATTTGTGTCAGTTGCTTGAGCTCCTTGGGCCTCTCTTTTCACATCTGTAAAATAGGGGTAGTGTGGTTTGACTTCCATTTGTGAAGTTTAAATGAGATTTCATATTGTTGTTGTTTTTATGTTAATCCCTAGTACATGGCCTGCTGTAAACACCCAGGATACCCAGGAAATGGTCATTGCTGTTTGATTTTCCTCATCCCCAGTCTCAAGGGGAACCTGGGCCAATGAGTACAGTCACTTGCCATCAGGCTGTCCCTTTAGGAGTCACCGAAGGGGGCTCCAGCGTGTGGTGAGGAAAGCCCCAGGCACTAGGAGTAAGAGAAGATCTAACTTGCCACCAGCTTGCTGGGTGACCACAGAAAAGTCACTTCTTCTCCTGGGCCTCAGTTTCCTCCTCTGTAAGATGATACTGGACAAGATCAGTGTCTTTGAAACTTGTTTTTTAGCTGGAGCCCCCTTAGTTCAAGTGAACCCTTACTCAGAAGTCTGGTTTTTTTAATGGAGGTGGAGGTCTGGAGCATTACCAGATTCATCACCCACATCCTGGGCCTGAGGAGAGGGGTCCAGTGAGCATATTAAGAGCTGCATTGGTCAGGTGACTCTACCCTGTGACTGCATCGCTCAGGGAACATTTCCATCTATTTGTTCCTGCCCCGGCAAGGCCGCAGGTGGCCATTTGGAAGAACGGCATAGGCCATGGTTTTAATCTCCTCTGCTCTTCCTCAGCATTTCGTTTTCCTGAACCCACGTCTTCCTCCTACCCTGACTTTCTTGCTTCTCTCTAAACCACTTCTGTCTTTCTCCCCCTGCCTTGTTTTTTCCCTTGTCACCTCCTGTAGATTCAGGACATTCTGAAGGTGCTGGCGTCCAACCTTAACCACTCCAATGGGGTAGTGCTACCCCATTGAAAAAGTGGAAGGCGAGGCAGTGCCAGGACCCCTCTCTGGCTTTTTGTCTGCAGCTGTGCATGCCCCTGAGGCTTCTCTGGTTTGGGGGATACTTTGCCTCTGGCTTATTTTTATGTTGCTGCCATTAACCTTCAGCCTGTTTATGTCTTCTTCTTCACCTGCTTGATTGATTGGGTTTTTTCCTTCCCCACATCTTTTATAATCTTGGAAATGGTGAGACATATCTTAAAGTTTAAAAGTAATTTGGGAATAATGTACAGAGCAGGCATGTGGGATTTGGGGCTTTTTTTTTTTTTTTTTTTTTTTTTTTTTTTTTTTTTTTTTTGACAGAGTGTCTCTGTCACCCAGACTGGAGTGCAGTGGTGCGATCTCGGCTCACTACAACCTCTGCCTCCTGGGTTCAAGCGATTCTCTTGCCTTAGCCTCCTGAGTAGC